>NW_026880682.1:0-324040 GCF_032173495.1 Musca vetustissima | reverse complement strand
TTCAAAGGCTTTTTGAGCCTCATCCGTCCATACAAATTTTTTCTTCCCTTGCAGCAAGTCAGTCATAGGAGTGGTAACAGAAGCATAATCCCTAATAAACTTCCGGTACCAACCGGAAGTTTATTAGAAATCTACGAACCTTTTTAACCGAGCGAGGAGGAGGAAATTCCGTAACAGCGGAAACTTTTTCAGGGTCTGTTCGAATAACGCCATTCCCCACGATGTGACCCAAATATCGCACCTCAGGAACACAAAAATTACTTTTCTCCACATTGATCGTTAGACCAGACTCCCGAATTCTTCTCGCAACACGTCTGAGAACTTCGAGATGCCTTTCGAAAGATTCCGGCTGTTGGATTCCTCTATCACGTCTAGAGCTATCATTCTGTCCAATTCCTTGTAAATCAACTGCTCAATAGCTGGGGACACCGGAAAATGGCGTTGCTTTATGGGTTTATCTTCACCCGTATCTATAGTGTGGCATAAAATGTCTGTTCTACCAAGACCCTCCACAGCATAAGAAGGAAAAAGACGAATAACTTGGTCTAACTGCCGTTTCTGAACATTCGACAAAGGAATCTGACCAGAGACCTCCGAAATTCCTATATCTAAATTACCACCACCGCGACGAAATTCTGGAGGTAATAAGTTGTATTTTTCCCAGAAATCTATCCCTAAGAAAAGATCCCTATCCAAACTAGGAATAATAAAAATTGTGATAGGCTTTTTGTCATCCTTAAACGTGATTAAGGTTTCTACAAAACCCAAAACATCCTGTTTCTTTCCGTCTGCGGTTCCAACAGCGGATTTTAATTTCTTAAATGGAGCTTTAGAATCCAAAAATCGTTGAGCTGATCCAGCTCCAATGCAGCTAATAGAAGCCCCTGTATCGAGGAGTCCCATCATCTTACTGCCAAAGAGCTCCACCTCAGCGTAAGGTCGCACATCAGAGGGATTATCCAAGATTGAAAAAACGAGTTTACGCTTGAAATTCCTAACATTTTTCCAAAATGATTTCATCCGATTGGAAGATCTGGAGGTTTTACTTCCATTTTCACCAAATATTCTCTCGGGCAATTTCATATTCCCTCAAGCGAACATGGAAAGGTTTAGATAAAGGTGGAATTGTTGGGTCTAAATTAAGGTTGTCACATTTGGTCGAATTTATATAAGTTTTAGTAGGGTTTCTATAGCAGGTTTGGTCAATATTGGGTTTTTTTAAGATACTTATTCCAGATTCAATGATCTGGTTGGGTTTATTGCACTCTTCGGTGCATTCGCATTCCAGTTTTTTGACTTGCAATTGCTGCAGTTCGGTTTGTATGTGTCAGGGGCGCCACAACCATAGCAGAAAATGGTGCGGTCAGAAAGGCAGTCCTGATAGCGATGCCCTTTCTTCTGGCAATTCCAACACACTAAACTAATGGCTGATATTTCCTCACTAGACACATCTCGAATATCTACATTGTCTAACTCTTCTGCGTCTATTTCTGAAATTCTTTTCGCAACTGGGGTAGGTTTTGGCATTGCAAAACCATGCCTTCGACGCATATCTTGCAAAAAGAATTCGCGACGACGACATGTGTCTCGCAGGAGTGGCAAAGATTTTATTTCGAGATTTAAAATCTCGTGCTGGATTTCGGGAAGGAGATTTCGACGAAGGATTTCCACTAAGACATTCTCTGAAATAGGAGTCTGAAGGCGATCAGTAAGAGCGACAATCGACTCGTAAAAGCAATCGAATGATTCATTCGGCTTCTGTTTCCGCTCCCTGATGAGTTCTCGTATGTCAATATCGGTTCTTGAGTCTTGATATTGCTCTTTGAGAGCCTTACACATATCACTCCAACGTATGGCTGGTACTGAGCGATGGTATCGCCAAAACCAGTCATTGGCTTTACCGTCGAACAGGGAACTAGCGTTATCACATAATAACTCAAAATTACCTTGTAAGGTTTGAGCCGTCAAAGCCTCAACCCTATATATAAAATTATCGACTGATAATCCGTTAAGTCCGCCATTGAATTTCAATTTCCAATTGGACATCACTTGGAGTACCTTGTCCGGACGGGATTGAAGGTCAGATGAATGATTTGTTCCAAATCCAGAAACATTCAAACCAGAGTTACCTGGATTCGTAGGATGCCTATTAGGGACATTATTACTATTAATATTGTTTTCAGGATGAGGGGTAATACCGAATAACTCCCTAAACGTACGATCCTCAACTGCAGGAAGAGTCTGCATTTGTTGAGGTGACGTACTTGGCTGTCGAGGTTGGTGACGTGGAGAATTGTTGGACATAAGCCTAGCCATACTGGCTGCAATATTTCTCTCGATCAGCTCAGACATATGCACACTAAAAGAAGACAATTGGGTAGTGACAATATTTGTTACGAGTTCAGTAATTCTCTCAGTCGAAATAATATTAGGAGCCGTAGTAGCATTAGTATTACTAGTACCACTCTGAGTTCCTAATGATTCATCAGCAGCTGGAGTAACAGCTGACCTAGCCTGTGCTCGCGTTCTCACCTGAGAAGTACTAGGGGTCTGAGATTCAGCTGATATCCTGGCGTTGCATATCGGACAGGAAGGTCTTGATTTCACACACACATCCAGGCAAGCTTTATGGAAAACATGATTGCAGGCGGTTTTCTGTAGTAATGTGTTTCAAGATATGGCTTCCCCACAAGCATTACAAACAGGGTGGCGATCGCTCTCTGATGAGATAGATTTATCCCCAGCGTTTGTAGCCATAATTTAAAATCGAGGTAAAATCAAAAGATAAGAACAACAACTATAAAATATTCAAATGCCAGATGTGTAGCAATAATAATTTAGTATGCGATATAAATTTATCAGGTATACCGACGATATTTGCCTACGAAATATTCGAAATAATCCAATTATACAACCAAAATTTGAACAATCCTCTGACAACTTAAGGCGATATAAAACCTATGAACAGATAATTAGCACATCAGTATGTTGTTGGCAACATGAAATTAGTGAATAAAATTGTTTTCCGAAATGTTACTAACTATGTCTTAATTTTACGCCAAAATATTTATGGAGTAAAATTTTAATGTTTCTGCAATAATATAATGATGTATTATATTTCATATCCAGAATATTGAATATACATATAGAAGTAGAATTATTAATTTTTTTTAATTCCAAATTCACAAAACCCTTTTATTATTCAATGTTAGAGCGAAAAAAGTTCATTTGTATGATCTCAACAAACTTTATACCTTCTCTAGCCAATAACTATGCACTTCAAGTGAATTTTAAGTGAATGTTTGCAAATAAATATAAAATATATATAACTTGTTTGATTCCATAGCATTTGGGAAAGAAAAGTTCAAAACAATAAAGTGACAATTAATGAAATGTAAAAAAATCAAAAGGAAGTTGAGAGATAGACGAATAGAAACCACAATTTGGAATGGTAACAGATCACGTTCCATTATCCAACATTGTGAAGTAGACATTATTAACCTTGTGTTATGTTGTGGTCAGAACCAGCCTTTAGCCAGAATCTGCATTCCATGCAAACAAAGAGCAAAGATCAATAATATCCTAATAAAGAAGCGAAGGGAGATTTCTCCAAAAATCGGTAAAGACAAAATGATATAATCTTGATTCGTCTCTAATCCATACTCATGAAGAGATACTCTTAAAATGAGAAAAAAATAGATATAGAAATTGAAAAGGATAGATAAAGAATATAAAATTTGTGAACCCAAACCAAATATCTGAAACTACACTAAAATAGTGTAATACTAAGAAGCTGTTGTTTTCCTTAAAATTTCCTGATTGGGTCCCACGTGTTGGGCGCCAAAAATAATTTATTATGTAGCATACAACGTATATTTTATTTTGAAGTAGGTCTTACAGGCATTTTTGTTGAAGTAAGAGCACGTTAACCTCCGGCCTTATCACTCGTCGTACTGGGATGGGTTTGGAACTTCAATGCCTTCACTTCAGCTACACTAAACTATTTTAATATTCGTGCTCAATAGAAGGGGGAAGAGATAGAATATAGATAATTTGAAATTTTACATCACACGGTGTCATAGTTATAATGGACTTTTAGGTGTTTTCGTCCATTTGCCCTCCCTCCTGATCACAGAATCTTCCCATCCGGTAATAAAATTTGTCTCTGTGATTCCCAATTTTGATGGAACCTTCCTACCCTACCTTGCTATGGAATCAAACTAAAGCGAAATTTACTCAGAATCAAACATCATAAATTTATTATAAAATAATTCTTCCATTATCCTTATATATCTAAATTTAAACATCATCTATCAAAATCCACATAAATTGCAAAAATAAATATAATGACATACATGCCATGCATTTATCTTGTGACCTTATTGATAATAATTTGAATTCCTAATAATAATTATAAAAGAAGAAAATAGTAAGGTATAGATTCTTGAAATATATAAGAAACTAATACCCACCCTAATGTACGGTAAAGACAGAAGATACAATTCATTAAATAAATATGCCAGCTGATCATAGCAGCGGACAAAGCAAAAAAAAAATCAGTAATAATGTTACTCACATTAACCATCAGCATGAAATGTTAAATTAATCGCAATGTTATCACTTATAGTTTATAATCTTGTTTGTTCCTCCGACGAAAGGCCTTTCGATGAGAGTACCTGTAAACGAGTAGTATGTTTGGTTGGATGTGAGTTACATTCGCTTACAGAGTGCTGTAATTTTGATTTACATTGATAATGTTGCTAGTCGTCTGGCAACAAATAACCTGCAATACGCTTATCATTAGATTGTTGGGCATAGTAAGATACATAACATTATCAACATTTAGCCAAGATCACAACCCAGTATTTCTTTTGTAAAAAGTGCATTCAGTGTATGTATGTCACTGATATATATTTGTGACTGCAATTATGTAGCTTAGCTGTGATCTTGCTAATGTTCACAGATCTTAATAAAGAAGAAATATAAAAAGTACAGAAAAAACGCAATTACACAGTGCAACTTATTTGGTGGGTAGAAACACAAATATTTAATTATTCATTATTAATCTGGGCAATTCACCACAAATACTGAAATTTATAAAAAAAATCATAGTTTAACACATATACCAAATTATTTCGATTTTTGATAGGTGGATTTTTATACACTTGATACACTCTTGCCTAACAAATAATTCATTGCACTGTCAATTACCTCACTAAATTTTATATTTTAATTAGTTACGATCGATATATCATTGGTACACTTTCTGCAGCCTTATTCTGGAGCTTAATCGCGGGTACTGCATCACTTTTCTATTTGCAGAATGCTCTCGTAAGTGTATTAGCAGTCGAATGATTACGACAGTTTTGGGAGATTATACACTATTTAGTTGCCAAAATTTCTTTCGCTGTTTTAATGATGATTAATTGCCGTTTGGTTATATCTTTAAAAATGCTTTTTAAATTGAATTTGCAGCTCCACTTTATCACACTTAAGCTCACTTTGCGATTATAAAACAGAAATATTCTTTTCTTATTTCTTGTTCTTCTTTCTTCGCCACTGCACTTTGTTGAATACTTAAATGCAAATTGAATGTACTGCTGGAGAGCTATGCAAAGTGATCAGAGGTTTACGAAAAAACCAGTATTTTAGGGCTCTGTATGTATTTTTGTGTGAGTTGTGCAGACAAAAATTAGGTGCCAATCTGATAAAGAAAAGAATTGGATGATTTTAACTCTCAATTTAATTGAGAAATTGACAGAAAAAAATCTTACCGCCGTAACGATTTGGCACCAGCAAAAATAATTTATACAATTTGAAAATAAATCGCACTATCAATCGCAGCAAAAATTATATTCTAAAGTGAGCTATTAAAGAAACTGATTTATAACCAATCTAAAAGAATTGTTTAGTTGGTAAACTCACCAGTAAAAAAAATATGGATAATTAATATCCAATACACATCAATAGTGTTAGATATACACAAATTGGAATTATATTTAAGTTGAAATATCAAGTTTTAAAAACTTTCCTGGTGAATAGATGACGGCAAAATGGACGAGAAATGTGACTTTCCTATCCTTCAAACCTCTTAAAAGATGCCAATAAAATTATTGGTTACCAAAACCGTGCTACATAGCCAAACCAAATTTAAAATATTTTGCCTTCAGATGGCGTGATGGCTGTTTATCGAACAACAAATCATGGTATGAATATTTGTTTGATGGCTGAAAATATCCTGGCAAGCGCAACTCTACAAATTAAATATATCATATATGTTTTTGTAAATTAAGAAGCACAAAACTTATCATGTTTGTCCGGTTGACTCGCAATTTTGTACAACGTATCAAATTGAGCCTAGAATGACTTTGTTTTTTGTCCCAGTATTAACAGACGACAGAAGAAATCTCAAATGTAAACGCGTTTTTCTCACAACAGTCACTATAACTCAAAAATGAATAATCCAATCGGTTCCTAATTTTAACACGTTATTCAATACGTATGTATATAGGTATCCTATGAACTAGGACATAATTGAGTTCGTCCAATTTCCGACTTTACTACCTTCATTACTGGTTAGTAATACTATGCCCAAAAATATACCATTTGCAATACCAAACCTCCTAGATGTACTAGTAATGTCTGTGTATTTTTTTTAATTATTGCGTTTTCAACGGAAAGGTGGACAAAATAATATATCCATATTCACATCAAGAGTATACAGTATGTCAAGAAAAAGTTTACACATTGAATAAATTAAAAATGTTTTCTTTCAGTTTTGTTTGTAATAAGCATAACATAAACGATTCTTTAATTAAGTTATATTTGCTTCTAATTTAATATTGCTTCTTTGAGTAGAAAATCTCCCATCTTTCCGAGTAGGCCTAATATAACGGTATCCCTCAATATATTCGCCATTTGGCTGTAATCTTATATTTTGAATGACGTTTCTAAAAACATTCGACCACGCTTTCGAATAGCCCCTATTTAATGATACTCCACATTTAATGATACTCCACATTATTCGATGCTTTGGGCGGTCGACACGTTTTTAGTCTAATTAGCTGTAATTTGGTATTTGATTGTTTTATTTGGTAGAATGAATCATTGGGTTAGCCCTCAAGAGTACCCACAATATTATGTATTTTGGGTAGTTTGCTTAAGTCTTTAAACAAAATTTATATTTTGGATCATCGTTAAGTTCATAATCTCTTACAAAAAATTATCAATATTGGTTCAAGTTTCCGGGTAGCCCCCATATATGGTATCCCCTATTGTTCAGTTTTTTTCTCATGTGGAGCCAAATCTTCCTACTGTTACATATCTTATTGGAGGGTAAAACAAATTTTTGAAAAAAATCTAATTATGTCCAAGTTTTGATATAGCTTCATCCTGAGTGTCTATAATTTTTAACATTATTTTTTTCAGAGCATTGACAATCTACTACCACATACTGTCCTAGTCTCCATAAAATGTCCCGACAGAAGGTATAAAAATGTCAATCTTAACGACGTTTTTAGTTGTTATTAGATGTTCACATTTAATATATCGGTAGTTGACATATTGAGGTATTTGTAATTTTATAGTAACATGTTCAACAAGAATAGGTAACATCATGAGACTCTTTGTTATAATAACGGAATTTTTAGTGAAATCTTCACATTACATATTATGCCTTAGTTATATTCTTAATATTACTGGTTTTTGTTGTTAGTCTTTCCAGTTGAGCTTAATGATAGAATTTTGAAGAGAAAATATCCTCGTATATGAGTTTTATCTGTGATTCACATTTTTGGTACCGAATTTATGCGAGGTGTTGTGTTCATTAGTTCAAAGATTAGGCATATTTCCAGTGGCACAGCCACATTTCAGGTATTCTAAGGAACAACATCTTCCTATGGAACTATTATTATTTTCAAACAAAATGACCTAGGGAAAGGATCTTAGAATCAGAATTCCCTTAATGGACATGAATGTCTTCAGATTTTCCACCCTTGAACTTGTTCCAAATTTAAGTGCATTCTATGGAAAATGTGTACATACAATGATTGCATGTAAATTTTATTGATATAATTCTAAATTATGTACTCTCACAAAAATATTGCAGTACAATTAAAAAATAAAATATTTTGAATATTTTCACCCAAAAAATAGGTTTTTGAAAATTTTACGCGGTTTTCCATTAACGAATCCACCAAATGGATAACTCTCTATAACAAGAATTGTCTAAAATTGACATGTTTCTCATTCACAAAAACTTAAAGTTCTCTAACACTGGCGTTTCTTGTTATTCACAAATACCATTGGTTTTCACAGGCTGTATTCAAGCTCTACGTGCTGCAATAATTTAAGCCAATTTACCAATGTGTCTAAACAGGAAAAATGTGTTTTTTCCAGAATAAAACTTGACACCTTTTACCTATTTTGTTATTTTTTCTTTAAATCAAAACATAAAAAGCTAATCTGTAAATTATACCATTTGAAAGTAATGCCATAAAAGTATTTCAACCGAAAACATGTGTATTCTGAATTGAAATTGAGAAGAAAATAAAATAGGCATTCGTGGAGGCATGTGAAAGGAAAAAGGATACTCCGATCTGTAGACGTGATTGTGTGTGTGTGTGTGTTTTTTTTTTCATTTGTCCACAGTGTTTGTGTTCACCTTTCACAGTACGTACTTATTTTGAACACGGAAATCCTTTTGGTAAATTATTTATTGATACAATTTAAAACTAATTTAAAGAACATTAACACCACACACACAACCCCCCTTAGAAAATAAAGGCAATAACAATCGACTACTGAATATCCTCATCATCAGCGTTGTTGTCATCGGCAGCATGGTATTACATTTATACATACATATATATAAATGTGAGACAAGTGTTCGTGTGTGTGTTGCAACAATCGACACATGTAAAAATTCCCTCCGTATGTTTTCCCACATCGTAGGTTTCCATACGCATAAATTGCGTACGTGATGTAATTTACAAAAACAAAACACTCATAAATCTTTTAACGTCTTACGTAGTTGGGGCATTTTACGTCAAAACAAGGGAATTTGTAACAAAAACATGCTTGTAAGGAGGCTTTCATTAATAGGAGCATGGTTTATGCCTGGTCGAATAGTATACCTTAAAATTGCAGTACATAGGTACAGGCGATCAGATTTGATGGCAATATAAAATGGATCATTTCTTCTTAGTTCGAAATCTGACTTGTTAAAGCTTGCGAATACTCGACAAATGTGAACTATTCACAAATTTTTCTAAAACGCTTTTAAAGTCTAGTAGCCTTTTTAATAAAAAATTGTGAATTTATACCAAACAAAAACACACAAATGTGCCAGCAATTTGGACAAACGAAATAGAAACATGAAAACACTCACAGAACTTGTTGCAAGCCGTCGTAACAAACATCCACACAAGTGCCCTCAAAACTGAACACACACACAAACATATTCTCACAACGTAAGTCCATACACATTTCCATCCGACATTTGTGGCAATTATGTGGTCAGTGCAAACAGCTGTAGAACAAAAATAACCAGGACCAGCATTGAATGCAAAATAATAGCATTACGTAGTACCAACCACTTGCGGTCTCCGGCCAAATGCGACGGACCTGTTCATTAACTTACCACAGGATACATGTACTTGCCATATTCGTCTTAGTGTCGTCATCGATGGTCCGTTCTAGATCTGTGTATTTTTTCTTTTTGTTTCCAGGAATATTCCATTTCAAAATCATAAGTAAAGCAAGCCAAAGCAAAGAACAATAAGCCAGACCAATCCAATACCAAATTTAATCGCATCGCATTCACATCGAAGACGACAAACGATGCCAACAGCAGCAGTAGTAGCATCACCAGCAATAATAACATCGTAATCATCATTACAATGATCAGTAAATTCATGCAAATATTTATGAACAATTGTAAATGTGTATGCGTGTTCGAGTATGTTCACAAGGCCTAATATAGGAGATGTTGTATGGCAACAGGCATTTGAATTAATACTGACATTAAGTTTAATCTATGAAAAAGTTGCAAAAAGGTCATGCAGGACCGAAGACGCCCACTTAAAGTGGAGATGAGCCGAAATGCCAAACAGGGTTGTTATATGGAGGCATGATAAAACGTAGACCTGTATTGAAAATTCTGAAATTTGGTATTTGGAAAGAATTCAAAATGCCAAATTTCTACCAAATAATTTCGAAAATGTGATATGGTGGCTATGTAACGGCATTATTTTCACAGCGAACGTCTAATACCATTTCCTATAGCAAACATTCTAAGATTAGTGGATCTCTATTTTATGTTAAAGTGTATACAATATATCATAATACCACTAACCACTGCCTGTTCCACAAACACACATAGACACTTGCACCCATTCCATTGTAATGATGTTTAGTTTCATGCATTTATTGGCTAGCAATCGCAAACAGTTCTTAACTTTGCTTTTTATGGATTTTTTCCGTTTCTGCCTTATTCAGAATTCTATGGTAACTGTGGCGATAGTGGCAGTGGGAATTGAAAATTTATCGGTCACACTTGAGCTCATTTGTTTTAAATGTGGGAACTTCTATGAGAACTTTAAAAAGTAATAATACGAGAATATATTTCACAACAAGCCGCTACGCAAGTGTCTCGGTTTGTTTGCTGACTCACTCACCCCAATGTTTACCACAGGATTTAATATTTGTCTTTCCAGTTTAGAGGACTGAAATCATGCATAAATGCCGTTAGAGATAACAGAGCTATTAAAAATAACTCAAAAATACGATTGAATTTATTTTGTGCTATATAAAATAATTGTTGTTTGTTTTTAGTTCGGGGGTGGATTGTTGCACAATTAATAATTTAGTGGATGATTTGAATGTTTAGTTCAAACCAGATAGTTGGTTTGACATGATGGTATTAAATATGATGAATGAAAATAACACGTTGAAAAATTAAATAGAATAGCTTTCAGGTGCAAACATGTCAGGCATATGTTCTGGCATTTAACACTACGATCAATAATCGGGTAAATTTATACATTTTTTGAATAAAAGTGCTATACAATTTTCAATAATTGAAATATTTGGATCAAATTTTGAGGGGTCGGGAATTCCCATGCTCGGTTTCCCGATTTTTTTGACACCGACATTCCTGGGATAATATAAATAAAAATTTAAAAGCATTTAAAGCATCCTGTTAAATAGCTGCCATATCACATTTTCGAAATTACTTCTATAGCTTCTATATTAAATTTTTCACAACGTACTGAAATTAGTATAGCCTAAGGTGTGCCAAGTTTTGTAGAAATCGGTTCAGATTTAGATATAGCTCTCATATATTGTTTCGTCCCATTTGAAATAAATGGTGCACCAAAGACCCACAAAATTTTGCACAACGTACTGAAGTTAATACAACCTAGCGTGTGGAAGGTTTTGTTGAAATCGGTTCAGATTTGGTTCATATATATCTTCTCCCGATTTTAAGTAAATGATGCACCAAGAACAAATATCGTATTGTTTCCGATATGCAAAAAAACATACTGAAATCAGTATAACCTAACCTATGACAAGTTTCGAAGAAATCGGTTCAGATTTCGATATAGTTTTTTATATATATTTTCGTCCGATTTTAAGTAAATGGTGCACCAAACTTCTTGAATAATCAGACATTAATCCAAATAATCATCATTGATATTTGCTTAAATTTGATTTACATAATTTTGTCCCATATCTGACCAAATGAAAAATTTAGTATAGGTAGCAGAATGATATGTTTATTGATCCAATTTCATGTTAATGGTCCTTCAAAAATGCGAAGTCTGTTAGGATTCATTTGTTGAATATACCCAAAGTGGTGAAGGGTATCATATGGTCGGCCCCGTCCGACTTTATACTTTCCTTACTGGTTTTATTTAGTATTTATACCCAACACAACTATTTTGTAAGGGTCTAATAGTTTTGTGTGGCCCCAACACAGTGAAATATTGCTCTTAGATACACCATACCGATGGTCATACTTCGACTTGTTGAGTCTATCTCGACATGTGTGTTCGATCGTCCGTCTGTCTGTTCATTATAATTTGCAAACGTAGGAAATTATCCTCATAATACCGAAATTTATCCTCATATTAGCTCGTATATATTGGGTTTGCCATTATATACGAGCTAAACCACAACGTGGACCGATATTTCAAAGCTATATCCCAAATATTGTGATATCTATCATGATTTCAACAGACGGACGGACGGACACACATAAATCGACATAAAATTTTGTATCTAAGTCTGAACTGGTTTAAAAAATCGGCGAATCGTAGGGTCTTTAATGCACAAAGAAATATATTTTCATCTTTATCATAAACTAGCGGGCCCGGAAAACGTTGTCTTGCCTTAGCAGTAATGTTAAGGAATAATTTTGGGTATTTTAAATTTACATTTCAGTTTCTATTCATACTTCCATAAACATTGTTGGTATAAATAAAGTTCTTTTTATTATATTTATCGTTACATCGGAAACTATAACACACATTTCAATATAATTATTTGTAGAATAGAATTTCATGTTTCAGTTGGGTTGGATCTAAAACACATCGTTTGGAAGACGATAACATTCACATAAAATAACATTAAAGTACTGAGTATCTACTATTTGATGTTTATGACCGAGTCTTTTAGACATGAAGCCCAGTGTTAAGTAAACATTTTATTCCTTTAAGTATAAGGCGAAATGTATATTAATCTCTTTGCAACACTGGAGACCCCAGAAATTATATGTATATATTATTGATCAGAATAAAAATCTGTATCAAAACCACAATAGTTAATTGGATGTTTGATAATGAAAATGGGATATATCGAGGGGATCTGGGGCATGTTTTTCAACCGAATTGGCTGTTATTTGGCATTTCTGCTTTTCAACGTATAACGAACCTTTTTGCAAACAATTTTAACATTGACCCATGTTTCGGAGTAGCCACACATATAACATTACCCCCAATTTTTTGGGAATTTTGGGATAGTAAGGCACATTTTTCAACCGAATGGTCTGTAATTTGATATTTTAAGTTTCTATAGTGAAATAAATCTCCCTACCAAAAAGGGCGATATCAGCCCACGTTTTATAACGGTACTCCCCATTATTCCGTATGTTGGGCTGTTTGGCTGATTCGGCTATAATTTAGTATTTTAAATTAACATATGGCAAAATAGTTATGAATATTGATTCACTTTTTAAGACATCCGCCACATAACCAAATTGACTGCAATCAGATTCTTTAAGCTCCCATTGGGTAACAAATGTCCTTACCCAATGTTATCACGGAGGTTTTGGTATATCCATTACATTAGATATTATGCCTATTATACATGTTCCAGATTGCTGGTTTACCGATATATCCCATTTCAAATACGAAACATCCTAGGAGTAATACCAATGTATGTACAAAATTTCAAAACTCTATATAGTTCGAGCTCTAGCTCTATCGTGATTCAAACAGACAGATGTCGAACTTGCTAAAGAACATAGAATTTTACTCAGATCGAGAGGTGTTGCAACCAGAATGACAATAGCCAGTGCTTGTTCGCGTTTAGTAATTTTACAATGAAAAGGAACATTATATAAAGTGAGAGAAAATATATATTCCTTGCATTTTACGTACATCCTATTAAAACGTGTACATACAATGATCGCGTGTACATTCAATAATAGTAGTAGTTTCAATACAATGTCAATCCAATTGAAAAAAAATAAAATATATTGAAAATGTTCAATAATTCACAAATGAAGGCTTTGAGGAATGCTCCACCAACAATTTTAACCCAAAATATCTCAAAAACATTTTGACGTGGTGTAATCAAAATATCTCTATACTAATATCGTGGAAATGCAAATAGACTTCATAATATTTTTTGCAAATTTTTCGCGGTTTTCGATTTTTTCACCTTTTAAACCTTCCCTGGAGCTCCACGAACATTTCAAGACTAAAATAAGAAAAATCCGTTCAGCCGTTCTCGAGTTTTAGCGAGACTAACGAACAGCAATTCATTTATATATATATATATATATATATATATAGATGTGTGTGACACATTTAGATCAGCAAAACTTCAACAAAATTGCTTTTTTAGTGCGAACTTGGTAAAAATCAAATTACGCGCAAATTAAAAAGTAAACTTAAATAACTACAATTATCACTTGTTTGAAATATATCTAAAACTAACGGCATATTCTATATAAGTTGGGAAATATGGGAAATGAGTATTCTATTTATGTTGCGTGCAACATTCCATAATCTCTAAAGTCTATAATAAATTTTCAAAAAGTCAATGAAGTTGCGCAGAAAACAATACAGACCAAACAAAAAAACATGAAATGCGTGAAGGTTTCAAAACTATTCATAAATTATAACACAAAACAATCGAATGTACAAAAATATATACATCTTAACTTTCTCACCTATTATCAAAGTCATGTACGAGTACTCGTACGGCTATAACGACTATGTGTGCATGCGACTAATTGCTGGTTACACTGAGAATTACAAGTAACCCAAAAATGGTTATGTATTCATGATGATCAGTGGTTCTGTCCTGAATGGCAGCCATCATCTGCCCATTAATGTACTTCTCCCCAAAAGACAAGCTGTTATTAGGCAAACCGAAGAAGAGCAACCAAACAAACAAAGCATCAAAATATAGAGTTCATATTTCTCAAATTGTGCATCATAATCATAAGTGAATGTGAGAGCAACTCTGTCATTGAGTGCACAACAGCAACAGTTGTTGCTGCTGAGTCTGCTATAAAAGTGGCAATAACAACATCAGCGACAAGCCGAGCCAAGGCAGCTGCAGCCGTTTTTCAACAACAAATTCAAGATGTGAATGAATTTTGTTGCGTGTTGCGTCTGAGGTTCATTGTAAACAGGCTCAAATTATGAACGACTCTATGATTATCTGATCAGAATACACAAACACATGCACGGACGGAGTTTGCATATGCGGTAACACATACATGTGTGTACATGCTGTAACTTTGTAAATGTGTTTGTACGTACGGAACATATTTAATCACTGATGGAAGATCGACAGTTGGTGAGGACATAACGATCTTGAAATCATCCAATATTTTTTTAATCGTCGACCCACCCACGCTCAGTTATCGATTTCATTATTTATAATGCATCATATTGCAACATTCCTGATTGAAAGAGCATGTACGTATGCCACCTTGGTGTTCAACTCACATCCGTGATTTTTAAAAACCAAATTTCATCCCTGTTCACCATTTAGTTTAAGACACTTGTTGAGCTATATATAGAACATCTGCGACCTTTGAATTATATAAAAACGAACATCTCCGGAGACTAATTTTAAATTTTGTTCAATTATGTACCAAATATTATATTTTATATTGACCTTTTTGTACTTTTACATATTTCAGGTAAAGTAATTCGCATCACCGCCAATATAAAATTAAATAAAAGATCACATTTTTATTGTTGTTGTCCATTTATTCAGTTCAGATTTACTATTATTTTGTGTCTCATCCCAGTATGGAAATTTTCTTTTTTTCCTATCTTCGTACTTTTGTTGTTTTGCTATACTCTTCAAGTCATGACACATGGCACACGATATCTACCTTCATCCGAAAAGGGGAATGATCTCCCATGAAACTTGTTTTGGCCAACAATATAACCATTTCTCATTCATTTTAAGCGATATGTGTACAACATACACACAGATACACAAATATTCCCAGTAGCAACATGCAATATGTTGTTGTCCGTCTGCTCAACCATCTGTCTTTTTATCCATCCATCCATTCATTCATAAAAGTGCGGGAATCTTCTCACCATCTTTAGTTGAGCGTAGTAAGAAAGCTCTGCCGTAATGTTCTTACCTTCTGACTTGTAATGTTTCTTATTTCGATCCAATACTTTGAGACAACTACACGCATACCATTGCAGCATACATACATATGTATACACCTGACTAGTAACCGTGTACGAGTAACAGATTCGAGTTCTAATTGAAAGCTAAAACTTGATTTTGTAGATGTGTTTCTTTTTTCATGCAGACAGGCAGGAAGGCAAGTTTTATGAATGAAACTGATTCGCGATGTAAAAGCACTTCTGTAGTTAGTAGGAAGTGTACTTATATTTCACAGGGGAATATGTTTACAAGAAAAATACACGCCATGTCATTATATTGACACATTTGAAAATGACGGAACTCTGTTAGAATCTAAATTTACACACTTATGTAAAATTTCAAAAAGAGGTCCATGCGAATTAGTTCCTCCTAACGTTCTTAAATTGTTTTTGGAGATTTGGCGTATACACCAGTAGTTTTTAGATTTATTATCACAATGCGATTTATTTTGGTGTGCCTCATTTTGTGGCGCAGTGACGAGCCCCATTAAATTTGATCCGCCAGAAGGTAGTGAGTCAATGGAATAGAATGTTTGTTAGGGTCCAGATATATTTACAATGGTCGGAACACTTTTGGGGGTTAGTCCCGACCCGGGCATTTGGGATACATATAATTTCATCCAATTTTATGAAAATGGTGCACCGAAGTTAATACGCCTGTCCCAATGATGAAACATTTTTATTTGGATATAGCTATCATGTATATTTTCGTCCCATTTTAAGTAAATAATGCACCAAGGATCTAAAATATAGGCGATGGGCACAAAATTTTGCACAAGTTACAGAAGTTAGTATAGCCTTACGTGTGACAAATTTCGTTGAAATCAGTTCAGATTTGGATACAGCTCCCATATATATTTTCGTCCGATATTGAGTAAATGATGCACCAAGGACCCAAAATATGACCTATTGGCACAAAACGTACTGAAATTAGTATAACCTAACCTGTGATAAGTTTCATTGAAATCGGTTCAGATTTGGATATAGCTTCCATATATATTTTCGTCCGATTTACTTAACAACCTCCTCATGTTTGTTATATTGACACGAAATTTTGC
Source organism: Musca vetustissima (assembly GCF_032173495.1). Classification (NCBI taxonomy): domain Eukaryota; kingdom Metazoa; phylum Arthropoda; class Insecta; order Diptera; family Muscidae; genus Musca; species Musca vetustissima. The sequence goes on along the minus strand of NW_026880682.1, from coordinate 307,050 downwards.
ACAACGTACAAAATTGAGCATAGAATGACGTAGTTGCGTTTTGTAGAAATGCAGACATATCCCATATATATTTTTGAACGACTTCATGTCAATTGTTCTCCAAATAATCAACGGGTGTCCGATTGATATTTGGTTTAAATCGATTTAGATAATGTCCCATTGTAACAAACGTCCAAAGGAAACATTTAGTAGAGATTGCAGAATGACATATTTATGAATAGATCTAAATTGGTTCAAATTTAGATAAATATCACATATTTTAGTTCATTCAATTTAAGTTAATGATCCTTCAAAAATGCGACGTCTGTTAGGATGCATTTGCGGAATATATCCAAAGTGGTAAAATGTATCATATAGTCGGCAACGTCAGACTTTACTACTTTCCTTATTGGTTTAATATCAGAATGACGTATGGAGATGGAATGGAGTGTATATTCCATAAAGTTGATTCGTATTCCATACACAACTGCTTTGTCAGGGTACTGTAGCTTTGTGCAGCCCCAAGGGTTTGTAACGCCGCGAAATATTGGTCCTAGACCCACCTTTTAGTATATTGTTCGTCATATCTCGACTAGCTGAGTCAATCTAGACATGACATATGTCGTCCGTCCGTCCATTATAATTTGTAAACACAATACAGGCCACAATTATGGGGCAATCTTAACGCCATTTTACATGTTTGTTCGATTCGGGCCAAAAAAGGGGATGAAATGAACCAAAAACTTTATTTTTTTCTGTTTTTCTGGTCGCTCGAACATCACGCAATTTTACATGGTCAGAGGTATCGGACCAAAGAATAAGCATGGCCCTTTTTGTGAAGATCGGTCAATACTTAGCGTGTCAAATTGACCCTGACTTTTGTGTGAAAAATTACCAAATTTGTATTCTGGGGCTATATATAAATATATAACTCATGAAGGACATTATAATCGTGAGCAGGTTGTAAATGTCGTGATATATTACCCACGCTCGGAATATAGATCTGCAGCAACTTAAAACTCAGTGGTAGTTGTGTAGGGTATCATTTGGTCGGCCCCATAGTTAAGCTGAATTTCACATGCTACTTTAATTTAGCATTCCGGTATTTCGGATTGTGACAGAGGTCTCTGAAGAAAAATTTCGATATAAAACATAGCGAAATGACTGTAATTTGGCACTCCGTGTTCGGGAAGGGTGAAAAACTTATTTGCAGAAATGGTCCAATATAGGACAATGTTCGACAGAGTCCACAAAAAATGCTGCCGCCACATTTTCAGTACTTAGAAGGTTTAAGCAACATTTTCTCACCGAAGTGGATTTAATATGGCCTTCTGGAATCCTGATGAACTAAAACTTTCTTCGCAGAAAATGTTCAGTAGAGGCCCATGAATCTTAATTTTTCGCATCTTAAATTATAATAATATCATAACCATATTATGCGAAAGATAGGCATCTTAAAGCTGTTCATTTTATTATTACTCGAATATATGTATTTATTTGTGCTTGAAATATTTTACAAAAGTAAAATTGAATTGATCACCTGTATACGTAGCAAAAACATTGTGCCTAGTTACGTTGCCCCATATATAGCCGTGCAAAATAAGTATGTCATTCTCGTTGTTATTCGAATTATTTCTATACAATTTTGAATTATGGCGCTCCAATCAATTGCATTGCATTGTAATAATATTTATGTTAATAAAGATGTGAATATAATTCGAATACCTCTGTTGAATACCTTCATAGTTGATAAGGAATTTGACATTCTGTCGGAATGTATATTGTGCTGCGTCAATTTAAAATTTATATAATACTGCTTAGCTTCGTATGTAGAAAAAATCAGAAATAAAATTATTGATGTAGAATAAAGAATAAAAGGATGAATAGGAATTTGCGGCATATTAACACATGTACATATGTAAAGAATTGTTACATTCTTAAGTCTATTGTTTGATATGGATTTTTTGAGGCAATGGTGTTTGTATTGAATCGAAATTTATACAGGATTAAATTTTCAAAATTGACGGAATTAAAAACAATGAAATTTCCATTTGGGCCATAGGTCAATTTGGGTGTCTTTATTTTGCTTATATTTTCTTGAGCCGTATGCTAACAAGGCCATATTTTTAAATCACAAAATATTCCGGCAAATTTTCAAATAGATTGTCCAAAGACAGAAAATCGATAATCGAGTTAATTACCATAAAAATATCTTCCTGGGAGACAGATACGATTCGAAAGAAATTTGGCTTTCTGGGTTCTCAATATACTCAAAAAGGGTTTTCATCCTCAAATGTCTGTTGTTGAGTGTGTTGGTAGATTTCGGTACTAATCGGGCATGGAACTGCTCGGAAGATAGCAGCTGACTATGAGCATAAAGCTGATCTTTAGGTAATCTTTGAGATTGGAGCTGACTTAAAAGGTTACCTTCTTACTTAGCAAAATCTAGACAGAACATTTGCTTCATAAGTCGTGTTTAAAAAAGATTTCCAGGCGCGTCGGTCTTGTGCGCTCGCCTGACTTTCCCAGAACCTGACCTAGCCCCCCGTAGTCGTTGCAGTTCGATACGTCTGTCTATGTCGATGTCGGAGCATAGATTGCACAACTAGATCGGTACGTAGACTTTTTTGAAATTCTTTTCTCTCAAACACTTCCAGAAATGTCATTAGTTTTATTTATAGCGGTAGCGAGGTATTTTAAGTCGTTGCCCTCAAAGCTGTATTTTTCAATTTCCATGAATCTACTGGACGTCTTTCGCGTTGATGCCATTAGCTTGATCTTCTCGCCATTTACTGTCAGTCCCACTTTAGCAGTCTCGCAATGTTCGACCCATTATGTCAATGTAATCGGTACAGGGGAGTAACAAGTGCAGAGTGCCATTTCTGTTCATTCTTGCATCTTGTATGACGTTTTCCAGCAGGATTGACCATTGGTTTCAGTCGTTCAAAGAGAACGCTCTATAGCACTTTATATGCGGTCTTGAATAGTTCGGCTGGTATCCCATCAGCAGCTGCTGCTTTATTATTCTTCAGCTTAATTGACATCATCTTGGCTAGGTGGTATACAATTTGTACCGACATCTCTTATTGGTTCTGGCATATCTTCTTCACCGCTAGTATTTGATGCCAGAAGCTTTGCAAAATGCTCCTTTCAGCTTTTCGACGTCTAGTTTCTGTGTTATGTTAGATCGCAAAATGTATTCCCTTCCGATTTTTTCATGACCAGATCAGAAGAGCCACACACCTACGACTCTGGTCGGTTCGAAGATTTCGGGGAGGAAAAATGGAAAGGTATATCCGCACTGGAGAAGGGTATATAAATAGTATCGAAAAACTGAAAGCTCGTTGCAATCTATGAATCACTCCTTTGATTAAAAATGAATTTTGTAAAAACCTGTAGCAACAATAGTGGTTGGGTCTTATAAGTTTAGTCCCAAAAGACAGTAATACCTCGAAATATTGGTCCTAGGCCATTCTAAGTGATTCACTAGAATATTTGCATAATTCTACACATTTCAATTTATGTTATTACTGCAATTAAATTAAAGTTAAATTCCAGTGATGGTTGTGTAGGGAATCACATAGTTGGTAGTCATATGAGACTATAATGTATTTCCTTAAATTATGTAAAAGTAGAAACAATTCATATTCGAAGTGTCTTCATTTTCTTCTCATTTTATTGAGAATTTATAAATATTCCCTTGACATTAGGCAGCGGACATATGCTAGTATTATATATAACGAATGTTTACACCTAACCGCTACTTCCATAACCATTTGTTGGAGTATATAATATAAAATAGCACTCACTTAAATAATATGGAAATGTTTTTGCTCGAGGACATTTTAAATTGATATGTGGCTTGGCTTCATTTTGCCACCTCCTATGTGACATTTAATGCATATTAATAGAGTATACAAAGCGGGTGAATTAAATGAGGCGGTCGCACGAAAAAAAATTCAACCGGCTTCTAACTCGCACTAAACAGGATGTTGTTGTTCCGACTAAACGTCCTGCACACAAGTGCTCCCAAAATAGATATTAGTATATCAAACATCAATTTCTATATTCAATGGGCTTTATTGGATGCATCAGAAGAGAACTTTGCTCCACAAACCGGTATCTCAAACTAATTGTTGTAAACAAAATAAATTGTTGCTGACGACGGCAACCATGACAGCGTTGATGTTCGAGATGATGCTGAAGCTGAAGCCGAAGACAACAAAATGCAACAAGTGAACATCAAATTATCAAAGCGCCAATATGACGACGTCGAACGCGCGGATGCGCAATTGAACTTCCTGTTTCAAGTCCAAGACACGTAACGAAGACAACGACACGATTATTCTTGTTAGATGTGTACAGTCGGACGGACATTGGCTCGCATACATAATTGATGGTCCCAGAGACTGAAAACGAACTGCCTATCATAACAAGAACAAGAAGTACAGAAGGATTATTAAATAATAATGAAATTTCCAATCATCCAGATGTAGAGTCCGTCAACAGCCGAGTGAAGAACTAAATGGGGAACAGAGTAGTACGGGACAAACGAGAAAAATGAATTCGTGTGAAACATCACTGAAAAAACACGTCTCCACATGTCCACCGTTGGTGATGGTAAGTTGGACTATTGTAAGTAACTTGAGCTCGTGGAAACCTCAAAAGTACACTGGGAACAATTGAAATGTCAAAAAGAAAAGAAACACTAATGTTATTTTCTTGTTATCAAATGGTCATGTATACGTTCATGTCTAGAACATAAAGCGTAACGATATAACGTTTTTTTTTTTTTTGTAGATGCTATGATAGTAACTATGTTTATAAATGATATTTATTTTAAATGCATGTGTTTTAATAATTTATAATAAGTTTTAATTCTTCAGATCTACAATTATATGGTTTTTGTTTTCTGGGGAAGCATACGACAAAGGTCTAAACAATGTTTTTTAAAAAAATATATATGTTTATATTATATATATTATGTCTGGGTATTATAGCTTATACAGGCCCAAGAGTTTGTAACGCCGCGAAGTATACCGATCATATCTCGACTAGCTGAGTCGATCTAGACAAGTGTGTCCGTCCGTCTGTCCATTATAATTTGTAAGCACGATACAGGCCTCATTTTGCATGTAGGATGGGTTTCGGCCAATGAAGACCTCTATTGTTTTTGGGGATGAAATGGACCAAATACTTAATTTTGTCGTTTTTTCTGGTCGCTCCAGAGACCGCAATTATGGCCCAAACATCGCGAAATTTGACATGGAGAAGGGGATGGATCCATATTTTAGGTCAAATAACTACCCTGACTTTTGTGTGAAAAATTACAAAATTTGTATTCCATAGCGTATGTATTTACCCATGAAGGACATAGACCCGAGAAGTTGACAGTATATCCAAGAGGAGTGGTTAACCTTTAAATTGATACCAGTTATATTGTCGTATGTACTTGGGTGTGGGACTAACACTTAAATATTTACAGGTGCTTACGTATTCATATATTATTTAGTAACCCATTACCACACTGATCGCTTTAAAATGTTCCATGAGGTTGCCGTTATGGTCAAGGACAACGCCTATAATTTTGGGATGAAGTGGACCAAAAACTTAATTTTTGTTTTTTTTTCGAGTCGATATATAGACCACAATTATAAGCCGAACGTCACAACACAACCCAAGGTGAAGGGAATATGGACAAATAATTAGAAGGACTGTACTGAATATTTGTAATATTCGGAAAATGTACCCCTAATCGGAAAAAGGGTGCAACTATCACGAAATATTGTCCAGGCTCGGAATAAAACTCCGCAGAAAGATGGAGTTCCGTGGTAGTTGTGTAGGGTATCGTATGGTCGGCCCGTTCGACTATACTGTTCCGCTCACTGGTTATAAGTATATTTCAGATCTTTTATTTATAACTATATTCGGAAAATGGCGTTATTACAAAAAAACTGTAATAACGCATTTATCATTGAATTATCAAGAAGCTTGACACAACTCATTATATTGATCTTAGAACGAACCCATTAAAATTCGTAACAATCGGTTCAGATTTAGATATAGGTATTATATTATGACACGAATATTCTCCGTGGAATTAAAGCACGGCTAATGCGGTCTATGTGCATTTACACATTGAGAATATTCACGTCATCATATAGATAACCGTCTATTTTTGTCCTTTGATCCGACCACTGCTGTTTCTTGTGCCTTTTCTAAAACTGTTACTTCTTCAAACAGCTTCTTTATTTGCAGCTCTTTCATAAGTTTCCTTTCCTCCCTTTCCCATGATTTTCCTGCTGCCTGGATTTTATCTACAGCCGCAACCAATTCACTTTTCGTGAACTTGATATTCTAATTCGAGGCATTTGCCTTTAGTCTTTTCATCCTATGCCTACAACGACTTCAACTCATCTTAAGGCAACCGATGGCGTCTTCCGCTGTTTTTGAGCAATTTATAGGTACCTATTTCTTGGACGTAACTCCGCCACTTCACGGGTTTTTGTAGCAATCTTCACTATAGCCTTCGTTAAGCATGTCGTCCACAAGATTCGATTACCTAAGCTTTTGTCGCTCCTTCTCCAATGCCAATTTGCTCTTGGGCTGGCCTCCACCTCCTTCTGACTCACTATTTTATTTTTCAATTTTCTTCTTGCAAAATTGTTCTTTCTTTTCCACCCACCTGATAGAATTTCCTCGACCTTTAACATAAATTCTTCAGCATCAATTTCCTCCACTCTCGGTCACTGATTCGATTTTGAGGACCAATGTAATCAGGGATCTAAATCCACAACGAAAAGAAAAGCGATCTTACTCCACGAAGAATATCCACATCATTTAGATCCCTGTTTAAAATTTTTTTTGTAATCTATTTAAATTTAGACCTCGTATAAGATATGGACCAATTTCATCTAAATTGTTTAAAATACTGCAAATTATATTATAGGACAGAAACCCAAAAAATATCTGATAACCAATATTGATCATTTTCGGTAAGGAAATTTACCACCCAAGAAGAACCCAAAGTGTGAAATTAAAGCCAATTCGATTGGAAAATAGGAAATAATCTTCATAAGATTTTATAACCAACTGGGCACCACATATTTCTATCGAAAAACTTGAAATTGGAATTTGAATGTGTAGTACCCAGGTCCGCGCGAATTGGTGCATTCGTTGTAACATGAACCAAAGCATAAGTGGAATTTGTATTAAAAATAAAGCAATTTTTAAAATAGGCCTAGCTATATTGACCATGGGGTAATACAATAAAATGGAGTTATTTTGAAAACATCTAGGAAATTTAAACCTTAGCGTAATAATGTACACAGCACACACAATCGCATCAATCAAATTATACTACACACAACCAATTGATCTATCTCACCTATCCTGATTTGTATGTATACACAACATATGCATATCCACAACCGCACATACCCACACATTTCCATCTATATTGTCGTGGAGTCTTGCGATGTTCGTGATATAACTAACGACAATATTCATACAAATTCGAATGATTTGTACAGCTTTAAGGCGACTGCAACAAGTGCACACACAGAGTCTTCAGTCCAGATGTGCTGGCCAGCGCAGCAGTCAAACTGGTTTGCTTTTGATTCGAGCATTTAATGCAGTTTCTCAAATGGCCAACTCTCAATGGTGACTAGAATGAAGAATTATGGGCCAGCAATTCTTGTGCCTTTTTGATATGAAGGCCGGACGGATCGGGCTATAAACAGAGCATCACTTATTCGCTGTCGGCTTCGCAATTGAATAGATGGTAGTGCATGTATCAACAAACTTCGCTGGGTGTCGCAATGTAGGAAAACTGCCCAGCCAACAAACCCACCGACAGGTTGTTTCACTTACAGTATGCCACTCAGCTAACTAACCAACCGTACACTGTCCAGCATCCATGGAACTGTCATATTTTTAGCTTAGCTTTGCTCTGCGTCCACATTCAACGGTGCATGCGGTTGTAGTACGGCCATGCTTCGATGAAGATGGAAAACCAGTGCTGCTGGTTTTTGCCTCCTGGCCAAGATGTTTACATGTGCGTGCACCTGTGTGAGTTTGTGTGTGTGCGTGCGTTTGTATTAAACTGATGCAATTTTTTAACTTGGCTGACAAAGTGCTGCAGCAGTTAAAGGCTTGCATAGAAAGTGCAATTCTGTACCAGGCCACTCTATTTCGCAATTGAACTTTTGGGTGCAGTGACCACCGCAGCCAATTCATTCAGTGTTAGTCCATCATTTACGCACACAATTGTTCACAGGCAACACCAGTAAACGGCACCACACCTTCCCACACCCCGACCAATCTCCCTCGCTGCCGACATTTCACGATTGCAAACAAGAACTTCAATTCATTCATAAAATCAGCGTCGAGTTGACGCCTCTAGACGAGTATTTGACTGGCCGGAATAAGCAAATGCACATTCGCTCATTGGATTTGGCCACAATGATTAGAGTCCTAACCCTATACGCCACTGGCTAGTTCTCCATTTGAATCATTACATACGTGAGTTGGTGCCTCTGGAGCTAGTTGCAGTAACAAAAATTAAGGGAGCAAAACCAGATTGTATCTTAATTGATGAAGTGATGTATGCGTTCCCTGTTCCTTGGGCTATTTCGAACTTATCACGGCTCGATGGCTTGGTTTGTCAATTGGACCAGTTTCGTGGAGTAGCAGCTATGATTCCCTTTTCGCGTACAGATGTTCATCGTTGTACTGTTCTGTGTTGCAATTGATTTGATGGTCTTGTTTCCTTCCTATCGATCTTATAATTCTATGGTACCTTTTTTCGCCGTTGCCTTCCACGTTATTGCCTCTGCTCCACCCCATTCGTGGTGGGCAAGGTGTAGAGGATGTTTGTGTTCGGATCGCAAATGTGAAGTTATCAGTTGGCTTTGTCCGGTTTGATTCTATTTTTATCGGGAAATCATGGGGCAGAGAACATGGGGAACACAGTTGCCAACAAGTTTCCGATAGCAATCAAGAGTAAAGCGTGCTGCCATTCTATATAATTTAAAGGCGATTGGCACAACTTTACACTTCCACAAATTACTATACAGATCAAAAGAAGAAAGCCAAAGAACATATGGACAAACGAAGACAAAAAACTAATTGCATTAGGCTAGGGAGTGATAATTACGTGTATTTGTTTTTTTATTCAACCCATAAACCAGATTGTTCGGATGTCACTGGTCGAGGTGGATAGTGAATATTTAAGAAAATTGTTGATGTTATTAAAATTAATTTTGTTAAAATGTCCAAAGACCGGAAACTTTTGTAGGCACAGGGTAGCATTTGCTTTATGTAAGTCATACATAAAAGTTTAATTGACAACGAAGTTCAGCCGGATCATAGAGAAAACTGCGAAAACGCTCCAATACATTAACCTATGTGGTAAAAAATAAAATTGGCGATATTTTTATATAGAATGTAGTCCAGATTAATAAATGTTTTCACAGTTTAGACCAAAGATAATTGAAATTATACATCAATTGTATATAGGGAAGCTTCATTCAAATATTGACCACATTAAATCATTATATAAAAATTTAATACCTGGATGTATGCAATATTGTATACCAATCTGTTAAAACAACGTTTTACATACATCTCCTTTATCGTTTACCATAGGGGGGCAATACCAAAATGTAGACAAATATTGAAAATGTTTGGTAGGAAGATTTGTCACCCAATGAGAATATTAAATATCAAATTTGGTTATGCAACTTATCAGCAAAGCAGCTATCAAAGCCATCGTTGATAATTTGTATTTATATCGAAGCAACAGCGAAATTTCATCTGCAAAGTAAATTCAAAGGTATAACAGTTCCACATTTCTCATCACTGCAGAATATGTCCTTTTCAAATCCCATTTTTATTCTAGCGATGGATATTAGTCCACACACCTACAATTACTTTCACGGTATAGGTACGGTTCATTTTTTTACATTCATTTTTATAGAATTCCGATTTTCGACTACAAAAACTAATATCTATAAAAATAAAAGGTTGTCCATTTCGCCACAAGACGCATCACAACCCACCACCACCCTGTGCATCGAACCAAAACACCGAGCTCTAGGGATTATGTGTAAGGAGCTTCCGTTCCTCTCGAGCAAAACTACTCAAACAAGTAAAGGATCCATTATCTCAAAGTGTCCTATTGAAATACCATATTAACAAATTCTCTAATGTCACCATGGACCCACATAAATCAGTCTGAGACAGGCCTCGCCGATGCAAAAATGCATTGAGAGACCCTTGTCGGGTCCGCAGGAAACTAAAACGAAATTCTGGCCAGTCCAACCGAAGGACATAAAAACATTGGTTAATGATAGTATAATGATTCACCTACTACACGTCGATGGACCACTGGTCTTAAGTGCCTAAAACAGCACAGCCTTCTTGAAGATTCTAAAAAGTCTTAGGTTGAAAACTTGCATAAATCGATTAAGGCTAACAATGTATATATTTCAGATATGTTCTACTTTATATATTTGTAAGAATTATTTTAAAACGTCTATTATTTGAAAATGCCTTTTCCTTTGTATAACGAAGTGTCATTTTCCGATCAAACATAGTTGCATTAACCTTTAATGGCGGCGGCTGTATCATTTGTAATATTTTTAGATCACATTTCAACATTGTCCGCCTTGACAGTGATGACTTTTACAACTGTCAATAAACACTGACGCGCCTTTTCAATTGCATCATTTCTAGTTAGACGGCGCCCTCATCAAGTGTTAAAATTGACATTTTCATTGGCTAACTCGGAAGCCACAACAAGAAAAGGACATTACACCGCAGCAACACAGGAGCCCAGACATTTCACATTTCTCCCGTTAATCGGTAAACACATCGTTCATGGTCGGTATACAATTACCAATGAGCTGTCACTGCCGTTGGACAGACATCAAACATCAGGAAATTGTCCACACTCGTCATAACTCTAGCAAATGTCGTTTCCATGTGTCGACTTCTGGCTGACGGAATGGTTTGCTTGTTTGCGGTAAGATCGCTTGTTTGACCTTGTAAGATGCTGGTTGACTGCCTGGCTAATTATAGAGCTGTTCAGTGCTGTGCTGTGTCGGGGGTCGGGCATGGCACATGTTTATGTGAATTCTCAGCAGGGTGTCTCAAACACAATAACATGGCCATGCGTCTATGGTGTTGCAATCTCGTTGCATTGACTCGCATTGCCAGAAAGAGTCGAATCGATGTGACTTCAGTGGGTGCGTGCGAAGGCACATAAATAAACTGAAATTATTTATAATCAGCAACAACAATCAGAAAGACATTAGTTTGTCAATTGACAACTGCCACAAACCACATTAGTACGGGTCACAATTCAGATTGGAAAACGAATTGGAGTCTAATCCCTGTGTGTGGTGTTTCACTGAATTATTTGTTGTTTAGAATTGACATGATGTCCTCGTTGTTGGGAAACAAATAAAGCGCTTCTTTCATTTCCAAATGTGCCCAACAATCACGCATCCCGATGAGATGATGTTCGATGGTTGCATGTAAAACCATGGACTATGCCAACAGTGCGTTGGGAATTGTAGATTGTCATACGACTTCGACTAATTAGAGTTGAGTGCAATTCGGTGTATACTCTCAAATACGACCAGGCAGCAAAAGTAGCGTATTATGTTGTAGATTTTTTTTAAAACTTTAGCATTTGAATGCTTTATAATAATTGTCAATTTTGCTGGGTCGGAATATAAAATTAAAAAATATAAATCGAATCTGCAAATATATAACCGGAAAATTTGCAGACCTAACTTGGCATGGCCATATTTTCAAATAATTCGAAATTGGCTCAATAGTTGGAAATTGGGTACATCGTTTCATATCTTAATGATGCTTTCACATAACAAAGTTTTTCGGTGTCAAAAAAATGACTTTCTTCTTACCAGAACTGGAATAGCTTATCCATTACCCAATTAAATTAAAGAGAGGAATTCCGGATCGTAGGCTTCGTTTTAGTGAAATGGATAACTTTTTTGGCTTCTAGTGACACTCAATATGATATTTTAGTCTTCGGAAATAAACTCTATTTCTTACATTTCTTGAAGGCGATATTTTGTCTCCAATTAAATTTATTATATGAAAATATTTTCTAATTTAAACTTGGGCTTTCTGACGTTTTGTACTTTAAAACTCTAGCTCTTTATAATAATTTTATCTCATTAGCTTCCTGTGTGTCCTATAAGGGTATTTTTTATGCCGGCCTTCGTGGAATGGCAATAGGCGCATACCAAATATAAATTTCAAAAACTCCCCCACGTTGTGCGCACAGAGCATTCAAATTACAAATACCATCTGAACTTATTATATATATGTATGTATTTTGTAAACTGCATAGCCGTGTAAACAATGATGGGTGTCCTTGTATCCGCTGCAACCGAGGTGTAACCTATTTGTTTATTTATTCATATTGATTACTTTGCTGCGTTAGTCAATTCTCAGTTCGAATATAAATAAATTGCCTTTTCTCTGACATTTACTTCGCGCCTTGTTTGTCGAGGACAAACAAAATGTTAGAGTTCAAATAAACGCCTATCGCCGTATCGTATGTACACATTGACACATGTAAATAGTGTCCATAAACATACAACCGTTCATAATTATTATTAGTTCAGTGGAGGTTACATTATTATTGTTGTAATTCAATTTAATTGCCTATAGAGAATTTTTATCATCGTTACAAAATGCTATATATCGGATTATTTGGGGTTATTGTTTTCTAATCGGCATTACTAAGGGAAATGCCACACATTGGCGCCTGAATAATAAAAACAATACGCAGAAAACAAAGAAAATTTGACACTTTCAAAATTAGTTGGCAGAAAAACACATAATCTTTTTGACATCCCAAATCATTTACTACGCAATTGGCAGAATTTCTATGCAAACATCAGGAAGGGCCTGAATTGAAAAAAAACCTTTATATAATAGAGATTGTATGTCTACTTTTTGTAGGCTTGAAATAATATAACTAACGTGTGAAGATATCAAATGTTTAAGTCCTTCAATTCTTTTTCGAAAAAAATTGAAACATTATTAAATCTGCGAAATTTTTAATTCATTTCATCAATACTCAAAAAATAAACCCGAAATTTGGGTACCGTTATAACCTCCCGATAACGATACCCTTAATTTACAAGTTTTTGTAGGAAGATTTACCCAATGATAAAAAAATATTCCAAAACATCCGTCAAAACATTTATTATATCAATTCGATTTGAACGTGCGATTATAAAATTACAAATACAGCTTTCGATATACGAAATAAAATGAAAAGTAAAAACATCGTCATATTATACTATACGCGCTTTTGTGTTGCGCAATCATATTTCTTAAATCGGTGGGGATTATATTACAGCATTATGCGGTTGAAGGCTGTTCATCTTCTGAGAAAATAATGTTCCAAGTTACCGACACTCAGATTGGAAAATTGGGATAAGAACTTCATGGATGTCTATTTTAATACTATTTTAAAACGTTAATCTATATTTTTACCAGGAATCCGTTATGCCAAATTATAGCCACTTCAGTAAAAAAAATTGACCAAAGACTTAATAAAACCGAAAATGGGGCGGGATCTGTATGAAGGGGCTATTTCAAATCTTTGAACCTTAATACAAAATTTTCCGTAATGACATACTAAAACTATATGAATAAAACTTGAACCATAATTTTTGGTGGGAGATTTTCTACTTAATGATCATCCAAAATATTATTTGGGGAAAAATAAATCCATATTTTTTCGGCAGATTTATGATCGTTGACATTTCGCAGTAAAAAAATGTATATCGGCCCACGTTTTGGTGTAGCTTCCATATAACATATAGGTATAGCCCCGTAAGACGCTAGCCCTATATTAGGTAGTCATCTTTTTTCACATCAATTTTGGTATATTCATGGTCCTATCATAACCTGAGTTGTCTTCTAGGGGTCAATTAAATTTACATATTTTGAATGTCAAAGGCCCCCTACATATTTTTGCATTAACTATTGACAATGTTGTGTAAAGCTGTTTTTTACCCACCAAGGAAGAAAAATTTTTTCCCACCAAGTATTTTTATAGAAATTTAGAGGTACCTTTATATCAAACCCTGTATATATAATTGTTGACACCCAGTGGTAATATATTAAATTAAAATAGAATGAATTCGGTTGAAAAAAAATTAAAATACTGAATATTGTGGAATACAGCTGTACCAAAAGGTCGAACAATATATATTTCCATCCCAATATATCGTAGTAGTATCTTGTATCTTGTTTATCTAATTGTAAACCTTATTAAAACTGGTAGGAATGGATTCAGATTTAGATATATTTCTCATATGTATATTTCCGTTTTCGCGTAAATGATGCACCAAAGGCCGACGCGTGTTCTACTGACACAAACTTTAACATAGCGTACTGAATTAAATTACGAAATTCAAGTTTTTCTGATTTACATATAGCTACCTCAATGAAATTGGTCCACGAAAGACCCTAACGTTTATATATCATTCCCAATTAAAGCTTGAATGGCGTAAGCCAATATTCACTAAACATAAATTCACTAAATATAAATTGATGAAATTCGGTTTAAGTCATGTTTAATTTTTGGTAGTATTCCTCATATAAATATAAATAAATTAACTGAACTTTCCATCACATGGATCGTTTTCTCTCCATTTGTGTAATTAGGAACTATTATTTTTAATCTTTTAAAGTCTCAGGACTAAATAAATATTGAGATTGTCAAATTAAATACTTAAAAAAATTAGTACACGACTTGTGGTACACACAAATACTTATAAATATGTTAATACAAATGGTTACTGCAAACAACTTTTTATGTCCACGTCGCTCTCATAAGCTATGGGGGATTAATTATTTAATTAGTTTCTTTCTATTGCTCCTCAAGTCAACAACTCCAACAACAATTTTGTCTTATTAAGAATCTAATCATGTTTTATTCGACACTTGTTTTGGCACGACAAATGTATAGGACATACCGAATTATTTGGTATCCGGATAGTACAATACACACATATCCGGTTATCAAAGTGAAAATGTCCTTCGGAGACAAGGAGAAAGGTAGTGTGTACGTATAAAGTCTTATCAATTTTATTAACTAAACTATAATCAACATATCGAGAAAAGCTATAAAATATTTTGTTTTTTCATAATTACTGAATAAAAAATCAATGTGTCATAAAAATGTCATTCTTCGTATTAGGCTTCCCATTTAAATACACATTTTTATTTTGACACGAAGCATTATAATTGTAGCAGATCCGTATATATACTAATTCCAATTTGACTATACTATAAACAAATTATCCGTCTACTAGGTATAGTACACGAGTATAATATAAATTTGTTGTCTCATTTTAATAATATACCCATCTTTACCTTATATCCGTCTATGTGTGTTTCTTATTAAAATGTGTATTAGTGTATTCCTTCTCCTTAAATTCCTTTTCTTATATTGTCGAAATTTTATTTAACATTCTGTCCAGACATAATAAAAAAACTTTATTCTGCCACAAACTTTAATTGTGTCTGAGGCTCACCTCGCCTCGCCTCGCCTCACGAGTATGTCACTTAGCTCTGTGCCTGTGACTTCTTTTTTATTTAAGGTGAATTTATGAGTTCTGTCGTAATTCTGTTTGCGTGACTATTGCCATGTGAACGTTTGTAACATTTGTTTGCTCAACTTTTCGTTCAATATTTCTTTTGGTTTTAATGTCGAGAGCTTGGGCTAATTTGATTTTCAATTTAGATGGCAATGAACACATTATTGTGAGTTGTTAACATCCTGTTTTTCCGGTCGCACACAAACGCACTCGAGAATTTATTTGCGTCGTCAAACGTACATATTTCATTGGCCTTGAGACACTTATCCAGTGTGCGTACAATGGGAAATCATTTGCGTCGAATGACAGTGCCAATGAAGGTGTGAGTGCTTCCTAATAGGAAACATCTTCATAAACTCTAATGGACAATATATTTCCATGCACTAATTGAAATTGCGCAAAAATAAATTCGGTGCGAATATTGGTAAATAAAATACGCATTCATTTACATATATGTATGTAAGTACATTAAATAAGTATTGTTTAATTTTCCTTTCCTGTTGGAGAATTATTATATAATTTTTTTGCTGATTGGGAAATATTTCAACAACTTTTTCGGACCAATGCACTATGGCTGATCCACCATAGGAAGGTATCCCCAAATATCAAAATGTGGACATAAACGAAAATTCTACCATTCGATATTTGTAAACCATAATGTGCACCAAATACAAACTTCAGCAAGTTTTAATGGACCAATGTTGATATCGCATGGTAGGGTGGAGCATGTGTAGAAAATCCTCATAATAATCAATGTTGAGAGCAAAGTTATTCATATATTATTCATATGACGCTATAGCTAAAGCGGGACCAATATTAATTACATTGTGTAGGAATTAGCGAATATTTGATGTTTTCATTAAAAAATACTAAAATCGGGAGGCATCATATATGGAGGCTGGGCCTAAATACGGGCCGATACATTTCATTTTCGTCAGGTTTCGGTTTCTATCTCGATATCCTTATCCGATGGCTAATCCATCTTTGAATTCCATACTTTGTAGTGTATTATCTGACAATTTCGAGTAAAGAATATCCCCATACTATCGTTGAATATATGGGGACAACCCCAATACAACACCCATTATTCATATAAATAACTATTTTTATATAACTATATGCGAGGGCGAATATTAATAATTTAGTGACATATATTTATAATTTTTAGTGGAGAGATTTGCTACCCAATAAGAACTCAAAATATTAAACTAATCCGGTTGAAAACTACGCTCAAAACCCCCAATATACTGAAAATTGGGGGTACCGTTATATGGGGGCAACCAGAAAAAGTTGACCAATATTTATAATTATTAGTGGAGAAATTTGGTATCAAAAAATAACCTAATGTACAAAATTTCAGCGAATTCGGTAGAAAACCGCACTCAAGAACTATGCCTAAACGTCGACCGATAAAGCCCATCTTCGAACTGCAAACAAAAGAAAACTCTATGCAAAATTTCAATTCGTTTAGGTGCTATAGTGATTACGACAGACGTAAAAACGGACACCCTTAAATCACAACAGAATTTTACGCTGATCAAGAGTGTAACCTCACAGTGAAGAGTATCCATCGGTATTATTTACAAATTAGTAACGGTTAAAATTCAATTTTTTAGACTTTACACGTGAGTTTGGTTACTTGGATAGACATCGTGAGAATTTGAGACCATCCGATAACGCGCAACGATTGTCGAGAGGACATTAGTTTTTCACCAAAATATTATTGTAGGGTTGCACTGAAAAGGCCATCCATAAACCCCAAAACTCGAAAATCCGATTGGAGTTCGTTCAGGAACACGAAAAAAGGATTTTGCGTCTTGAAAATTATGAAAGCAAATTTAACTTGTTTGGGTCGAATAAAGCCGTGGACCGTAAGCACGACCGTAAAGCATTGAGGAGGCTCTGTGATGGTATGGGACTGTATGGGCGCTGCCGAAGTAGGAAATCTTGTTTTTATTAAAGGAATTATGGATAATAATTATGTTATTATGTTGTTATTTGAATTTTGCCTTGTAAGGGCAATGATCATTTGAAAGTAATTTTTAAATGATTATTTATACTCTTTCGAATCGAGCTTAATTCTCTAAGTTTTGCAATGAAAAAGAAAGCCAAAAGAAGAATTATAGAATTATACTTCATACTATTTAAGCTTAATTTGTCTGCATATTGTCACTAAATATTATTTTAGTTTTCAAAATATCAATGGGATTTCTAAAATATTCAGAAATTTATTATTAATTTCAATGTCGTCTTAATTTAAGTTTTTGGACAACATGCCCCATTCTATAATTATGACAAATTATCAGTCAAAAAAATATTATTTGCTTCAAAACGCTTGTAAAACAGAAAATTTATTACCCCACTAGAATCTTTAACTAAATTACATATCAATCAGTGGTCGACCAGACTCAGATCGCTTCATCTGGATTTCCCCCACATTTCATACAGATGTTTTTTTTTAACAAATTTCTTTGCAACTTGTATATATTGCGTGAGAACTTAGTTGAATAATATTTCAAAATTATATAATATTTTCAAACCCCTTCAAATACATTCGTCATAAAGTGCATTCATAAACATCTTGTCAACGTCATTTTTCCAAATTAACATCAAATAATTAAAAAATTCAATTAAGATTTCTTGGGGGCAGAATTTTAAACAAATGCTTCTGAAGAAGTCGATCGTCATAGTTCAACATTTATGATTGTTCGGCATGAAGATGACATTAGCTCATTACGACGTCATTATTCAATAGAATCAACGAGCAACAATGGACCGCGTATAAAAAAAAAATAATGACTGACGTCGTTTAAAGAAATTGAAGTTGAAATATTTATTTATCTGTGTCATGAGTGTTCTCATCATTAGAAGGCGAAAAATTATAAACAACAGCAACAACAAAACGAGGAAAAATGTTCAATTGTAACAGCTAACCAAGCCAAACTTTTCAAATTTTTCACAATTTAAATGGGACGACGACGCAATGATTGAAAGTTTCAGTTCAAAACATTGTCACCATGGCCCAACCGCCTTTACCCGAAGAAATATAAAGCAAGCACATACACACATCATCCCATGCATGTATGAATATTCTATTGGGTGCTTTGTGGTGAATGAGTGTGTATGTGTGTGTGTGAGTGTGTTAAAAAGATGAGCAAAATTATGTTGCTCTTGGTGATGCTTTTCTGCCGTTTCTGCATTTCGGTTGCTTCGCGGCTTCGTGTAATTACAACATTTTAAAACATTTATCATAATAATTTAAATGATTGCGGTCGGTCGGTTATTTTGGCTGTTCTTCGACGATGTCTTTGCACAGCACTGCATCCAACAACAACATGATGTTTGTTGCAATGTTAACATATGTTGTTGTGGTTGCATAAAAAGGGGTCGGTCGTTTTCTATGGTTAACGAATACCAACGACGTACAGGCAGGCTCTCGAATAGACATGTTGGCATTATAATGTTGAACAGTGACACACAAAAAAAGTGGTCACATAATTATTAAATGAGTCTGTAGCATGATTTGGTATATCAGTTGTTGTTGGTTTTTTTACTAAAAAATTAAATTGATATTTTTAATAATAATGGTCAAAATTGTAAGCTTAATCATTTACAAATGTGCTTCTTCGAATGCTGATTATTTCGAATTCAATGATGAATCTGAATCTGATTTATTCGAAATCAATTGTCTCTGGAATAAGTTCAGATCGCAGTTATGGACCGATTGTGACGAAGCTAAAGATGAGACCTATAGTTTTTGTGGTTATCCTGATTTAAGTGATCAATTGGAACACGAAGAGGATCTGGCTCAGTTATAATGTCAGATCGGATAAAAACACAAAAACGTTGAATAAGAAACTGTTGACCTTTAAACGTATACCATCTACCATATTTCAATATGTTGAGTGTTCATTTGGTCCGTATCCGATTTAAACTAACATTTTTTCATCGTAATATTTTTTACCAAACATATACACCAGAGCATGAAAGGTCTCAATTGTTTTGTTGTATCTGGAATCTTCGTTTTTAACGCTAACACGCCTCTGTAATGGGAGTGGGCAACTAACCCGACGCCTCAAAGCTGTTATTTTATTCAACAAAAATCTAGAATGGACCGCTATATCCCTTTTTGCAAATTGTCACAATTTCAAAAAATAATATATTTCACTACAAATGAAATGAGTCCTAGAGGTGATATAGGCATTCAATTTAATAGTTTTTTTTAATATTAGACGATAATTGCTCTATTCCGACACATGGACTCGAACTTTGCGAACCTGAAAAACAACAATGATCATTAACTAACATTATTAACTATTTTAAATTTCAAAACAAATCCTAGTCCTCTCCCACGTTCGACCATACATATCGTTCTGTCATATCTGTTCTCTGAACCATGTGCTCTTAATTTTTCAATTTATGCCGAAAAAATATAACCTCTATTTTATTTACGTGCTAAAAAAATCAATTATCGAACATTTCGAAACGCTATTTTCTAAAATAGAAAATTAAATTTCGGACGTGCAGAGAACATTATCCACGCATGAATTGATCTAAATATTTTGCCGCATGATTGAAGAAAAAACGTGTTTAGTGCTAATTAAATTATTTGTAACAATAAGTCGGAAATTTGTTATGGTATTTATGCATATAAAACGTAATTTTATTTAGAACATACAAATAATTGATGTTTTTACTCATCATAAGAACAATTCCGTGACTTTACTGCAATTAGTATAATTTCGGAAAGTTCTCAAATGGAATACAAACAAAAATAAAACAATTTTGTTCTTCAAACAACACTGTCCATTAGACACAACCAAATGCACGAGAATGAGATAATTTCGAACTATTTAATGCTATACTTGAGATACTTATGTGCATCGCTGAACATTTAAACATCACTTGACAACACTACAGATATTTGGCTGTATGGGTGTGTGTGTGTGTGTGTGAATATTTCATAAAATTCTTTTTTTTTTTCGCTGAACATCCCTGCAGAGTTGAAGGAAAGCGCCACATACGATATATAAATCCATTATTAAAAATCATAAATGTTGTCCGAAATAAAGTTATGATCTGGGACTATCAAAGGCATCGCTGTATTGTTGTCCCCATTTCAAGGGTTCTTGCCGAGAGTTCGAGAGGGGCAAATGAAAGATGAAAGTACTACAAGCGTACTACATTTAAATGGAAATGTCAAATTGTTGTAATGTGTCAAAAAGACGCATTTAACAACAGCGGCAGCAACATAAACTCCACCACAACAACACTGCCGCCAATGCCGTCACCACTGCAATGTGGCACTTTGTGCTGTAACAGCATCAGCAATTGAGCCACACCAACACCACTACCACCTCCGTCATCGTCGTCATCATCGCCTTCATCATCCAACCGCTCAGCTATCCATCCATCAGTTCACCAAACAACCAAAAGCCAAGTTGACTCCCCATTGTAGAGAACATCATTCATGACACCACACCGTACCAGACCAGGCCAGACCATTGCGACTTGACTTGTAGATGAAATAAACTGAAACCAAATGCGGTGGCTACACTTGTTCAAGGCAAACAAACCAACCGGCAGCAAAACAAGTGCAACAACCGTCGTTGACGCCGTCACTAAACAGTATTTCCTAACTGAGAATAATAAGGGAACATTTTTGGTTATAGAAATGGAATTATTTGTAATTTTCAGACAGTAAGCTTGTTGGTTTTGCGGATTTTCTAAGAGCCAAATGCATTTTCAGTATTGAGAAGTGGTTCATTATATACTATAAACTAGCGGGACCCGTGGCGCTTCGCTGCCCCTGCTAAAGTTATCAAATTCAAATTTAGATATGGTCAATTAGTAAGCAGCTGCAATATTTACTAAATTTAATTTGAAATTAGGTAAACCCTTGTATTTTTATATGCTCGCATTAATGTCCATGTTGTAGTAGTTGTATAGTAGTTATTAAATAATTCGCTGTTTTCTGTAATGGTGGTAATTTTTGTTTTCTTGAAACACAATTTTTTCGCAAAGTAACAACCATTCAAAAAATATATATTATCACCTCCATCTGTTACCTCCTCCACAATTTGTTTAGAAGCCTTGAAGAAAGTGTTTAGCTCTTAGTACTACAGTATAAAGGAATAAATATGCAGCCTCAAAAAACTCGATTTTTATACCCTTCACCACACTGTGGTACAGGTCTTTGTCCATATGTTTCTAACAGGCAAAAGGAATCGAGATACACCCATAGTTCCTTTTGAGAATATGCATAGAATAACTTTCTGAGTCGATTTACGCATGTCCGTCTGTCCCTCCGTCCGTCCATGTATTTTTGTTAAAAATGTACAGGTCGCATTTATGATCCGATTTGGATGACATTTGGCACAGTTCACTTATTTGGCCCAAGGACGAACCCTATTGAAATTGAAGAAAATCTGTTCAGATTTAGATATAGCTCCCATATATAGTTTCGTCCGATTTTATGTAAATGATGCACCAAACTCCCAATATTTTCATGAAAATCGTTTCAGATTTAGGTATAGCTCCTATATATATATATATATATATTTTCGTCCGATTTTAGGTAAATAATGCGTCAAAGTCCCTATATATCCTTCGATTTGCACGAAATTTAGCATATCGTACCGAATTGAGTCTAAAGTAATGAGTGGTAAGCTAGGTATAGCTCCCATATATGTACATATATTTTCGTCCGATTTAAGGTAAATAATGCTGGTTTGAAGTAACAGTGGCGTATCTGAATTTACCCTATCCCTACCCTGACCAGTCTCCAGGTGATAAAACGATTTATAATTAAAATGATTGTTTTTTTTTTTTTTTTTTTTTTTTTAAATCCAAATAATCCTTTGTTTGATTTTGTTCAAAATAAAATTTTTTTCACAAACTGACAAAAATGGAAAATTATAATATCAACCATTTTTTCAATTCTACACAATTTTTATTTCAATATACAGTGAGTGTAATAAGTATTTTGCCTCAATATAAATTTGACAAAATTATAATATATACGCCTAAAGCCAGCATACTAAAGATATAATATGAATTATGTATGATGGGATATGTTTGTGGACATATTTAGATCTTATTTCTGCAAGTTAGCACAAGGTCAGAAATTAAAGTCAGAAAAAATCTTCCCAAGCCCTTCAGTACTGAACGAGGGTTCAGACAAGGTGACAGATTGCCGTTTGAACCTTTTCACATCCAGCTGGAAATGGTCATATGAGAGGCAAAGAAGGACAGAAATGGAACGTTGTGCACCAAACAGCACATGTTACTCGCCTACGCCGATGACATCGTCATAATGGGTCGAACATTGCCACATTTGAACAAATTGAGAAGGAGTCTGCCAAAGTGGGACTGGCAGTAACAGACGATGATATCAACGCGTAGACTCGGGCCAACTGTGGAACTTGAAAACTACAATTTCGAGGTAGTGAACGATATTGTATACCTCGGTATAACCATAAATAAAAGTAATAAAATCAGCTTTGAAATGGGGAGAAAGAATAGTGTTGGCCAACAGGTGCTACTATGGTGTTGTATTTTCGTTTAAGATATCAGAAGAAGTTATACTAGATTAACTTCATGCTATTTAAAAGGTTTTAGGATTTGGGTCCATTGTAAATGGGGTAACCAAAGGAGTATATCAACGCGGATAAGTACAATTATATGACAAATAAATCTACTCCAATCAGTTTGAAAGGGATTTGGACCAAAGAGACTTGGGGTCGATGAACGATATTTCGCTGGAACATATTAGAGTTTAGAGAATATACTATTAGAGTTTAAGTTAATAGGCATCAGGCATGATTGCAAGTCACAACAAGCATTGTTCAAAACAATATCAAAAATATAAACCATTTTAACCAAAACATATGTACATATATAAATTTGTCAATTGTCTAGTGACAGTAAAACTGGACAATTAACATTTAAAAGCAAAATAATAAAGAAATATTTGAAAATATAAAAAAAGTGGGACGATATGAATTAAACATTAATGAAATTTAATTATTTTTCAAATTGTCTGGACCCATTATGCATGAACTCAATTGTCTTCACAGGGTTAGGGACCTATACCGAATTTGATTTTATGAAAATATTATATGCAGGAAGGCAACGAATCCTTACTCTATCGCTGCCCAATATCACATGCACCCACTTCTGAAAGCCCCGATATGGCCATAAGAGACAAATCGCCCAATTTTTGCAGTAACGGATCGTGATAATTACCCAGATTGCATCATAATTCCTGGATCATAAAACCCCACCATGTAGAAAACGAATACTGTGCACATTTTTTTTGCTACAACAAAGTGCCATAGTAAACATTTGTGCTCCCGTACTACTACTTGACGGGTGTGTATTTAGCATGGGAATCACCAGGCATCGCATAATTAATTCCCACGAATATATGTATGAACACATGTGTAGCTTTTGACGTCTCCTTCATCGAAGGAGGCCGAACAACAATAACAGCTATAACAACGACAGCGAGCAGAAGAAGAAGTAGGAGGAGGATATTCACATCAAAAACAAAAACATAGCTAGCAAAAATATAACAACAACAACAAAATAAAGTAACACAAAAACAGATCGACACAAATTCATACCAACGCACATCTCATCTTTATTTCATCATGACTCCCAGCATAATAACCAACAATAACAACAAAATTATATTATATTCCACATAAGCCAGCAACAGCCCGGCCTAGCCCGTAAGAAACCCACAGCTTGAGACAGGCCAAAAGTAATCACAGCCACAAAGCAAAGCAAAACAAAAAATATTGTATTTTTTTAAGGAAAGAAGCTAAAAATCGCCTGTTTACATACTGCGAGGGACAGACGGACAGTCACAAGCATGCGAACATACATACACACAATGTATGTACAATGTGCATAAATATATATTTTTGCGAGATTTCTGCTTTTTTACTTTTCAAATACAGACAGTGTCGATGTCACAAAAGAGCTCCCAACAGTGGCATTAAATCTTGGTCGTACATTCATAACCGGCGAGCGAGTGATGCCAAGTGTGAAAGTACGTACCACCAAGTCAACAGACAAGACGCTCTGGCGCACAGGTGCGTACAAATGAATTGCTTCGGGTTTTATGACCCTGCGTATGCACACAGACACACTCCAGTACATGCACACATTGCCACAACCTTTTTGTGCTCATCCTCATCGAAAGAAACGCCAAGTAAATTTAGGTTGTTATGACCATTTGATGTTACACTGATACCTTCAGCATTGCTACTGAGATTTTGCTTGATTAATCGAGTTAAGCGTGAAACATCATTACATCCCATATCCCAAAATTTACAGGCTGTTGAGCGGCATTTGTGGTCTGTCGGTCGGTCCGTCTGTCTGCGTGTCAGGATTACGAGATACATATATGTTTGTAATTGCGGCCATCGGCAACAATTTGATGCCAGACCATCGTTCCCATCGTTCTCCCCGAATACAAACGCACACACACACAGTGTTAATATGCATGTCCATCATTTCGCAATTCGCTCTGCTATTAATTTTCACATCGATGCCATTGGCTTCAAATAGCAAACGATTTAGTGGGAGGAAGATGGCTTCGCGTCTTTGTAAATATATCATATTATTGATAATTAAGCTATTAACTGACCGATATATCGTGATACATATATAACATAATTTATTTTGATGAAAATGTTCCGCATGACATTGGGATAAGTTTGTGCTACCTTTAATGCTTAGTCATGTTCACATCAGTATGGTAAATAAACTAAAATTTAATTTTCTGTGAAAATTAATATTCGAGTATAACACTAATATTAGGCATATTTAAAAAACCATATGATACCCTACACAACAACCACCAAAATCTAACTTTCTGCGGTTCCATCATGGAACCGCATGTTCTGAACGTGACAATATTTCGCGATATTTGCACCCTCTTGACGGTTAAAGGTTAACAGCTTCACTTTCCAACCCTGGTATATTTTCAATATCTTGTTTCCCCGAGGTAAATATTTACGCCATAAAATAAAAATTTGATCATTTTAGGTTTTGGTTGATTTGACCTTCGGAATGTTGACCGATCATCATCTAAACAGCCGTTCTAAGTATTTGGTTAGTTCCCCTTCGCTGCGTAAAATATGTGACGGTCTGCATATAGTAATTGCCTCTAAAGTAGAGGTGTGCAAAAAAAAATGCTCGGACAATAAATGAGAAACCGCTATATTTAATGACTTACTAAAAGAGAACGCAGGGAACGAAGTTATCTATATATGTAAACAAGGGCACCAGTTTCCATGCTTTCCTAGCATTGCTCAAGAGAGGCTATAAAATCTGACAAAAATAGTTTTCGATTCATTCCTCCCCCTAAATATCATCTCAACACCACCGAAAATTAAATTTGAAAGGGTGATCCCCCTTCCGCCCTCTAGTGGGATAATATTAAGACTAAACAATATAATAACACCACCTTTAAATATATATCTCTAGAGTTGGGTAGTTCCGAACGAACTAGATCATTGGAACTATTCCGAGAAAGGAACGATCGGAACTAGTTAATTAATATTGTTCCTTTTTCTGATCTCGTTCCTTTTTGGTTTCGTTTTTTTTTTTTGGAATATCGTCCTTTTTTCTGATCCCGCTCTTTTTTCTGATCTCGTGCCTTTATTATTCATTGCCTCGTTTTCAAATGCTGTCACATTGTTAACAATATATAAAAAAAAACTCGTCAATTTATTATTATGTAAAGAGTTATATTTTATTTATTTTTTTATAAAAAAAAAATACTTTATGATTATCGTCCTGCAGCTGAATTCTGTAGCTTCATTTAATTTTTTCCATTTTTGCACAATTTTCAGTCATCAACAAATCAACACGGAACTATGTGAGCAAAAAAAAAACAAAAAGAACGATGAAAGTGAACGATTCAAAGGAACTATGTAGTTCATTTTAGTATTGGGCAATCTCGTTCAGTTCAGTGATCGAACGAACTAGATCATTTTTTAAAAGTGAACTATGTCGTTCACCTCGTTCAGTTGATTATATCGTTCAAATGGTTACTCAGTTCAATTGGCATGACAGCGCATTCCAATTAAGTTCTGGCAGTTCAACCAACCGTAAAGAATGATTACCTTTAAAAATCATTCGAAGGACTTTCTCCGGCTTTTAAATGTCGCTTCATATTATTTACTGACCCATCAGCCATACGTAACAAATTGTTCTTATTTAGCGTCGTTTAGTTGGTCAAAGAAGAAAATGCAATGTCGTTTAGTGAGCAACGTCGTTCAGAGACCGACTAAGTTTGGTAAACAAAATCGTTCAGTGAACGACAATAATCAACAGTGAACTATGTCGTTCACTCGTTCAGTGGACTGGCTCGTTCATTTGAACTAGGTCGTTCACGAACGACACAAGACTAGTTCATTTGTAAAAAAGGAACGAGAAAGATCAATCCGCTACGTGAACTAGATTGCCCAACTCTATATAACTCCCACATGGGAGTACACACAACAATATTATTGTCATCAATTTACGGGAACCCTCCATTATCGATTTAAAATTTTCAAGAATTTCAATGGTCTGGTAAATCAATATCAAAGCTTGTTAAGCTTGGTAACTTTGCAGATATATATTTGAAGATTTAAAGGAAATGAAAAGTAATTTACAAAATTTTTTGTTAATGGTTTGTTGCTGTTTTTTGGGATTAAAGAAATGTCCTTATTTTTGAAATCTGAATCCGAAAATTCCAAAAGTGTTAGAAAGGGTACATGTCTGGCTCTCGTAACTAGGACTATCAACAAAAACTCAAAAGTCAACAAAATGGCAGACCTTTGAAAAAATATTTTTGGAAAATCGCCTATTTTTTACCATAAACCAAGTTAAAAAATAAGGAAGATCTTGACCGATTGGATTTATCCTAGTTCATACGATAGCTATACACGCACAGAGGAACGTCCCAAAATTTGGAATCGATCGGATTATTAGTTTCGCAGTTATCGTGCCCGCCATTCGCAAAACCGCTGTTTGGAGAAAAGTGCGTTCAAAGTCACATTAAATCAGCTATATCTGGAAGAGTTGTTTAGATTTTCACTTGAAATTTCATAGCGGCATTCTTGATTTATTGTAGATTCGAAATAAATCATAATACAAAATTAAATTTTTTGAAACAGAGAATGGGGAGTCCCCTTAAATGTCTGTCATTACTCTTGAATTGTAATTTTACACGCAAAAGTCTGGGTCCATTTGACCCGCTAAATATTGACCGATCTTCATCAAAACAGTCATGTTTATTCTACGGTCAGACCTCTTTCATAAACGTAGGGGTCTTCATTGGCCAGAATCCGTCCGTCGGACGGGGCCGACTATATGATACCTTTCTCCACTTTGAATATATTCGACATAGGAATCCCAACAGAAGTCGCATTTTTGAAGGACCAGCAAAATGAAATTCGATCCATAAACAGGTCATTCTGCAACCTATACTAAATTTGTCATTTGTTCAGATATAGAGTTGCTTCTTACAATGGGACAAAATTATGTAAATCAATTTAAATCCAATATCAATCGGACATCCGTTGATTATTTGGATAAATATCTGATAAACACGAGGAGTTTGGTGCACCATTTGCATTAAATCGGACAAAAATACATATGGGAGCTATATCTAAATCTGAACCGACTTTCAGGAAACTTCAGACACATCACTCTAGACCTATTTAATTATGCTATGCAAAATTTCGTGCAAATGGAAAGATATATGTATATTGACTTTGGGGCACCGTTTACATAAAATCGGACTAAAATATATATAGGAGCTATATTTACATCTGAACCGATTTTCACGAAACTTAATGCACATCATTCTAGACTTAATTCAGTACTCCATGCAAAATTTCGTGCAAATAGAATGGTATAGAGGGACTTTGATGCAGCATTTACATAAAATCGGACGAAAATATATATGGGAGTTAAATCTGGACCGATTTTCACGAAACTTAACACACATCATTCCAGTCCTAATTCATTTCGCTGTGCCAAATTTCGTGCAAATCGAAAGATATGTAAGGACTTTTGTGCACCATTTACATTAAATCGGACGAATATATATAAGGAAGCTATATCTAAATCTGGACCGATTTTCAGGAAACTTAACACACATCATTTCAGACCTAATTAATTACGCTGTGCAAAATTTCGTGCAAATCGAAAGATATATAAGGACTTTGGTACACCATTTATCTTAAATCGGATGACAATATATATGTAGCTATATCTAAATCTGAACCGATTTTCACGAAACTTAAACATATCATTCTAGACTTTATTTTGTACGCTGTACAAAATTTCATGCAAATCGAAAGATATATGGGGCCTATGGTGCTTCATTTACATAAAATCGAACAAAACTATATATGGGAGCTATATCTAAATCTGAATCGATTTTCAGGAAACTTAACACACATCGTTCTGGTCATTATTCAGAACATAATGCAAATTTCATGCAAATCGAATGGTATATAGTGACTTTGGTGCCCCATTTAACTTTAATCGGACGAAACTATATACGGGAGTTATATATAAATCTGAACCGATTTTCTTCAATTTCAATAGGGTTCGTCCAAATTTCAATCAAATCGGATCATAAATGCGACCTTACTTTGTTAACAAAAATACATGGACGGACGGACAGACATACATAACATATGCACAAAGACATAATACAAACATATGCACAAAGACATAATACCCTGTACCACAGTGTGGTGAAGGGTATAAACAACGGAATACCACAAAGGCGCAATGATGCGGACTCAGGACTTTATATCGAGAATGAAAGATGTTTCGAAAGTATGGAACATATAATGGACAAACAAACTTCCAATATATTGAAAGAATAAGTAGTGAAAATAGTTGTATTATTTTCGGTTTTAGCGGATGTTCGGAAAGGAACCGATATTTCATTCGACAAAAATCAAAGATAGTTTTCTTTGCTACGTGGAAATAGAAAGATTATCAGGAAAGAATTATCGACTGTCATAATAAACTCAATAATCAGGTTGGGTTTGAATACCACATTTTAAATTCAAGTTTAAATGCATAAACAAATTTTAAAATTATCAACAATTCACAAGATTTGGGTTAGACCAACATGCGGAGCAATATGAAGTAAAATCTCAATTCCTCGCTAAGCCGAACTGCATTTCATAATTAATTACGCATTCTATAATCCGGTCAAATGGAGGACTCTAAAATCTGGATTGTGAAAATACATTTTTTTATGAATTTTTGTAGCTTCAAAGCTGTGGAAGCTGTGATGGTGGTAATGTAAAATATGGGTGACAATGTATTGAAACCAACGAGTTTTCTGTGTTCCTTCCTGATTTGTGGCTAAACTACACAACGCATAATATGCCTATATTATCCAAAATTTATTGTGGTGCACATCCGGGGTTGTTAACCAATTCTTTTAAAATAGATGCACTTTTGTGTATTTTCATTGGATATTACTGAAATCTGGAGGAGATTGATTCGATTATACGAAAACCGCATGCGCATCAACTGGTTTGAAGGAATACGCGAAATGTATGCTTTTTAATGTTTATAATTTTCATATACTCTTACTGCAATATATTTGGTCATTTTTAAAGTCAAAGCTCTTAACAGCGGAATCAACCGATATTTAACAATCATCAAAGAGAATTTGTAGAAAAATTCGTCACATGTTGTAGAAGATCTATACAAACCCGTATTTCCTAAACCATACTAAAAAATCAAAAAATGAAAAAACATTTTGTGGCAATTCAAAAATTAATGTATTTTATTTTCAGATATGTTGATGCTTTTATTTGTTTTTCGCGAATGTTAAACCGTATTACAATGTGATTTGACAAGTACTCACAGATAACAAATGTGTTTATCCAGGTGTAAAGAAGTTCGCGAATTACAACAAATAGGAATTAATTTAATTTATATTTGAAATACAAGATTTAAAACCGCTATAACCTTTCTGCGCAGCATCCGAATTTGTGAACGTGAACAAATTTCGAATCAGCATATTTTTCTTAACCTATGTATCAGAAATCATAAATGTGCTCGCAAAAAATTTTTAAATTTTTTTATGGAATTTTAAAAGAATTTTGTAATTTCCCATATACACTTTGATACGGCAAAAAAGGTGCTTCATCGAAATATTGGTTTTAGACTCCATCTCCATTTCTTTGAATCAAATCCATTTCAGACAGGAAAGCACAAAATATCAATAACAAATATTAATTTGTGTTACCTACTTACATCAGAACAGGATGATATTATTGTTAGAATTATTTTACTTTTTTTTCAAAAATTATTTTGGCTTGACTAAACTCTTTCCTTTACACAAAATTTCATGTTATTTTATCCGACAAACAATGTAACTTCTAGAGTGAGCTAATGGTGGCATTGCATTCCCATACCTATGTTAAAAATATCAAATGAAAACATTCTTAATATCAATAAAAAATATTTTCCATGAATTTGTGCCAAGTATTTGCTTCATGAAAGGATTCATGAATTTGTCCAAAAAAAATGTTAAGGCATATATAATATTGTATACATTTTTCAATAATGTTTTTCCATATGAGTATATGTTATTTATATTCTGTATACTCATGGAGACCATTCCCATGAACGGAGAAATTCCAATAAATTGCAAATAAGTTATGTTGTTATGAAAACAACAAAAAAAAAAAAACATTAAATTTTATATGTATTTTGTAATAAGGAGGGCTTACAATTTGAACGCTACCAAGGAATACAAATGAACATAAATATAAATGTGGATATTATACTTTTAACCCCAGGAAAACTCTTGTTTCTTAGATTGAGCAAATTCCTACGTAGATATATGCCAATCGCCTAAACCCCGATATGCCAAATTATAGCTATGGCGGTTGGAATATGCGGCTTCAAGCCTCAAAACATTGGAAATTGTGCGATATCTTTATATGGAGCGGTGTCTATGTAAAAACATGGCCTTATAGGCATAATTTCCTGGACAGAGGTACGCCAGCGTCCCTAACCCCAATGCCAAATTAAAGTATTCTCGATTGGAAACTGCGCTTAAAACCTTATAAATCAATTGGCAGGAAATGTTTTAAGGGAGCTATAGCAAAACGTGTACAGACATACCCTATTTACAATACCACACATTCTATGAGTAAAAGCAATAACAATGCAAAATTTCGAAGCTCTCTCTTGAATATTGTGATATCTATTGGGTTTTCAATAGTCAGAGGCATCTCCGACGAATCTATCGTTATGTTGCAAACGAAATGTCCACCTCCCCCTTATTATGGAGGGTATAAAAATCATATATATACAGTACATATATACAGTACTTATTTTTAAAGAGATTTAATTTTTGAACGAAACAGAAACCTAGAACTTTACCAAACTAAAAATCTTCAAAGGAATGAAAATACACACATTGTACTTGTATCCCTGTAAATGTTTGACAAAAACCTTTCTTTTTTCTCCTTTTTTGCAAACAGCATTTCAATGAAAATCAAATCATTAATTTCGAATTTAAACATGTTTCATGTGGTGATGATGATGATGATGGTTTTGTTATGCTTTATCCTCTCTTGCCTTGAACACCATCTGTGTTTTTGGTGTTCAACCGCCTCTGTCCAAGTGCTTGTGGCTGTTTGTAGCAGCAGCAAAATCAAGTTTATTGCATACAAAACAAAAAATGTCATGGTTTCTATTAAAGTCATTGTGCCACCTTAATGAATTCTTTGGAGTTGCACTTGTGGTGCAAACACACACACACACACACTCCCATGCACACACCCAGTCATCAGCCATTCATGCAGATTTCCCAGCAATGCCAACACGCATACACATTTGGGTATCCAAAACTGGATGTATTCATTATATTATCTGTCACTGGTCCAATTTGCAACATTCGACTTTAATCACACAATATCTGGCTTATATCTGTGGATAAGATTACGAGCGAGTACGAGTACGAGTACGAGAGTGTATTACGAGTATCTCCATGGCATGAAGGATGTGCTTGTTTATTTGCTTCTTTTTATTTTCATTCAATTCACTTTGTTTGTCAGTGTCGTCCTTTATGTGTACGTTCGTTCATTCGTTTCATGTGCTGGCTGCTGCCGTTGTATAAGACGAACAACGAACATTTATCATGCGACAAACGCGTTCTTGTATTCTCTGCTGTTCGTTTTTATTATTTCTTTTTTTCTTTGTTGCCGTTGCTTTTATTTTTGTTTCTGTTTGTTGTGTTGACGGTTTTCATCGGCAGCAAGGATACCATGTGTTCAGTCGGATTCATTATTGTCCCCTTAGCCATGACATCGCTCACATGAAATTTGCATTGAGCTGAATTAAGGACTTGCCGATCTAATCGCATTCGCCTCGTACTTTCATATTCTAATTAAATGCGAACACATGCACCAGCATTTGCATCCAATTAGGATATCTGCATTGGACAGCAATATGGAAATATAACCAGAGTTTCAACTTTAAAGATTACATGCAAACATTTAACGAATAGAATAGGAATATACTATTTCTATAACATGGCTTGATCAGGATATTGGCAAATTCGTATCAGGAGAAATCTAAATTGTAAAAATGTGATTTAAATTGTCGTTAGATGATACTCTGAGCTTTGAGAAAAAATTAAATCGATTGTGGACTAAGTGTATCCAAATTATACGAGTTTAAATTATATATTTATTTTAAAGATAATTTTATTGTGTTTAGAATTGCGTAAAACCGCCTATATTAAAATTTCGTTATTGTTAATAAACATAAAAAGAATTCGGGTACTTAAAATAAATGTTTTTTTTTTTTTTAATTTTCGTAACGGTTCCACAAAGATTCGTTCGAGATTAATAAATTAAATTTATTTACTATAGTTACAAAGGGAAGCGGAAAACAATTTTAAGGGAAAATCAAAATAAATGCTTAATAGTTGCTTGAAGGTGCTAAACCAATGCAAGGCTTCGTTTATTTTTGGTATTTTTACGCATATCTTAACGATATAAATTCAACAAAGTGCGTGTTACGGACCACTTCGAGAATGGTTGGAACGATGATACGAGACAATAAATAAATCAATATATCAATGAATGGATTAAAAATAGCAATTAAAACGAATAGTTCTGGCGAATCAATATGATTATTAATTAAATCAAAAATAACTAAGGCGGATTGACATTGTGTTCGACATTCTAGACTTTGTATACTCAGTAACAAATATCTGGATCGACATGCTAGGGGGTTTTGTGGAAATAATGATAGAATAGCAAACTGAAGTCAACTGTTTTTGTATTCTTTCAACACAAGAATTATGTGAGTTATGACAAGGATCCCAGATTACAGAATCATATTCCAACTTCGATCTAACAAAAGTCATATACACTGATGGCCAAAACTAAAGCAACTGAAATTGCAAACTGAATAAATGTCCTGTAACTTTGTATACCCTTAGTAACACAGTGGTACAGGGTATTATGTCTTTGTGCATATGTTTGAAACAGGCAAAAGGAATCGAGATAGACCCTTTTGAGAATATGTATAGAATCACTTCCTGGGTAGATTTATGCATGTCCGCCTGTCCGTCTATGTACAGGTCGCATTTATGATCGTTTATGACTTATATAGCACACATATATAGTTTCGTCCAATTTTATGTAAATGGTGCACCAAACTCCCAATATTGGTCCGATTGAAACAAAATTTTGCACAGAGCATTAAATTAGGCCTAGACTGATATATTGCAAGTTTTGTTGAAATGGGTTCAGATTTAGATATAGCTCCTATATAAAGTTTCGTCAGATTTTATGTAAAGATCATATTTTGTTCGATGATTGACATTAAAATTTTATAAATTTCAGATTGGTATGTGTATGTATGGGTTGTTTTAATTTAGTTGAAATATCTATGATTTTCAGTGAGTCGGATTCCAACTAGTATGAAACTATGCGAAAGGCAATCTGGATTTCCAATTCTTTTTAGCAATTAAACAGCCATAGCTCGTCCACGTTCTGTTCTTGAGGCTATATCCACGATAAACGTCTCACAAATTCTATTGAACTCTTAAATTGTTACTTTTTATCGCTATGATAATATGAAAATTTGTTGATCAGTACGAACTGATGTTCCTTTGCAGCTTTCATCCGTGCTGAAAACTGTCACTACTGATAAGTTGCATAAAATCAACTTATAATTCGAGAAATCACTGATTTATTCATATTGTGTGATAAATTACTTTCACAATCACTGGTAGTTAGCTAAAAATGGCAGTAATTCAAAATTGAAAACAAGACGCCTGTTATTGTAATAAAATCCGTTAAAATTTATCTATAAGAATGGAAATAGGTGAAGAAACCAAAATAAAGTAATTCAAATAGAAAATAACTTAAATTTTAGAGCACATATGTCCAAGCAAAAATAGGGATAATTCCTTTACCCATAATTTTTTATTTCATAATCAATTCTTTTTAGTTAATAAAATACCCGATTTAAAACTGAAAAAAAAACAACACGATATCTTTATTTTTGAGAAAGTAATGCGGCATGTATTAAACTTGCAATTTTAGTTGCTTTAGTTTTGGCCACCAGTGCATATAAGCATTATTGTACTAGAATCAGAAAATTCTTTACTATTTTAAATATAACACTTATTAAGACTCAGAAACCACATGGTCAATATGTGGAACAAAAGATAAAAAATCAAAAATCACTCCAAGGTCATGAGTTAACATTAATTTGTTATGTATTTATTCCATTATTCATCGAATTTATTAATGCTCAGGGCTCACTAATTTTACCTCCAGTTATTTGGGGTTCATTTTTTATTTCACTAAAGCCAATACACTTTCAAGTGAATTTATAAAGATACTTTCAACTGCCATTGAATTTTTAAGAAAACAATATATAGTATACAGGCCGATTGCAAGACCACAGGTCTGTATTGAAACCACAGACAAATGGCTCTGTATGTTGAACAAAGGGTTATATATAGAAAAAGTGGTCTGTAAAAGTACCACTTGGTCTGTATAGAGACCTATTGAAAGTCTGTAAGTACCATAGGTTTGCTGAGAGACCATTAGTCTGCGCACAATAAAATTATCTTTAAAATAAATGTCGTTTGGTTCAATTTGGACCATTCTTGTGGGAGTTAGAGAGATTTAAAACTGAAATTTCAATATATTAACAACTACTTGGGTAGTATACTTCATTCGATATTTCATGAGGCAACTCCAACTGACAATATTTTATATGTTTTAGTAATAATTGGGGATCTTGTAGTTGGTAAGGTTAATCTAACAAGGTAGTCATACACGGTTTTCTTCAATAATGTGGAAAATTAAATTTTTTGTGTGACTTTTGATGAACTGGCGCGATTTGAAGAACACTTCGCTGTTCTTTTGATATAAACTGAAATATTGCCGAAACTGAAGTATAGTCGGAACGCACAGAGTTGTAGAAAACCCAGTAAGGGATTTTGCACAATGACAACGCATAAGCACATACATCAGTGATTGTGCTTAAGTTTTTGTCCCAAACCATGACTCAACTACCGTATTCACCAGACTTACGCCCTCTGGCTTTTTCC
This sequence comes from Musca vetustissima, assembly GCF_032173495.1. Lineage (NCBI taxonomy): Eukaryota > Metazoa > Arthropoda > Insecta > Diptera > Muscidae > Musca > Musca vetustissima. The sequence goes on along the minus strand of NW_026880682.1, from coordinate 270,777 downwards.
AGGTATGAAAGGAACCCGTTTTGAGATAGGAGATAGGCAAAATCAAAACAGAAGGAGTTGGCTCTATCAAACATTTATTCGTCGTAAAAACAGGTATAACGTTTTGAATGGTGTAGTCCCATTAATAATATTTTTGACAAAATACAATTTACATTTAACAAGGTAAACGCTTAATTATAACATGTGAAAAAGCGTTTAGTTCGGCCGGGCCGAACTTTGGATACCCTCCATCATACGTATACTAACAGGTATTTGAAATGAAAATATAGGGAACATACCAAAACGTGGACCTATACAGACATTTCTACAAACAGATTATGTAAACAATAATGTACACCAAATACATTATGGTGGAAGCTGCTGTTTCAATGTGAAAATTGGTATTGCAGAACAAATTGTATGAGTACGACGCTGGAGGCTATACCTTAAGCGGGGCCAATGTTGATAGCAACGTGCATTTGTAGTTATCATTATATGAGGTGATATGCCTAATTGAGGACTGATATACATCTATTTCGAAACTAACATTTTTTCATCAGAATACATTTCTTTACGCTAAATATTAATAATAACGAAAATCTGTAGGTATCATTATATGGGGGCTAGGCCTAAATGCGGTCTATAGTTCATATATAGTTCATTATCGAACCTTACGTTCTAGTTTTTTATCTCGATATCCTCCACAGGTGAAATGATTACAACAGAGTCTTGGAACAAACCCCAAAACGCGGAACAAATCAGATAACTATTTTAATATAAAAATGGGGTAGTCTCCATACGCCAAAAAGGGGTCGAATATTATTAATTTTTGGTAGGGAGATTTGTTACCATATACGACTACAAAATACCAAATTACAGCAAATTCCGTTGAAAAACGCGCTCATGAACCTCAAAATACCGTAAATTGGGGGTACCCTTATATGGCGACAACCAGGAAAAATGGACCGACATTTATAAAAAAAATTTCAGCGAATTCGGTTGAAAAATGCGTTCAAGAATCCCAAAATACCGAAAATTGAGGGGTACCTTATATGGGAGCTAAGCCTAAACGTGAATCCATAAAGCCCATCTTCGAACATGACCTGTCTGGAGACAAAAGACTACTCTATGCAAAATTTTGGCGATCTATCTCAATTCGTTTAGAGGCTAGAGTGATTACAACAGACAGACCGACATGGCTAAATCTATGGCGATTTAGAAATGATTAAGAATATATATTCTTTATAGGGTCGGAAATGATTATTTCGATGAGTTACAAACGAAGAAACAAAATATGGTGGAGGGTATTGATCAACAAATCCGCAAAAATTCAGGTATGTTTGTACCGTCAACCATAAGGTGAAGTGTATATTAAATATTAATTAATAATTAAATTTGTCATTCCGTTTGAACACCGCGAAGTATATCGTCATCATAAATGCAAACGGACGTAACTACACTTTTACTAATGTTCCATACACATATTCGGCCGATTTTATGTAAATGCTGCACTAAAACTTTGCACAGGTACTTTTCCACCCAGTGGGAAACAAAAAGAACAAATTATAGCTGATTATTTGAAAAATGAAGAAAATCCATAAAATACCGAATTTTGGGGTATTGCTATTTGGGGCGGATATATCTCATTTTCAATACCAAACATCCCAGAAGTAACAATTATATAAGTTCGGAATTTCTATATTCAATATTGCGAGCTTTAGTTTTTTACAGGAGTGTAGTTACGTCTGTTTGCATTAATAAAAACATACTATTGTAGTTACGTCCGTTTGAATTTCTATAATAAGATCGCTGTTTTGACGTTAGATGTCTAAATTTTTGTGTGAATATTCTATGTCGATTTATTCATATCCGTTCGTATGGCTGTCTGTTGAAAACACGATAGAGCCCGAATAATTTTAAATATCGCAATGAAATTTTGAACAGTATTTTAGGGAGATTGGTTACCTTTTCCTACTGTAGGTTGGTTATTTTAATTATCATTAGGTAACACATATTGTCAATATTGATATTTTTTTATTACTCTCAACTGGACGAGAGAACCAGTATATCATAAAGAAGATATTTGAATGTGTGTATATGTGGAAGATACTCGTTCCATAACTTCGGCTTGATTTATATAACAGGAAGGTGTAATGCCTCTAAATTTCGAAAAATTATTGATAAAAAACTGCATGATTATGGATTATGTTTTGAAAACCACATGTTAGCAACTACTTCAGATGAACCGAAAGTCATGAGAAAACTTACACTTTCACAGACATTTCTTAAAACAATAAAATCTAGAATCAGTGACCGACGTTACTCAAAAATTATATGAAGTGTGTAAAAGCAGGAATAAAAAAAGCTTTATCTGCATATATTAATTAAATAGTAAAGCTTGACTTAACGAATCATCTACGCCCAGACGAAACGGCTAATGCTAGAATCATGCCCCAATAAGGGCCACTCTTAGTCCGAAGGTGTTATATATGGCTAGGATTTTGGAAATTCGTACTAGAATGGCACGAAAAGTTCTAAATATGGTACCATTTTATTTGGCAAACCGGTAGAGCTAGAACTATTGAAAATTTGAAAAGATGGAGTGTAGGATATCATGTATCAAGAACTGTCGGAAATTCCAACTATAAGTATTCGAAAACTTATAAAATATGAAATAAGGATGAACCTATAGAGCCATATAACTGAAATTTGAAAATAAAATTGTAGAATTAAGGTATGTAGGTAATTTTGGAACCGATAGGGCTGGAACCCTGAAATTGATAAATTAGTTTTCTATTGTTTGTATACCTATATCATAGTTAAGGGAATTTGTACGTATGTGTACAAAGTGGTACTAAATTTTATATAATTTGGATTAATGTGATCGGATCGAGCTGACATCCGGATAATTGGAATTTAGATTACTGTTGGAGCGTAGGTTTGGGATATGTAGGATGTTTTGGAAATTCCTACTTATACTTATTCGTAACGGTACTAAATTTGAATGTGGGTGAACTGGAATCCTGATATTTGGAAATATCATTGGATTTTTGGTTGATATGGTAGGTAGATATTGAAATTTTTAATAATGTGTACTAAATTTGGATTTGGGCAAACCTACAGAGCTCGAGTCATGAAATGTGAAATTAGTTTTCGAAATAAATACTACAAGAGTACAAAAGGTAATAAATTGTACCAAATATAGTATAGAGCTTTTTCTTTTTTTCTGTTGCGACCAACATTGGTAGTGTTGAGATATGGAGGTAGTTTCCGAAATACCTACTATAAGAGAACAAAGGTACTAAATGGTACTACAATGGTCGATATAGGTGTGTAGGATGATTAGCTTTTCTGACATATGTAGATTTCTGACATGTTTTAATAGTTTTTGACATGTTTTAATAGTTTCCACATTCACTAATGAAGTAGCGGGCATATGTTAGTTATATATAAAACCAACTTCTATGGAGATAATATTTTGTGGAAATATTTACATCAATATAAGAAGCAGCATGGCAATTGACCTGGTGAATGCACTGATACTTTTAAAACAAGTCCTAGCCTTTCGCATTTTTATTGTCTGGAGTTCAGGATTGACAATTTTGAATTCGCGGTTTCCCAGGAATGAAAGAAGTGGTAAACTTCCAAACCCTATTCTTTAGGTTATTTATTAATGCAATTTGACAGAAAATATTTGTATTGTCAGATCGATTATCAGTTCCTTTCGTATTGAAATGTTTTCTCGAAAAAAACATTGACTCTGACTGTTGGGAACAAATATTTGTTATGGGGGTGTTTATTATGGATAATTTCATCTGTAATGAAATTCATGCATGCCGCAAAATGAGTTCCACCAAATGTAATAGCATTTGTATGATAAATGATACCTTTCAGTTTTACTAAATATTCATTTATGGAAAGATTAATTTATCTAGAGTAAATTTTTGAGATCAAACAAACCCGAAATCCGTTAAGTGAATCAATTTACAATATTGCAATTTCGAACATACACTACATGTATATTGATTGCCCTTCTCCTGTAAGGTTTATAAATGAATTACAATTAAATAATTACAAATAACGATTTAATGAAATACAACCTTTTTTCATTGTATTTCATTAACATTCAACATATTTAAATTCCACTAATGATGGTGTAATTATTAACCAAAACCACCACACACACACACAAAAGAAATTTCCTACAAAATACCGCCAAGGCGGTAGAGCTTTAACACATAAGGGAGAAATCTTGCCGCTTTCAAATTTGAAATGGCCCCGAGTTAGATTCACACAAATGCAATCACCTCAGATACCAGGCTCTGCCACTGCAGTGGTAATTATTAAATAATTATGTGCGATGCCTAAAGATAAATAACTGAAACTGAGCAGACAGGTGCAACAGGAACGAACCCTGGTTAGCGAACACACGGAAAATTAATGATCTCTTCCTCACAGAACAGAATATAGAACGAATGTTAACGATACTTACCGGCATTTGAAGTGGTGTTGCAGCCATCACCACAATAATAATAATAATGAAATGAAACACACACGCACACACATGTTCAACTTGATTTTCATGTTTTTGTTGTATTTTGTTCTTAAGTATTTAAAATTGAATTTATAATTGTTTCTGTTTTTTGTTTTGTTTTTGTTCGTAATCTTAAAAAATATGAAATGAATATGCTGTTACTTCAAGATATACATATACATATAATAGGTACGTATATACTATATTTAAATATAAATATATATACTTATATATAAAAAAACATATTTACATTACATTATGTTATAATTGATTTACACTGACGGCCTTAAGTAATGAAACACTTGAATTCATTCATGCATTTATTTATTTGTTTGTTGATTTTCAAAATTTTGTTTCGGGAGTTTTTTTCTTCCGTTTTTTTTGTTTTTCAAATTAATTTTATTGTCACATCAACAAATCAGAGGTTTGGGGATGGATTTTATGTTTGTTTTTCATACATTTTATTTAAATATTAAACATTTCGTAGAATATACATATTGGATAAAGAAAAATAATAATGAGGGGTATGTGGGGATTCATGAAACAATAAAATTTAGATAAAAAAAACTAAAAAATATTTAAGATTTACTCTACAACTTAAACTAACTGACATTGTGAAAATTAAAATAATTTCAAATTTTTTTCAAACATGCAGAAGTTTTTGCTGTTGGCAATTTTGACAGCATCTTTTTTCCCAGGGGAATATGTCTTTTTTTTTTTTTTTTTTTTAAATAAAAAACTAATAATTATTAAAATGTCCTCTTTAATACGTGACAACTTTTGTGACTTACTTGGTAAAAATGTCGAAAAATTTTAAAATGTTAAAAAAATAAATGAAAATTCCCCATAAAAGTCACAAAAATTGTCTCATCTTAAAATCGAACAAAGTGCAGCAAGTAAATTTTTGTTGTAACAATTAAATTGAACTAATATTTTCTTTATCACATTTAGCTTATTTATCTTTCCCCCTTTCGGAAAGTCTTGCTACCAAAATAACCAACTGCAAAACTCCACTTAATCTCAAAATAACTATGTAATAACTACACAACATAATTTGCAATAGTGGTGAAAATTGTCGACAGTTGTTGTTGTAAGTCTTGGGGCAAAAATGAGAATTTGTTGTTTTTGGGAGAAGTGGAGTTGGCAGTAAAATTTCCTTTGTATATTTCGGTGTAAATATAATTATGCTAAAAATCATTTCATTTGTATTTTTGTTGTTTTCTGTTCTGCCTGTCATTATCACTGAAATTTATTTCAGTTCCAAAAAAACAAAAAAAAACTTTGTTTAGCTCTTTGCCTTCTAACGACCTCAAGTAATCAACCTTCTGTGACAGCATTTTCCTTTATAACTTTATTTGTATCATCATCTTAAATGCTAATTTTGTAGAGTTGTATGTATTTTTGTGTTGTTGTTCGTAAATAGAGATAAAATTGTATTCAACAGGAAGAGTTTTTGGTAATGGAAAGGGATTTGAAGGAAGATATAGGATATTTATATTTGTTTGTTTTTATTTTTATTTTTGTTTTAGTTTTTTTTTATTTTTTTGTTAAGATAAGGGAAAGTAAACTAATCGCAAGTTCAAAATTTTTTTATTTATATATAATTTGTTTTTGTAGCTCTTCTTCATCATGTGGCTGATGTTTTATATATATATGTTAATAAAATGCTAAAAAGTTATACTCTATATATATACGTTCGTATGTATGTAAGAAGAAATGATTTATGACCTATAACTATTCGTTCACTAAAAATGTAATCATCCATCTGCATCATCGTTGTCCAAAACGGCCGTTGGCCATAGAATTTCATCTGAAACATTTTCAGTGTAAAGTTTCGTTGAGATTCTGTGGATAGTGGGACCGATTGGATGTTGTATGTATTATGTATGTATGTGTAAATGTGTGTTTGAGTGTAAGTATTCGTTAATGTATGTAAAGTAAGTATAAAACTACAGGGTGAAAATAAACCTGCTATCATGTCTTGCAGCAAAAGAATTAGAATTTTGTGCGGGTAACCACCATTGCGGCAACGCCTGTTATGATTGATGAGCCTTAAACACTGTGCGGATCTCAGTGTCTGCGTGTGTGTGTGTGTGTTAGAAGTGCTGCTGCTGATTACGCCTTTTATGGTTTGCGGGCCAACAGCTTGGGGGGTAGGTTGCCCTTCAGGTTTCTATGTTCATTCTTGGGATGCGTCTGTCCGCTGCTAAACATTCGAGCAGGTATTTTCAATATCACAGCCTTAAAGCACAAACTTGGAATTATTTTCACATCTTCTCTCTCTCGTCATCTGATCCATTTGCAGCTAGCTGAGAGATTGGGTTCTCTAGTTGTTGCTGGAACAAGTTTGTCGTTCTGTCCACCAGCAATCGTTTCGTTTAATTCGTTAGGTTTGTACATTTTGTAATTGATTCGATTTTGTTGTTATTCGTTTCTTATTTCAATTTTGTTTTGATTTGCTATTTGCTTCTTCGTCTTTTGTGTTATTTTCCTTTGTGAATTTGTTGTTTTTTTCAATTTTGCTTTCAGTCTACTTATTCTGTATTAGAAGCTCTATGAGTTTCCACCATTGGTATGAGAGGGTGTTGCGGGCCATTTACGTTGACACTACTGCTACAGCTACAGCCGCAATGCTTCAGTAGGCCTAAATTAGCCACGCTTTAGTACAAGGAACTTTTTTTGGTTTGGGGTAAAAGGAATGCACGTTTGTTTTCAAACGCGTATACTCACCACAGGTGGATACGAGATGTACTTGTCGCTCATATTGAAATATGAACCGTCCGGTGGTGGGGCGGGCGAGGGCGACGATATGTAGCTGCCCTTGATGACAAGCGACGAGGCGGGCGACGGTGATGGTATATACATGCCATTAGACATTAGCATATGGTCGTCCTTGGAACGATTCATCTGCTCGGGCATGCCGGAACGATTACTGTGTCGCTTTGGGTTGGGCAGGGTGCGTGTGAAATCCGGATTACACATATAGGGCGGGGTACACATAGAACTCTCCTGATATTTGGGTGGATACGCCGTGGATTGGATGATATCGACATTCTCCACCAAATATGTCGAAGTGGCCTGCTTCTGGACATCGGCCTGCAGAGCAGAAATGGGCAACTGTATAAAGGTAATTTAATGAGAGTGTTACGGTTAGCTCAAGCATATGAAAGTTACGATCATGATTGGTTATGAGATGATGGTGATTGACGTTAAATGGTAACATGTTTAATTAAAAAGCTTATAATGTTCAACGTAATCTTACCTTATAGACTGACTGATTGTCCTCCTTGGAGTAGGCATCATCATTAGGTGCTTCCGCTTCTGCTGAGCTCTTGTTCTGGCGTCTAATCACAAACCACGCAACCAAGGCGGCATTCAACACCAACAAGACCATCGCTGCAGAGGTTATACCAATAATCATCATATTGGGCATTTCATCTTTCTCATTTAACTCCGCTGAGTAGGGTTGGGAACCTAATTTTCGAAACGAAAAAGAAAAAAACACAGGCACTCAGTAAAGGTCATTCGCCAACATTTGCCTGCTTCTCTCTCTACTCACCTTTGGTTAGAGTCAATTTAATATCCGGCAAGAATTTACTACCACCCGCTTCATTGGCTGCCATTACCGAGAACAAATATGTGCTGCCCGCTTTTAGACCATCTATGCTTATATTGAAACTTCCTGGTTTGGCATCCACGTATTTGTATTTATCCTCGTTGTGGATTTTGAAACGCAGCCGATAGTAGACCGGTAGACCGCCATCGAAGCCAGGAATCCAGGCCAAATCCACACCATTATCTGTGACATTATTGACCAACAATTCGAAGGGTGTATCGGGCCGGGTGGGTTTGGAAAATTCCACGGTGGTAGTGGCCTGACCGTGGGTGTTGCGAGCCACACACTCATATTGCCCGTAATCATCCGCCGAGGTGTTCTCTATGACTAATGTTGACTCATGAGTCAAGGCGTCCAGTTTGCGTTCCAATGCCTTGAATTTATTGCGACGCATTTTCAGGTCTTTGCCACTGCGACGCCAAACAAAGCTGGGCTGTGGGGCAGCCAAGGCTTTGCACACCAAACGACCACGCTCACCCATACGGGCGGCAAACCGCATCAGGGCAGGTGAATGATCCAATTCGGGAGCAGCTGAAATCCACAAGATAATTGTTGTTGTTGTTGATGTATTTATGTTTAGCAATTTCAATTAACTTGAAAACTACAAACACACAATCGAGTGTCGGTGTGTCGCTGAGTGTGTGTATGCCGCTAAGTGCAACATAAAATTACAATAATAAAAAAACTTACATTGAACAACCAGCAAAACATCCCTTTGGGCAGGTGGTCCTCTTTGATTGTCAACAACACAGGTGAAATTGCCAATATCCGAACGTTGTACACGGCTAATGTGCAAGTACGAAGTTCCATTGTCATAGGTTATTGTCGTTCTGGCGGACATGTCATAACCGGCTCTAATCCAAGTAACATGTTCGGCGGCCAAAGGACGAGCCATAATAGAACAGGCCAAAACAGCATCATCGCCTTCGGCAAAACTGGAGCCATCTGTAACCGATTCAATTGATGGCGGATCTAGAGCAAAACAAAAATAAAAAAATTGCAATGTTTGTCCTGTCTTCCTTTTCTCTCATCCTTTACTTACATTCAACGACCACTTGTATTTCCATAATGGCTGTACCCTGAGAATTCATGGCTTCGCAAATGTAGCTACCTGCATCATTTCTCGAGAGTTTGCTAATATTCAGGGTGGCTCCATCGGATATTATGCGTTGGCCGGGTGCATTGCTCATTATCGGCAGGCCATCCTTAGTCCAGGTGTAGGTCATGGACATGGGGTTACCGCTGGCGTGCAATTCGATGCGCAAAGGTTCACCTTCTACACCCAGATAGGTGGACATTTGGGTACTATCAAATTTGGGTGGATCTATTGGACAAATTTCAGTTATGGAAAAATTCAGAATATAAAATATTTTCATTTAATACTTACATAAAATATCCAAACTGACAGTTTCGTGAACACTGCGCTGCAAGACCTCATTAATTGACTGACAAGTGTAGACAATGCCATCCAAATCTTGGGTAATATTAACATAAACTTCCAAAGTGGAAACTGAACCTCCCCATAGACCTGGTTTCGTTGAGAGATTTACACCCTCCACTGGAATGCCATCCTTCCACCAAGACACCTTGGCTGGTGGATTACTTGAACTGGAGTCACAAATAAGTTTCGCTCGGATACCGGGTACCAAATTCTTTGGTTCAACAGATATTTTAACGGTTTCAGGTGGAACTGGAATAGTGCGCAAAAACACATTAACATTTAAAGTCTCTTAACCATCAATTGACGTTTTATTACTTACAGTGGACATTTAGAGTTTTTGTTGCAAACAGAGGTATCTCAATGGCAGGACTTTGTATTTCACACTTATAGATGGCATTATTGTCGGAGGCATTCACCAATATCGTCAACTCCGATGTGATTTTCGAGTCCACAACCTTTGACTGGGTATTGAGTTTCTTATCATTTTTGTACCAAGTCAGGGCGGGTGGTGGATTGCCACCAGATGAAGAACATTGCAATTTCTTTACCGAACCCGAAGTGATGACATCACCGTCATTGTAGCCTGTCAACAAGGGTGGCGAGGGTGGATCTGTGTTTTTGCAACGCAAATGAAATCAAAAAAGGGGGAGAACGAACACATAAATTTCATTTCGATTCACATTTCAATTAACTTCGTCGTAAAACACGACCAAGAATAAGAATAAGAACAAGAACAAGAGCAAGACAATAATAACTTACACAAGACATTGACACTGTGGGAACCCACCACATTTTGTGTCAGATCCACATTTAGAGCATGACAAACAGCCACAAATGTTCGTGAATTGGAGTCAATGGTTATGGAGACATTCGATGTGGAAAACCAACCACCTTCGATGCTCTTCTGCGTCTTGTAAGTGGAGTTGCCCAGCGGGCGTCCATTAAGCGACCAACTAATGCGGGCCGGTGGATTGGAGGGCGCTGTGATGCAAGTCAACTGGACAACATCACCGACTTTGGCCTCTGTGGCGCCGGAAATTGTAACTTCTTTGGGGGCAACTTTATTGTGAACAAAGAGAGGAGATAATTAAAATTAATAAAGGCTACGCGGGAGAGAACTTCAAACGAAGAAATGCTTACACAAAACTGTTAGATTGAGTTCGGCCTTAAATGCGGTATTCGACAAAATATTCTTGGCTTCGCACACCAAATGGGCACCATTGTCAGCAGCTTCGGCTACAAAATTGTAAACATTTTCCGATAGACGTCCCGATGTTCTGTTGAATACCAAAACAAAAAACAACAACAATTAGATTTCAATGTCTTAATTTCGATTGCTCAATCTTCATTACCTTTGTGGTGAACTGATAACTTGGCCATTTTTATACCAAACCAATTGGGCCGGAGGATTGCCACCACGACTACGACAGGCAATTTTAACATTTTGTCCTCTACGTAAAGTTTCACCTTGAGTGTAACCTTCGAAGAATGGTGGACCGGGAGGATCTGATGGAATATAATACCGGATGATTTCAAACATCTTCATAAATTCAAATCATACAACTTACACAAAACAGACAACTGTACGCCGGAACGCATATGTACATCAGGTGGCAGGGCCTTGTGTTTGGCCTCACAGGAGAAATCTTTATAATCATCATCGGCTTTGGGTTGTATTGTGATTATTGATACCGTAGTGAAACGTTTTGGGGCGGTTTCGGTAATTTCAACATGGGGTTTAACTGGGAATTGAGGAATAATTTATATATTTATATATAGTTTATATCTTTATTTTCATAGGTAGTTATTGATTTTTTTTTAAATTAAAGAAAAACTTGGCTGCCCACTTACCTCCAGTTATTGGTACATTATTACTGTTCCACACCAAATTCGCAGCTGGATTGGCATTCTCCGCAATACATTTCAAGGTCAAATTTTGCTTTTCAATTACCTCCACTTTAGTGTTGGGAGCATAACCATCTATCGAAATGGAACTGGGTGCGGCCACAATACTCAATTTGGCATTAGCTCGAATGGCTGGATTACCAGCGGCAGGTCCTACTTGACACTGATACTCGGCATCATCCTCCAGGGAGGCATTCTTAATTTGTAAATTGTAAACGCCGTTTGCGGCATCGACCAGAACCGAATAACGGGGAAAACCATGAATCACCGCGGAGAAACCCAACGCAAAACCATCTTTGGTCCATTGAACTTGGCCGGCACGATTGGCCACCTCACAACGCAACAGTGTATCGGTGCCCTCTAAAATCTGTAAATCGTGGGGGGTAACACGAAACTTTTGTACTGGCGTTGTAGACTGTGCTGCGGCTGTTGTAATAACGACTGGAAATGGGTCAAAGAAAAGGGAAAATCATTGTTAATTTAGTTATTACAAAAAAGAAACGTTAAGATAATAGTTTAGAAATTTTAATGTGGTTGTCATTTGTGTCACCGCCGCCCAGTGTGACAACCCACGTCGAAAAAAAAGAAACAATGTTAACCACCCACATGAGAAAATCTCATTTATGTCCGGGTCATTTTGGCCGTCTATACGCCGTTGAATATGTTTGGTGAACTAATTTTCCAGCATTTAACACCAGACAATTACAACAACAACACCAAGCAATGCATTCGAAACCTGCATCAATGACGAACGTTATTTGTATTCTAGCCAGCCAGCCAGTCTGTTTGTCATTTGTCCAACCTACATATTCTTTGATTTGATTCATTGACTTATTCATCCACCAATGTTATCTGAACCATTAACAGCAACAACAACAACAACGACGACGGCATCGACAACATCAACGGTCAAAGAGTAAGGCAACAGGCAGGCCAGCTGATTAGCATAATAAACGAAGAAATCATTGATTCGAAATCCCACTAAAGCAATCAACAACTATGGGTGGTTGGTTGGTCGGTCGGTCGGTGGTCAAATATAACCATCCACATAATTTCACCCATAGTTTTGGGCCCCTATGAAGGCGTTTAATGAATGATGGCTAATGTGGAAGAGAGTGTGGGGGAAGGGGCATATCGATGGATATTAAGGTACAAAAGACCCACTAATCATTTTCTAATGTATGGCATATAACAAATACAACAAAGACTACAACAACGACGAGGAGAATATTATAGTGTCCAACAAGCCAGTCCTATTCACATGGATGACAAACAAATCAATTCCCATGGCTTTATTAGCTGCAAGAATACCACACCCAATGTCATCCAGAGGTGTACACTGAGAAAAAATAATGCAATGAATTTCTTAAAATTTACTTTAAGTTTGCTACAACTTTCCAAATTATGTATTAATTTCTCCACTCGAATACAAATTATAAACTCCTTTTTTTATTTCTCTGAGTGTACAACGCACACATGCCCCCAAATTTTGTGCGTTCTCATGCAGATAAGACCAATCACGTTTAACAAGAACAACAATAACATTGATCAATGGATTAATTGATTTTTAGCCTCAATATAATGGCCAAACCGACTACACTTTTGGTCGGCACGATTCATTTCCGTTGAGACAAACATTTAATATAATTTATGGTAATTGTAATGGAAATGTCATCTTTCGTAAGGGGATTCGGTGGCAACAATCGGCAGCATGGCAGGCAAAGAGCTGTTAAAGTACACATTACCAAATGTTGAACGAACGTGTAAAACGTGTGAGACGTTTTTGCCCATGTTTTCATTTTATTTTTTCATCAATCGTGTTAAAGTTTTTTTGCCAACATGTTTACTGTTTTTCGTTTCTTTTTTCCTTACACTTTTTTATTTATATATACTTTTGTGTCTCTGTGTGTGTGTATTGGCCATTCCTGTCAATTGAATTAAAGTATCTTCCAAATCCCCACTCGAATTTTGAGTTCTTTATGTTTTAGTGGTGGCTAAGACCACAAGATGGACAGTTTGTCATCTGTGTTTTGTGGTCTAAGTTTCCATAAAACAATTAATGCTGCCATACAATGGGAATGGGAGAATGTGAAGATATGGAACTATAGAAGTTATATTATGGTCAAGCGTTAAGGCAGACCCTATGGACACGTGAGAAGTGGGTATTGTTGCAATAAAAACTCCTTCAACTGTGACAAGTTAAGGCAGCAAAATGTTAAATGTGACATGTTTTCCTTTTTCGAATTCGTTTTCGGTTTGTTGCTAGCTTGTAATATAACCGTAGTATAACACTTAACCGGCTTCCTTTTCTTCAGTTCATTCATTAAGAATGGACAGAAGGAAAAGGAAGAAAAAGGCAAGAACAACAACAACAAAACAATGAACAATATTTCTTCGAAATAGGGGGAAGGTGTCACAAGAAGGTTTTATGGTCATTTGTTGTAGCTGAGGTGGATACCAACAACACATATATCTATGTATGTGTATCTGTGTGTGTGTGTGTGAAAGAAGGCTTTTCTCTGTTAATACTATCCCAAGAACATATAAGTTTTTTGTTTTTTTTTTCAAAATATCATTTGCCCTTATGGCTTAGTCTTACAATACAACCACCACCACTATTACGATTATCATGAGGTACTGCAACAACTCAAGTGGTAGTTAAAACAACAACAGCAGCAGCATTAAAACCAAAAATTACTGAAAATTGTTTGTTGTTGATCCTTAACCACAAACGACACAAGAACTTCTAATATTGATGTACTCTTGTTAGGGTCACTCCACCACCACACAACTGTTGGCTGTTATAGTTATGTCGAACATATATTTTTTTGGTTGTACAGGGTGATGCAAAGGAAATTTCCCCCATTTTTTTTAATAACGACACAGTGATAATTTATACAAATTTAATGAAAATTAATTGTCATTAGTGGTAGAACAAAAACTGACAGTTCAACATCCTGTTGATATTTAACATTACATACTTTAATGCCTCGAATGTATAAAGGAACCAAGTAAACTTGTCTAATTATGTTGATTCCATTTGTTGTTGTTGTTTTTGTACTCTTGAAGAAAACTTGAGAGGCAAGCTCTGCATTTATTTGCTTAGCACTACAACGGTCGACTGCAATGAAGATTTAAAGGACTACGGCTACAATTCCAGTCCAAAACCAAAAACGACAACAACAACAACAAAAAAGTGACAATGACAACATACCTAACACATACTATATTTAATGACATAAAAACCTGGAACAGAAGACAAGCGATTTGCAACAAATGCTCACACTTCACTCACACACACACATATAGCACATGCCCCTAACATCTTTTGGCAAGGGGAAAAATATAGAAACTTACGAACATATCTGCATATGACTATTTCAAGTCACCAGTCAGTCAGTCATTCACTCACTCAGCTAGTCAGCTTCTGTGTGCCTGTGTGCGTTGTATGTTCGGTCCTATGAAAACTAACCAAAGAACAGGATAGAAAAGCAAAAAAAACCGACAACTTCCCCAATATCAACTCAAACAGCTTCTAAACAATTTCGTATATAAGCCATAAACAACAGCAGCAACAAAAACAAGACCAAACAAAAACAAACGACATCACCAATTACCATTAAAACCAAAACCCAAATGACAATGTCTAGAAAGACGAAGGAAGATGACAAAATCGACAACAACAACAAAAAGAGAAAACTAAATACAAAAAGTTGTCTTATAAGTGACGAACGAACGAACCAACCGACCAGATACATATATTGGAAGGGAGGAAGGGCTGGAATAGAACATTGGTAGTATGAGAATCACGATTTACCCTTTACTCCATGCAATTGAATTAGCTTTTAACGACAGACAAGGGATTGGCGACATTAGTCGCAATAAGTAATATCAGGACAGAACTTTTTTCGGTAATTTTGGATACCATCGTTAATATTGATATGTTGTTAAAAACGTTGTCTTTATAAACGAATTAATGGAACAAAAATATATCTCATGAAAAAAAATTCTAGGCGATTTTTGTATGACATGTTTACCACAACACCATTTTTTAATTTAAAAATAACAAAACTCTACAACATTTTCCAAAAATTCCTTTCATTCTTCCTCCCTCTCTCGCTCCCTCTCCACTCAACTTTGTTACAAACCACACAACTAACTTTCCATGCAAATTGTAGCATAAAACAAGCACAACAACAATAGCCAAACAAATGGATCTAAAGTTGCACACAACAACACCAACAGCAACAACACTGGCATGATAATAACAGACCGGATGTCACACTAATGGTCACTTTTAGTTTGAGTTTATGTGAGAGTTTTACACCGAGTGTCGCATTGCTCTTTAAGGTTTAGTTTTGTTTTTGCTGCTGTTTGTTTCTTCGGCTACTTTGCAATTTGTTTTTATGATAAGCAACACACACGCAAGCTCACACACATACACAAACACATTAACCAAAATTTATACCACAATAACAACAAAACGACAATGGAAATAAAAACAAGTGACCAAACAAAAAATACAACACCAAAAACAAAAACTGATAGTATTACTCCTTTTAAACTACATGGTTATGGCCAATTCATTCATAAACTACTTCAAGTGACCAAAGTGAAAAAAGCAGCACATGCACACACACACACACAAGAACTGAATCGGATACCAACACATGGCAAGGCGATCACTTAACCTGTCTCAATATCGACCGGCCAACTACAATATGAAGACGAAAACTGTTAAAAGAAATGTAAGCAGTTTTTACAGGCTTGCAACCAACAACAACAACAACACCAAGATGAACATTCATTTAAGAGTCCAACAATGGACTCTTTTGGGTGCGAGTGACTATGAAATAAGTTAATGACTTGGACACGTACACATGCAACCCTTCTAGGGCTGGCCACAACTGCACTGCAAGATTTCGGAGTCCTAAGCAAGCAAGCATGCGGAGTCCAGCCAGTAGTAGTGGTTTTTCCATTCGTTTGCATTATTTTGCTTTTAGGGTTCATTAATGGTTTGGAAGATTCTAGTTTTTTTGTTCTTATGCTGCTGTTCATCTTCATCGTCTTCGTTTTAAAGCTCGTTTGTTTGCTTTTCCTTTTTATTGCGGCTAGAGTGTGCGTCCATGTCCACAAAGCATGGCTGTGGTCTTTTGGGCCAGGACATAATGGTTATTAAAGTAGTTACATGTATTCAAGTCAATGCACACACTCACACTGATACTTTGCTCTTAAAAGCAAAGGCTATTATTGCTAGCCAGGGAAGTAAGCAATCCAGTGTCTATTAAACAGGCAAAAAACCCCAACAACAACAAAAAATACACTCCAAGTCAGTGATAAGCATTGAGCAGAGATGCTACCTACTAAGCAAGTGATACGGACTAAGTGCGCAAGTATGCGTATGAGTGGGGTTAAGAAGAAGAAGAACTAGCCATGCATCTGCTACAAACAAAAAAGCAGAACAACTTGTCCAATGCAACTGAAATTACAGGCTACATTGTATTTCCTTTCAGTGCTCGGGCAAAGTGCACCCCTTCAACTTGTGTTTGATGTTTGCATTGAAAATCAGTTTGAAAACTTTTGATTTTAATGAAAATCTTTTATATTCTCTGCCACATCTTCTCTCCTCATTGTAACTGCACACCTAAATCTCCATGATGATGATGATGATTTGTGACCGGTATAAGCAAACTTCGTGAGTGTTATTAACTCTTGCTCTTCACTATACTGGTCATACTTATATCACCGGAAATCCGTTTAATTTCACTTGTAATCAAGAAACCTGTTCTTAATTCAAACGCACACACACACACACAGAGAAACAAAACACTTCTCAATGAGATGACTAGATTTGGGCACTACTGAAGAGAGGAGGGGGAGGAAGAGGAGGAGATGGTAGCCACTCAACCAAGTAGTTGGGTTTTTTTTTGCATGTTATCTGTGTAAGCTTCCTTTTTAATGTTGCATATTGCCAGTTTAAAATATATATTAATGTTGTCCTGCCGACAGGAACTGGTTAGCTGATGTAATGTTCTTTCTGATTTTTTTTTATTTCTTGTTTCCTATCACAAACTTGGACTGAGAAGCAGTAGCAGAATTATAGTTTATGTCAAAGATTTACATATAACAAGTTAATAAAAATAGATTTATTTTTTTCAATTGGCTACCATTACGACCAAACGAAGGATGGGTGCTGTTATCTGGTAATATTTTTTATGACATACAGTACTTATTATTAAATAGAATAATAATAATAATAAGAAATACATATGGGTGCCATGGGATTAAGTTGTTATTTTTATCTCGAAATATTATGGACTCACTCCTGAAGGATTTATAGTAATATTTTAATTTTTGTACAAATATAGGTATTCATTCCATCTTCGGAGATATCAAAAAATTCAGTTCTATGGACTAATTACTACACATTTATATTCATACTTGTTTTGGCGAAAAGAAGTTCTTCGAATGCTAAAAATGTTTTATTATTTTTACTAATTGAATTTGTGCTTCTCCTACACAAAATAACAAAAAAAATAGAAACTTTTTCCTTAGAATATGTATATTCCAACATTAACATATGAAATAAAATTAATAGGAGAGTTAATAAGGCAGCTTTGTTAGCGACGAATGGGCGATTTCTTTGTTACTTTCTAAATAGGGATAAATAACAATAATATTGGTAATTAGCTAAAACTGGGTCAGCATCCCTTGCTCTCTTACACCCATTTTGGTATTACATAAAATTGTACGAGGGAGTTTATAACCCCACTATGCCAACCACATCAACAATGGGTGTGAGAATGGTAATTTATTTATCCATTGAGCTGTTATAGCAAATATTGTCATTCTCTTTCTTCCAACAAGGATATTTCTTATTCTCCCATCCCCCCTTCTTAGGTATGAGTATTAAAATAAGGGGGAATATTAATGATGTTCTTGTAGCAGGAGTAGTTGTTGTTTTTGTTGTTTAACAAATTGAAATAATTATTTTAACTTGCTGACTTTAAGTAGGTATTTATAATACCCCTGTCTGTTATATAAGTAAATATAAAAATATTTACATATCTATGTACATACATCTTCAAAAGAATACACTTAACTCATTTAAATGTCAAATAAAAATTAATTTCATTCGCAAAACTTAATATTCAAAATGAAAAAAAAATTAATTATATATAAAGGAATTGCCCTATTTCATAAAAGCCAATTATAAAATGAAAAAATTGATTAATTTAGTTCAAAAACTAAATATTTAAAGAGAAATAGAGATAATTGGCTTTTTCAAAAGATCCATTTGAAATAAATTGGTCCAATCCATGGAGTTTATCGCTGATGTTGTATCGAAAATACAGTAAATTATTGAAAAGATCAGGGAATTAGCAATAAATAAGCTGGCCCGAAATTAATTAGTTCACATTATAAAGAGTTCACTGTTTTGGATGTTCACATTATCGAGAGTTCACTAAAAAGATGCAGTAATGTATGAGTCGTTTGTTTTGAAAGTGGTTTAAGTCATTTTAGGTTCTGATAAATATCATAGTTTTCTTGAAAAAGTTATGATTATTTATAATTCCATTTGCAAAATCCCGTTGTGAAGACAACGTCCTGGAACGTCCTGTATTTATTTTTTTTAGTTTGACATTTATTGTGAATCACATTGAATATCACATATTTTAATTTTTAATTTTCAAGCCTCCATAAATGATTTTTTTCTTAAAATGCGTCTTTTAAAGACTTTAACCTCCATAAAACACTCACACATGCCTGTAAATATATTTAAATATTTGCCGATTTCATATTCATTGATTAGACCTTCAATTAGTATCGATATGAATGCACATACATATTTACACTACTTACATACGAGCGTGGGGGTGCGTGAGGCAACATTAACTTTTACTCAGCACACAAATTACAACAACATATTAATAAAAGTATAAGACAACAACAACAACACTCAGTAGACACAGCATTCAAAACCAAGTCAGTGTGTCTGGGCTGATGCTGTGAAACCGTCAAAAAGACAGACAAACATTCATACATACATTGTATTCGTCAGCCTAAAATTTCCCTAACTTGCGTTTTGAATGGTTGGCATTACGGCCATAATATGATGGTGGTGCTGATGATGATGCTCCATTGTAGTTTGAGGAGCTACGTAAATATGTCTGTATAGTTGTGTGTGGGTTTTTGTGGCATTTTGAAAGATTGCGTGCGTGAAACTTAACTGACGTTGGTGTGGTATGGTGTCAGCCTGGGTGTCAGTCATGAATCAATTATTGTGGCCACTGCCACGGCTTGTATGTACCGCTTTGCCGTCGCCGTCTTTTTCTTCTTCTTCAACATCATCATCTTTAGCCTGTTCTTGGTTTGCACTCCGTTCAACTTTGATCTTTAAATTAGTTTTTATTTATTATTAATAAGCTAAAGTATGCTCAGCTACCACATGATTTTTCATTTTCCATGCTTCCCTGCAGCAATTTGTTGTCTTGTCTGCTGCTACTGCTGTTGTTGTTGTTATTAGTATTATTATTAATTCTACGAAATTTTATTTTCGCTTTCATTTAATGTAGGGGGTTTTGTAGTGAAATGAAATTTTTTACGAAATACATATTTTAATGCTAATTTCAATGATTGACAGTCACTTGGGGTTTTGTGACTTTAAAACAAATTAGGCCAGACATGAAGAATTTAAATCTTTCGCCTGTCATTTTTGGGCTGGGAGTTGTTGATGATGATGAGTAGCAGTGGCATAGTTTTCTAATTGAATTAATTAAGTATTTATATTGAGAAGAAGAAGAAGACGAAGAAATTGAATTCAGGGGAGAGTCATTGAATTTCGTATGTAGTGAATTAAAGGAGTATTGAAATTTGTGTGAATCAAAAGATTAGGATATAGTTTATAATTGGACATGCAATTAAGTCTATAATTTAATTTCAGTTTCCAAAAGGGGCGACAAACATTGATCACTTAAATAATTTTAAAATTTCTGGAAGATCAAATTGAGTTATTTAATTGATTGGGATTAGAAACAATAAAATAAAAACTGTCGAAAAAGTATTTAGAGAATTCGAAAAATGGAATTTCACATGCCATCCACATAAGCACTTGTTTTCTTTGTGAAAACTTTATGATAAATGTCTCCAATTGGTCTATCTTCGAAGCCTTCCCTGAGGGGTTTCTCCTTTTTTGGTATGCTCTATTGGCCCTATTCGTAAATATGGATTGGTAACAATTGGTAGCCCTTTTTTCCTGTCATGGCATATCAATCCATCAGTCCATTCATACTTTGTAAAATCCCATTGACTTGAAAAAAAGAAAACAATGACAACGTCTGTAGCATAACTTCATTTCATTTTCTGTTTATGACATTTCCCTGATAAATCAATTTTCCATAGAAAATAATACCCCCCACTCTAGAGTAGTCCACACAAATTGAAATTCCAAAATTCTAAATTTCTATTAAATCATCATCATCATCGCCGTCGTCGTGGAGGACAGAAGCGTATTTAATCGAACACAATAGCAACAATAAAAACAATCCATCACATCACAGAAGAAGAACTTCAACCGAAATTCCCTTAACGGTCTATGGACAATAAAACCGACCGTCAACGTTTTTTAGGCCATATCTTCCTGGCCAGCTGCTGACGGTGGTGGTGGTTGCTGGTGGCTGGTATAAGTGGTGGCTTTCTTCATTTGACAATGGCCACTTGTTGAGCAGGGGTGAGTGGTAGCTACTTGTTCTTAAATTCAATTCAATATCGTTCGTTTGTTTGTTGTACCTTTTGGGAAAATTTCTGTTTTGTATAATTCCCTGTTTTTTTTTTCATTTTATTTATTTGAAATGGAAATATGAAAAGCCCATTTCCCCTTCATTGTTGCTGGTGGATTTGGTACTAATTACAGATAGAGGGACAAAATAAAAAGCAACAACTGGCCAAGGAAAAGAAACTGAAATGAAACAAACAAAACAAAAAAAAAAAAAAAATAATAACAACAACAACAAAAAAAAACACTGTTGAACTTTATGGAAAGATAATTAATGCTTTGAAAAGCAGTGAACCCAAAAGACGTTATTTCCATTTGCTCGGTTTGAACAAGCAACAACTGCGACAGCAACAACAACAACAACAACAATCATTGACGAATTATGAAAGACTTTAACAAATTAAAAAAATGACCTTTTCATGTGAACCCATAAAAATAATTTAGAATATTTTTCTACCACCATTAAAGTGATCAACATCATCATCATCATCAGCGTGGTAACCACACACGCGGTATTTAAAAAAACCAAACACTTGCTTGCAACTTAAATGCATTTTAAACATTCAACCATGCAACAGATCTACCGCTTAAACAAAAAACCAAAAACAACAAACACACACAAAAATGCAGCATGCAACGCTTAGTCCAAGGTTGTTTGTGGAAGCGTTTGATGATTGTTCCGCTGCTGTTATTAACAACTCTAAATTTATGTTTCACATTTTGTTGGTGTTGTTGTTGTTGTTGCAGTTGCTGTAGTTGTTTGGTTACTAAAGGGGGTTTTAAATACACAAAACGTTGAATCGTTTTATGTCGTGAAACGGAAAAAACTGTTGACCTTTTAATTGAAGTTTCTCTTATATGACGATTTGTGTGACCATGCCATCGATAGCAACGCCACCATGTACAGAGAACAGCCACAGTTATTTCCACGCTTGTACAAGCGGTCCACATTGCGGACCAGCAGCAGCAGACACTTTTAATAATGAAGCAGCATGAAATTTGATAATTCCATGAAAATATCAAAGACAAATCTTAAAATAGCAATTACAGTAAACACTTGGGAAATTTGCATCAGTAAAACTGAGGATGTCGAATTTCAAAAACTAAGGGCTCTAGAATAGAATTTCACCTGCAGTCTTTCATGTGGAGGATATTTGATTCATTTATAATAAAAATTATTGTTAATAGAAATCGAATTGCAGTACTTCATTTGGAGAATATATTTTTCTTTTAAAATAACAATTCCATTTAATTTGCTTTTAGGGTACCCACTGTATTCTAAGCATTGAACATTTGGTCTCTTTACCATAATAAATATTTCAATTGTTTTTTGCAGCTTGTCGTTTATTTGTTACTTATTGGCATTGTTTCTTATTTTTTTGTTGTTTGCTTCATTTGGCCTTTTTTTCTCCCTCCATTGTTTACCGGTTGTTTTGGCTGAATGGCAATTGACATCCAACAGCAGCAGCAGCAACTATTGCTAGTCCGTCAGAGGCTGCAGGCAGCATTTAAATACCAATAGTGGCATTTAAAAATCATTACATTTCCTAAATACACAACAACAAGTGCTCTTTTTTTCTCATTTCATTTCAATTCTGTTCTACTCCAATATATCGAACGTGTGAGTGAGTGAGTGTTCAAGCCAAAGAGGTGATTTGAATGTTGTTGGAATAGTTAAATAAATTCTATGCGATTAACTTTTCAAATGTTGTTGGCTGACTGTCGGGCCATCGGGTTGGCCATTTGGTCGGCATGCATACAAGCAGGCAATCATCGAACGATTGGTGTAAATATGGCAACGGTATCGGAAAATAAAACTCGATAGTAAATAAACCGAGACAAGGTTTAAAGCAAGCAATCAACCGACCGTTGAAAGAATTGACAGACCAAACAGGCCAAAACACTAAACAGCAACGTATAAATTCTCATGGGTATGGTTGGTCAAAGCGATACAAGAATCAGTACACTATTACACTTGTAATACAACAACATATATACGTACATACAAACATACATAGTTGTGTGGAATAAAGTATTTCGAGAGAGAACAAAAAACTAGTAAAGGAAATGGAACTGAAGTAATTGATATGTGACATAATAGAAATACATTTCAAAATTTTCGATTTAAGATGTTCGGAATTGTTAGTAAATTTTTTTAAGGAATTCGAAAAAGCCTGGAAGTCTGCAGATATTAACACATTTTTATATTTAATTATTAAGTAAATTAAATAAACCTCTAGAGATTTGAAGATCAAATCACCTTTAATTAATTTATAAAATAAGAAGTTCTCCACTCACTCAACATAGTAATTTGAAAATTTTTTCAAAAATGAAAAGAATTTTTATTTATTTGAATTTAAGGGCGATGATAATTTTTCCCTTTCGAGTCGATGAAAATATATTTATAAATTATATATATTTACTTATAACATTATTTTTATTTATTTTTCTCATTATTTATTTTATTGTAGTTTTTATATTTTTTATATACTTTTATTATCATTTGTTTTCAATTCTTTTTAGGGATTGTTATACTTTAAAATTTCCATTTCTTCGAAGCACATTTAAATTGAAAATTATGCGCTGTGCTATTTTATTGTCCATTCATGTGAAAAATGAAAATAAAAAACACGTATTTGGCCACAGCTTCCAGCTACAAAACTGGACATATGTAAACATATATATATACCATTTAAGCAAATTATTACCAAGCTGGCTAGAAAGACACAAGAACAACAACAACTGGCTATGACAGAACAAAATCAAGAACTGTAATATGAATAAAACATACACGTACCTACATACATACGTTGACCTCCCCATATTCTTTAACAAAATTTCGCTACAATTTTTAGACTACTTCGTTTATAAACGAAGCACAACAACAACGAAAAATAATTACAAGTAAAACTACAACAACACATAACATCACAATCAAAGATATAAACATTTCGCATTTGTAAACAACTACAACATGTTTTACTAGTTGTTGCGCAAAAAGCACCAAAAGCCAACAACAGCACAGCTGAAAAGGCAACACAAAAACAAGAACAACAACAACGAAGCAAGCAAGAAGCTCAGCCAGCTAGCCATCCATCGACGCTAAGCTGTTAGCCATAAGACCAGCTAGTCAGCCGCCGGTAAACCTAAGCAATGGCTTAAAGCATCATTATATGTTCAGAGCCAGGTGCGTATTGGACATGGCTAAGATATACTGGCAGCAACAACAAAGAAACAAGAACATGAAGAACAGACACACACACTCTTAGGTCATCAATGGCAGTAAAAAAAAAGAAAATACAGCTAAACATTAGTTCAGTCATATTCTTGGGTTATAGATTCAAATTAAATTCAGTCATAATCTGTGGTCAATATATCAACAGTGATGCCAACAATTAGGCAACTGCATTGATTACCAAATGCATTACATGTATCAGAGGTCACAACCACGATTTTTATATGACAATCTATAAAAAAATGAATACTTCTTCTATATTTTGATATTCTATAATCCAATTATTACAGTAGAGGACAAAAGAAAAGTTAGATTTCTCATATTTAAGAGAGTGCTAAAAATATCTCCCTAGTCAAAATATATATTTTTCTTCCTTTATTTGAACTCTTCCCTTCCCAGGTGTACAATATTATAAAACATCTAAAAATCCGAATATATTTTTTTCCTTGTTTTAAATCGAAATAATTAAATTTGTTACTTCCGGAATACGAACTTCTTTTTCCCCAAATCTATCTACCTTATCTCTGATTACTCACTACAAATCACTGTATTTTTATGGTACTCGCTGCCTGCCTGCTGTGGCTTTCATGTACGTACCACAGTCATCATCAGTGTTAGTTTGTTTTTGTAACCGATATTTAAGACCGACAATATACCGCACTCTCCGCATCTTCATCATACGAGAACCCGATTCATTCATTTGTTCATTCATAAAGGCTTGAGATGCTGTTTTGGTAGTAAACGATTATGGATAGCTGGGGCCGGCTTTTGAGAAACAGAAAACCTGTCATAACTGCTGCTCAGAGTTTGTATTTTTTTTTTCAAATACCAACACATACAAAGAAAACAAAATAAAAAAACAACAATCTGTGGGTTGTTGTTGGACTGGTTTCATAGAGTGTTGTTGATTAGATTTTTTCCTACGTTATGGAAAAAAAGCTCTTTGGAAGTTTATTTTTTTCATTAATTCTTTGCCAGTATTACATTGTGTGTATGTATTTGGCCAACACACATAATGATGTAAATCCTAACCAACACTCCACACTCCAGCCATTATATTAGCACAGACACACACTCACACACACATTCATCTAATAACTGTCTCCACTCGAACATTACGTCTGCAAATGTTAAGATAATTCTTAATTTGTGTCCCTCTCTCTCTGCGTCTAAATGTATATTGAATGTGATTAGGGGTTAAGGTGCGGGCATACCATGATAGCGATAGCATACACACGCCATTTCAGTTGGGGAGTGGGAAGAAGAAACCTAATGATGGCCAAGACAGAAAACTAACTGATTAATAGTTTGGCCGTGTGGAAATGTTAATTAGTTATTTGGTTTGGGTCTTTTGTTACAACCAAGCTGGTCGCAGAAGTTAAGTCGTCTTCTTCTTTGTTTTTTTTTCTATTCTTTCAAAGGTAAGGTTATGGTGGTGGTCGCTCGGTCTATGATTAAGTTTTTAACAGATCATTTAACTGTAAGTAAATGATAGCCATTAATGATGAATATTAGATTTGTTTCTTTATTTTTGTCCAAATGAAAGAACGAATTATGCGTTTGTATTAATTATTTTTTGTTGTTGTTTCATTTGATGACCCAATACAATGACTTTATAAATCTTCCCAGGCTAAATGTGCGCTCGTGTGTGTATTTGGAGATTTAAATTTATGAAATAATTTGTTTATGCCAAATGAAAATTATCTTTATCGACAGTGTCGTCGTCTTGAACTGGCCATAAAAGTCTTGAAGAGCATTTAGCCATGGCCATA
This sequence comes from Musca vetustissima, assembly GCF_032173495.1. Classification (NCBI taxonomy): domain Eukaryota; kingdom Metazoa; phylum Arthropoda; class Insecta; order Diptera; family Muscidae; genus Musca; species Musca vetustissima. The sequence continues at coordinate 244,520 of NW_026880682.1, read as the reverse complement.
ATTGTGTCCAACAACAACAATTATGATATCATAATTTGTTGTTGTACTCCCAAAAAATAAAAACAACAAGCGAAAAAGCCATGTACAATGAGTGAGATATGTAATAAAAATTTAATATTTCCAGTTTATGGCCAGTCAAAAAAGAAAAACGCATAACACGAAAATAAAACAGGATTCATTCTAACGGCTTTTTTCGGTTATTATTAGGCAAATTAAAAATAATAATAAGAAAAAATAAATAAAAAATTATTATAGTTGTGCAAAAAATTATGACCAATGTTTGATATAGAAAAATAACTATTTGCAAATAGTGTTCCAGGCCTGATAATAATATACATAAAGTTCAAAATGAAGTGTAAAACTAAAATACGTCTGGTTATTTTGCAATCACCAAATACAAATGGTAGCCCAAGTAACCCGCCAACACTACGAATTTTTTTCTTTTTTTGTCTTATAATATTTGTATGCTAAATTCTTAAATAATACATATAAAGTTCACTATCATCATTGATCCTCTATGTACAATTATTTAATATTTGTTATACTAAATTCTCATATTTAGCAATCCAGGCAAATATCAGTTCGCTGCCACAATTGATTTTCTATAAACGATTAAAATTTAATTTTTAATACTATTGGGTCATTGACCCTTTCTATTTAAATTTTAATAAAGAAGGATTTTCACCTACAACTCAAACACCATCCTATTTTGTAACGTATGGAATCAGTAATTATTTGTCAGAGACTTCGAAAGTAGTTAAACATTCCACTACTTCCCATCAAAAATTATCAACATATTCAACTAATCTCCCTTTAAAAAAATTATGGAACCATAAAAAAGCCCCACTAAAACATTTTCCGCTTAGTAAAAAATTTACACAAAAATGCCTCGAAGCTATAACACTTCTTTAAAAGTTTTAAAACAAGAATTTTATTATGAATATACATATATACAAATTTCGACAGCAGCAACAACAAAACGCATATCTATTAAATTATTTCCTATTTTTGTTTCAAAAATTTCACTTTACAAACTTCCGCAAGTAAAAAAAAAAAAACAGAACATAAAACTCTGGCCAAACAAAACTTGCCAATCAACAAGAACAACAACAACGACGACGATAATTTTCCAACAACAACAAAAGTTGGAGTGTTCTTTTCAACAAAAATTTTCTTCATTTACCTACTGCCAATTCTTATGAATAAATTAAAACCATAGATATTTGTCGTTCAGACACGTGCATTGCTGTCATTACCTGTCAGACAATCAGTCAGTCAGCTCGTCAGTCTATATGTCTGTCTGTCCGTCAGCCTTTTACTGTTGATTTTAGCCAAAAATTAAATATGTTGATGGAATGACTAGCATTTCAGCTGGCTTCATAGCAACCTAGTCAGAGTTGGGCAATCACCGGATGCTACAGTCATAAGACGACGACAACAACCAACATGTATACGCTCTTATTACCCCATACACACATACGTACATACATTTTGTATTTATAGAATTCTCACTGGTTGCTTCCGTTTGAACCAAACTATTAAAAATCATAAAATACGTACACAAATCATAATAAATTGATGATGGCGGTGGTGATTGAAGGAAGGAGAGCTTCAACATGAATGATTATTATTTTTTATTCAAGAGTTTTAAACAACAACACCAACATATAAATGCCACTCATTTTGTTTTGTGCAAAAAAAAACAACAACAACTTCAAATACCTTATGATGGTTTCTATACAAATTAAATTAATTTGCGGCACGAACTTCTAATTTCACTTTTCCTTTTTTCTGTCTTATCTGGCATCTGCCCCCAATCAGTGATAAAGATTTTAAAATCCCCCAGAAAATAAATATTTTAAATTTTATTTTAACTGGCATTTCAAAATGATCATCTTGATAACGTTCCTTTTCTATGGCTTTAATTAAAAACCAAAACAAAACAAAAAAAATCTCCTATACATATGATTTTTTGTTTGACCTCAAAAAGTAGGGGAGGGGGGAAAAATTAAATTCCCATCATATTTTTGAATATTTAATCACCGCCATCGTTGTAACCGGTAAATAATCAAATGTTTTGATCTCAATCAAGCAATCAAACAGTAATGTTATCCGGTTCTTTTATTTTTTTTCATATATTTGTTTTTATTTTATTAATCAATTATGAAAAACGAAACCAAATGATACAAATAATAAAAATCGAATTCGAACAAGTCCGTGATTGATGCTAATTGTTGTTCAGTTGTCATTATCGACGGCATCATTGTTGTTATTAATATGGGAAACATAAACATGTTGTTGAATTTCAAATTTGTTGTCGATTGCCGTTGTTCTACATACGTATATTGATGTTGTAGTTCTTGAAACCGTTTGTTGTTGTTGTTGTTGTGACTGACTATAATACCATGCAAATTATCGAAGTAATATGAGAAGCATTAAAAAAATATACAAGCAATAAAAATGAGATTAATTTTCAAAATCCATTGGTAGAAAATTAATTAAAAAATGGGGGGAAAACAATTTGGGATTTATAAATGTGTGATCAGGGATAGGGTATACCATTCTGGAAATACAAAAATTTGATAAAAAAAAGTCTAATATTCCTTTAAATTTCACTGAATTTTGCGGAAAACGTGCAAAAAGAAAAGTCCTACACTAACCTGACCCCAAAATTATTTGAATATTCATATTGTCATTAATGTTTTTCAGAAAAATTCCATTTTTCATTCCATTTTCAATCTCTAATGATATCATGGCCAATGACTGTTTGCCTTCATTCCACCACATTTGTATGTACTACATGCAACAGCATTAAACAAACACCAACAACAAAATCATATTTATGCAGCCGGAAAGATATTGAATTAAATAAAATTCATTTTAATTAACACCATGGGCCTTATGTGCCACCAACATACATGGGAAAGTAATCAATGATCAGGTGGATGGATGGATGGATGGATCATTGCAATGAGTATTACCTTACATTTAGGTGTGTGTGTGTGTGTGCGTGTGTTTGTGTACATAAGAGGGTAAAACTCAACATTCAAGTGTATTAAGGTGTCGTTGCTTTTTGTTGCTGTTGATTTTTTGCATTTATTGCCAAAGTTATCGCCATTAATTTATTACTTCCTCTGCATCCGAGTGCTGTTGCAACCAATACAAAAAAAACAACAACAACAAACTTAATGTGGTTTGCTATCAGTGCAACAACATTAATATCAACTTGAAATAATGTTGTTTTGTTGGTTTTTGCTTTTGCAATAATAAAGCATAGTTTTTGTCATTGATGACGATGATATTGAAATCGGTCCGAGTGTATATGCATCTGTGTGTGTTTGTTGGTCTTAATCCCCAACAGTTCATTCATAAAAATCCTGTTCAGATTACGTACGCACTTGCAACATGGATAAGACCAACAAATTGCCCAACCAGAACCAGAATCAAATAACTACACACAAATACAATTGGGCCAGTTCCCTGTCACTTTTACCGAGGACAATAACAACAACCTGATCATTAATAAAACAACCAAAAAAAAGTATCATTGGTAGGCCCTTGTAAGCTTAAAACGCGCTAATGATACATGGGACTGATACGCAAGAAGCAGCCCCAAAAGCAGCCACCAACTAGCAGCAATACGTATGTCGTACACAACAGCTTCGTTGCAAGTCGTTAGCAGCACAGGAAGCAATCAATGTCGACGTCATTATTATTATTATTTTTATCATCTTCATATTAACTTACCCAACTAACCAACCAGCGAACCGACGAAGCAGAAAAGCAAAGTTGTAAACCTAAACCATGGCCAACAACAGCAACAAAAAAGCAAACCTGCAATCTCAACAACTACAACAAACAGCCACAGCAGATGCAGACGGGCAAAAAGGAAATTAAAGGAAATTGAAAAAAGACGAAGACACCGACAACCACACACACACATAGAGGGACAAACTGTTTGCAGAAACGTATCAGAAAAATCACTGCAACTCCTTTATATCATCATCATCAACACCAACACTACCACCATCATTATCAGCATCAGAGCGTCATCGTCATCCTTTGCCAGAACCAGAGCCAGATGAAAAAAGTTACTCAGTTTCAAAGTAACTTTATACGCTGAACTGAATGAAGCATGTGTTAACTTCTTGGGACTTTGGTGGAGCTGCTGTCTTCCTTCGTTTTTTTTTTTATTTTTTGTTTCCTTTTTTTGGTATATGAAATATCGTTCGACTATAACAGGAACAGTCAGCAAAGTTGAAGACAGACACACACACCCCAACAGATGATCAGGCAGCCAGCAAGCAAGTAAAAAATCTGACTCCCATCAATATAAACTGCTTGCAAAAGAAACACCCGAACAACAACAACAAAAACAGACAAAAATCTGGAGAAAAATATTCGATGGCCCAGAAAGAAGGAAAAAAACACGACGACGAACGACAAAAGAAAAGAAATAAAGAAAAACAGAACACCAAAGCTGAAAACATCAATGAACGTCTAAACCAGATTCAAAGTTAAACGAGAGAGAAAAAAATTGCAAGAAATAAACCAAGCGACAGACTGGCAGACAGACAAACAGACCAATCGACCTGACCAACATGTTTACCAATGGCCACTAAACTTGAGCAGGTGCACATCTAAAAGTTTCCATAACACTACAACAACAACACCAACTGCATCAGGAATATAGTTTTTCGAACAGATAACCAGCCAGCCAGCCATCCAGCCAATGTATTACCAACAGTGAATAATCTCCCGGTCAACAACAAACATATGTACATCATTTACACACCAACACACTCACACACAAAGGCATCAACATCAGAGTCAAAAGCAGCAGCAGCTTTAATTTAAACGGTAGTGGACATGAACGATGAGTACTCCATATTTTCATAGAAGAAAAATTATTTAAAAATTATATTAAATTTTTGTGAGGACCAGGTCGAGAGTTTTATACCCTGCACCATGTGGAAAAACTGTTTGTGAGGAACAACACATCAAGGATTAAACTGTTCGAATCAAGTTTTAAAATAACACAGATACTACGGTAGGTTCAGGCAGAGAGGCGTTTTTGTGGAATTTTTTGAGCTTAATTTTTTATATAAGGGAGCGATCTTCTCTGGTCCATTTAGAAACTACTGTAAATAATAGACACCTCCAAGACCCTTAATTTTCGATCCCTATGAAAAAAAAAACTAACACTAATCACCCCTGTTATAAGCCACCTGCCGTAACTAGTTAATATCAAATATATCTAACTATTCCATCTTAATTCCTTGGACCCATACTGTTTGCTAAACATGCCGCAATATGTCCTAGTCATGTGCAGTGAAAACTTTAACAGACAAGTGTTGCACTCTTATTTCCACTGCTATGTGTCACAACTCACTTCCCCTTGTCCCCCAGCCCCGTTTCATGTGAAACCTGTTTTCACTTCAGTTTCTTACAATTTGCAGCCGAAGACGATGAATTATATATTCGCTGGCTGGCGTCTTGACTTCTTCGTCGTCTTCGCCCAGTTCTCAGAAAATATTCAGTGCGTTTTCTTCAATTAAAAGTTTCTTTATGGCAGCAGCACCAACCGCACAACACCAGCACCAACGAACAACTCATTGTCAGGAGAGTCATGCATCCCTTTTACAAGCTGACAGTGTGCGTGCGTGTGTTTGTGTGTGTTGCTCAAGTGAACTCATATGCAAAGTAAATGGATGGGAACTGTCGGAGAGCAGACATGCATAACATTATTCAATAATTCTGATGAACGAGAACCAAAATGAAAAAAGAAAAAATAAAGAAGGGTATAGGGAATAAGGTCATAAAATGGGGTTGATATAGTAGCGCTATCATTGACTGACTAGCTGACTTAATGAATGGCATGGTATTTGTTTCCATAATGGCTAAGATGTTCCGCACCAAAAAAACGAACACATACATTTATAAGGGTTAGTTGTTCTGTCTTACAGCTTGGCTTTTTTATTATGTCTTAAAGGAAGCAGGCAAGGTGCAGTTCCTCTGCGTCAATAAATACCACCATTAAGGCACCAAACCGTCATAATGATACTTAAATATACCCCAAGTTCCGTTTTCATTGTTTGGCTTGGCATTGTTGTTGGTGGTTATTTGTTTTGGCCATGCTGTTACTCTGCTTCGCCTTCTTCGGTCATTGATAAATGAAACATAATATTTTCTTAGACAATACGATGTTAATGCTTGTTTTTTAGGGGTAACTCCCCGGTGTCCCCCCCCCAGCTATAATTCAACAGGGATAATGGGGTGGGGGGTTTCCACTTCACCACAACACCACCTGCAATTTTAACGGTCTTTAACATGAATTGTTAATGATTTTATGTTGCTTGTTGTTCCAAGTTTTTTACGATATTCCATCAACCAAAAAATATAATTTTTGACAAATGATGAGTAAAAAAGGCTAATAACTTTGTTTACTCTGCGTGTGTGTGCGTTTATTTCATTTGCCAAAAATTGTTTGGGTTGTCCATTGTTACGCACAAATCCACTCACACACACACACACACAAATAATATTACCACCAATACCATACCACACCACCACTTTGCTGTTCGAATAACTGGTGTTAAAATTAGTTTAGGACATTAATTTCTCATAATTCACAACAAGGTGCTAATTAACAAAAAAATATTTACTTCTTCTTGCAGAGAATGGCTAAGGTAATGGATGACATTGTTAAGTTCAAGTCGAAAATTATTTGGGGATTAATGTTGTGGGAAAATACAATTTTCTATTTAAAGAAGTTTAATGGGTCTTCTGGTCTGGTCTTTGGGTCTATACAGACAATTTTCAAAAAAAGTGTAATAATGATTTTCAATTAACAAATACAAATGGCCGAACGGTGTTCGTATTGGTATTTATGTAGATGTTGGACTAATGATGGCTAATTCGAGAATTCCGTAGTTAAGTAATAAAAATATGTCTTTAAGATAATTTGAATTTTTATTGAACAAAAAATTTAATAATTCTAGAATTCCGAATATGAGTAGTAGAAATATTTCTTTATGAAATTTTATTTTGTTTATTTAATAAAAAAATATAATTTATTTATCGAATTTTTTTAAGTTTGTCAATTTTTTAACATTTCCCACCAAAAGCTTACTAATTTATATGGCCTACCTATTAAGCTCGACATGCAAGTTAAGTATTTATCGACTGATAAGAGGATGTGATAAATTTCACATGCCCTACACACACACACACACTTAAATATCCTTGGCAACATGGCCTTAAACAAATGAATGGCATTGATAACATACAAAAAAAAAATCTGAGCATTTAGATGGTGTTTTTTTTTTTAACAGCAACAACACCAGAAACGAAAAAAAATTAAATTAAAATACTATAAACCCTTAAGTGATGATGTGATACGATGCGATACGATATACTGTAATGTGTTATGTTCTGCTGTGCTCTGATGTGATGTTATGCCCTTGCGATGTGATCCGTTGAGATACTCTTACATTTCATCTCATATAACACAACATAAGGACATTTACTAACTGTAGAAGTATGCATGTATGTATGTGTGTGTATGCGTATAATATGATTGTGTGTATGTTCAGTGTGTATGTGAATCTGTGCAATTTTGGGAAAGTTTTTTCAAGTCATTTCATTTTTGTTTTTTTGTTTTGTACATCTTTTCAGGGCAAATTACACTTCACATGTAAAATATCCTCTTCAACGTACAAACACACACACACATACTCATATACTTTAATACCTGTGAAGTGTGAACAAAATTTAATAGTTTGCAATTTGTTTAAAAATGTTTTTTTCCAGCTTGTCTTTTGTAAATAACAATGACGTTCAGCTGAGTTAAGAGAGCAAAAGCAGAAGCCCTGTGAGTTTGGTTGTTGGTTCGTACATTCCTTTGTTTGTTTACAGCTTCGAAGAATTTTTAAGCTGTACAAATTATTTTTTTGACAAAAAATTGATTTTTTTGTTTGTTGTTGTTTTCTTGTGAAATTTGTTTGGTTTATTAAATTGTTACCAGTTGTAAGAGGCCATAGTTTATTGGGTCCATTAAAATAATTAAAGTAAATATGGCCAATTAAATGATGGTGAAAACAAAACAATCAATGAATGAACAACAATGGCACCGTGTAGTGGTAAGGAAGAAAAGCTGCAACAGCAGCAGGAGATGATTGTTGTGCCACCACTATCATTTGCATGATGTCTATGTATGACCGAGCGAGCGACCGTCCGACCAGCAATTGCTTAATGGAGCGTTTTGCGCGTGCATGGCATTATTTATGTATTTATTATTAAAGAAAAAATGTGTACCGTTAAATGATGGTCAATAATAACAGAGCCCACTGCGGCTGCTGTTGCTTTGGCTGATGATGATGATGTCGATCGGTAAGAGTGGCACAATGTGCATTTTTTTTCTTTTCCTCTTTTTGCTCATTAAGTAGTGTATATTTATGCACGCATTGAATGCAGCAGTACCATTCGAAGCAAATAAACATTAAGTCAGTAATGTTCCGAACCGTACACTTTTTACAACAATCATGCCTCATAATGATGCTGTCTGGCTTTGAGTTGTGTTGTGGTTGGTTGGCTGGTTGATGGCGTCGCTTATGCTGGACTCTAAATACCAATACAGCAGACACGTTATGGAATTACTTATCAAGCGATGTTCCCAATATCTTATTGTCAATCATTTTTGCCAAGAAACATTTTTGTATTTTTCTGTGTGGTTTATACGGGCTCTATCATTAAATGTTTGATGTATTCAAAAACATTTTGTTTTTATTTCTTGAAACTGTCGTGAGAGAAGGCCCATCAAAAAACGAAGACCTTCACGAAAATGGTTTTATTAATATAAATCTTTTATAATTTAATTTAAAGGTCAAATACAGCTGACAATTTACCAGGGAGAGCAGTTTTATGGGAAAAATATTTTGAAACACATCGTAAAGGTGTAACAAATTGAATAGAATTGAATAAATTTTGTCCAGAAAGAAATGGCAAATTTTAGATCTTTTTAAATCGCAAGAGTTATTGAAAATCCAGAAATGAAATCTGCATCGAAGGAAGAGCTAAAACAGATTACAAAGTCAAATATTGAGAATTTAATGTTCCATCAATTCCAGATTGCCAAATTATTGTACTTTTAAATGTATTTTTTTTAAACCGTTTATTTATTTTTATTTTATTAATGAAAAATAAGGTTTTTAATAACTGAATCCCTTAAGGACATATTACTCCGTTCCTGTAGGACAACATTCAACTGTGTTAGAATCTAATATTAATACTATAAATAACCTTTGCATTTTTAAAATAAATGTATTTCAACAATTAAATGTTCCAATTTTCCATTCCAACATAAAATAGGCTTGTCATAAGTCAATGTATTTTTTTTCATTTTATTTAAAATACGATTTATTAAAACCACAAAATTCCTTATAATAGAACGATTTATTTACCTTGACGCAAAAAAGTGTATGAAATATTACAACACACACATACATACACACACACACCTTTACATGTTCTCGCAATATGTTTGACTTTAACATTAATTTCCCAGAATAAAAGATATTTTTCATGAAATGGGCAAATACCCCAAAATACATACTCCCATCATTAATGGGGGCACCAAAAAAGTCCTTGTTAAAAAAAACAACAACAACGAAAAAAACATATTTTGAAATGCTGGTTTTTGGCTGTCAGCTTGCCTTTGGCTATAAATGTAACCGAATTTGTTGCGTATTTACAGGTATTTATTTTTGGACATTCATGATTACATATTGTGCAAATGATGTACTTTGTATTTGTGTCTGTGTGTGTGAGTGAGTGCGTATGCTTTTCCCTGCTCTGCGAGGTTAGGTTAGGCAAGTTACCTTGGCAATGGCTGGCAACAGCAATATTAATACTACGGCGGCATATTTTGTTTCGACATCACATTTTCTTCCAAAGCAATTACTTTGGCAACCGCAATATCTGAAATATGTTTGATTTCTTAAAGGTGAGCATAATGCGTTAATGGAAGAAGAAAACGAAGCAAAAAAAGTTAATGCAAAAAAATTGCCATAACTTTTGATGGTTACAAGAGAAAGAAATGAAAACAATATTGACGATGTTGATGACGACGTTGATGAGGAGGTAATGCTGATGCCGAGGCAACAGCAATGCAAACTTTTTGCCCAAAACAAAACAACAAAAACGGGGAGAAATTTCTTTACAAGAAACATGTTAAACTTTTCCTTTTAAGATGTAAATAAATCAAGCAAGCAGAAAAGATGGTGTTTTTTCGTCTTCTTCTCCTATATATTTTTTTCTTCCAGTTTTGTTGGTTGCAGATGAAACGCAACGCAATCAAATTGTAAACTTTTTGCAACCTGCCAGGTTTTTGGTGCAGGCAAATTTACAAATTCACACTTTGCCAATTGCAAACGGCGGCAGCGACGCCAACGTTGAAATCGAAACTCTTAGCAACATACGATGACGATGAGTATATGAGCAGAACAACTTGTCGGAATTGAAAATTTTACGATGTTTAAGCTTCATTTGCCAAATGTAAATCAAATATCGTATTTCCTGTTTGCTTGCTAAACTTTCCACAAGGGCGTTATTTTGTTATTTTTGCTTTTTTTATTTGAAAGGTGGCCCATGGCTTACAGCTGTGGGGTAAGTAAGTGGAAATGTGTGTACCTTGGTTGCTAAGTATGTATGTAATGTTAAAATGTTTGTTTTTTAATGTTTTTCCAAGTTTTTGTTGTTGTCGTTATTATGCTCTTGTGAGTATTTGTGAATATTTGAAATGTCAACACCTTAAAAACTAAACAGTATTTCGGTTTTTCTTTGGCAATAACATTTCTTTTTTGCCAAAATAGTTTTTTATTGTTTTCTGGGTGTTTTTTTTATTATTTCGTACTTGTACACAAATTAAAATAAATAAATAAAATTTCTCTTTTTTCACCCAATTTTAGCAAATAAGAAATGGCAATATAAAAATAGGGTTAAATACTTGTCCAAAAAAAAAAATACATACAAATAGCAAACATTTTGAACAGTGGATAAGGGCATTTAAATAAATAAAACATTTGAGAGAGAACTTAAATTGGTTACATCGTGCGAAATTGTTGTAACCAAGAACGTCCATATGCTACTATTGAGGAGATACAACTGCATCAAAGAGGAAGGGGAACATGCTCACAAAAAATAATATTTTCAATATACATATAGGGAAAACTTCCACCATTAAGCTCGACTCGAAAGAGAAAAAAACTGGCTTAAAAACTCATTCAAATAATCATCGCCCTTACGGACAGAATTCAAAGGAATAAAAAATATTTGCAATTTTGAATTGGTAACTCTGGCGATTGCTTCGCGAAACCTTACATTCTTTCAAGGCAATTTAAATACCAGAATTATTTTAAAATTTCCCATTGACAAAAATAATTATAAATATTAAAATCAATTCCCGATTGCCATTCATTTGTAATTGTAATTCTTAAACCGATTATTTATTGTTGTTATTTTATTAATACTTTAAATATCTTTATTTAGTCATAAAAATATCCATAAACCGATAATTAATTCGTTATCAAAACAAATTTTTGATGGCTTCACCAGATCAGATCAAAAATGCCATAGGGGTTCCAACTCATACATATTCAACATAAAATCTGTTCATAATGATTGACGATGACAGTTGTCTTATGTTAGTCAAAAATAAAATAATAAAAAAATTCCGAAAAAATGCAAAATTTAAAACAAAAATAAATTAATTTTATTGATTGATGTTTTTTTTTTTTTTTTTTTTTTTTTTTTTTTTGCCTTAAAATGGTATAGGCATTCAAAACACCAAAATATTCGTAATGTCTTCCTCATTCGAACTAAATTGAAATTGACAGACCAGACCCCCAGCAAACGAATGCAACACAGATGTTCATTTTTTTTCTGAAGATATTTGCATTAAAACTGTTAAAATTATTGCATGCAATTATTGCATTGCATGGTCGAATTTAAATGTTCTCCTTTTTGTTGTTGCACAATAAATCATTTTGCTGAAGTGGCAATACCACCACTGGCGCCACCTTTATCTCTTGTGACCATGTGCTATGTTAAACTCACATGTGTTTTTTATTACCATCGGACAGAAAACATGTGAAGACAAAATTGCCCACTGTGCAATTGTTGACTTTTAGGATTTCTTGTATTTTTTTCTTTCTTTTTTCTACTTGTTATTTTTTTGTATTTCTTTAATAGTTATGCACAACAGCAAACAGGAAAAGTCAGTTATTTGGCAAAATTTTCACAAAAAGAAATATATACGTTTATGTACATAAATACATACATATATAGGTACACATATATGTGGCAACAAAACAGTAACAATACATAAATATAGTGTTATAAATCGTATTATAGATTGTTGATATTAGGGTGTAATGAATGGTAGCATAGTATCTGCATCTTGTATCAATGTGTAAAAACTTCAAAAGATTTTGCAACAGAAAAAAGGACCTTAAAGTAATATTTCCTAGCTAATATATGCATCAACATTTAAGTGTGTTTGTGTGTGGGTTTTTTTCTCATCTATAACTTTTTGTAAATTCTTGGTATTGGTTGGTTCTTCTCTCATAAAAATAACCTCAAAATGAAATATCAAACCAAAGATTTCAACCGCAGTGATTGTGTAAATAATAAAATGTAAAGTTTTCTTGTTGTTGTCGTTGTTGTTTTTTTGTCTTTTCTTCTGAGTCTTCTTCTTCGGCTTCTTTGTTGGTTACATCTCCAGCGGAAGTGAATTTGCAAAAATTCTGGTTTTCTGTGTTCCTCTTTTTTATTTTTGCTTTACTTCTTTCACACAATAAATGTGCACACATACACATACATACTCGTATATACTTAGTGACTTTGTGAGATTTTTTATGTTTTATTAGCCGTTAACACAACAAAAGACTTTCAACAACTAACAACATTATTTAGTTGTGGCAGCAACAACGACAACAGCACAGTAGCGGTGGCAGTAACAAAAAAGTTGTTTTACATTAGTTTAGTTTCGCAGTTGGCTTTAATGTTAACCAACAACATCTACACCGGATATAAGCACAAGCATTCACACACACACACAAAAACCCCAATGGAAATAATATATGCAGGCGTGTGTGTGTGTAAATGTCCCCAAATTATGCATGAGTATGTAGGCTTGAGGCATACTTATTTACGTTGGATTTTATGAAACTTAACAACTTGGTTGACACAAGTAGTAGCAAACCAAAACAACAACAACACCGACAAGAACAAAAAAACTTGCAAATTCTAGATCTAAATTCCTTTTTACCAGACATACACACAACTCTTACAACAGACATATATACATATCTGTGAACAACCAGCCACTAAGTAGTTAGAACTATTCTAGATGCCTCAGGTATATGTATCTATATATTTGTAGTCATATGTATATACTTATATACATACATAGAGGTTGATAATGTGTCAACAACATTGTTGTAACTTCAGGTCAGTGGAATTCTATTTGTGGACATTGCTGTTGTTTCAATTCTTAGTATGAACTTATTAAGTTGGTCAAATTGGTTGGTTGTTGGCCAAAGCGAGCGAGCGAAAAAGTGAAACTTCTTCTTATGTTCAAAGGAAATACTAATTTTTATTTTAAATACAATTATCTGAATTTCCAATTCAAAAGTTTAAATTAATACGAGTTTAATTTTTAATAACATACATTATAGTTTGTCATATTATTCATGTACAAGTTTCATTGCGTTAATAAATGTTTTTCATTGCATTAATGAAGAAATTTCATTCCATTAATGAGTGTGTTTCACTGCATCAATGAAGAAGTTTCATTGTGTTAATGAAACATTACGTTAATTTTACATTAATGAAACTCAATGAAACTGTTTTCATTAATTCAATGAAGCTTTACGTTGGTTTAAAATCTATGAAAACATGCATATATTTAACGTAAGTTTTCATTAATATTGTGAAGCTTTTTCTTTTATTATACTAATCTATGAAAATTCTATTGCAAATAAATAAAAAATAAATTAAAAATATTAAAGGTTATCAACCACTGTTTCCGATTTAAAATATTTTGAACAACTTCCAAATTGATGCTGGGATAAATTATACAATATAATGTTTTACTCTTTTTGCTAAAAAATAAATTCCATGAAATTTAAAATATTTCCCATGCTTTTGATTTTGGATACGCCAGCTGCCAAAAGCAAAGCAAAAAATAAATCAAAACCTCATTATTATTACTTTTTTTATGTCTCTCTCAGTCTCTGCTTCTTCGAATCTCACATTCCACTTATGTTATGTTTGTTGACAGATCATATTTCAATATTGCCATTATGTAAAGGATATTGCATATTTTCCTTTACACACACACATTACATTGATGTAAACACACATCCTTTTTTGTTAAAGGCCACGCATAAAAACAACAACACCACCGAACAATAAATAAAATATTAACTTAATTACAGGCGAAAGGATGTATATTGACCTTTCCGCACCTTTGCAAATTGGCATCTGATAAAAATGAGTATTGAAAGGAGATGAAAATGGACACGGAAAAAAAACCAAAACATAATTAAGATAGATGGACTTCACATTTAATTTCTTTATTAGCTGGCTAATTATTTAATTAAACAAAACCGAAAAGCGAGGAAACAATTAAATTTGAATAATTTATATGGATCCTCCGAAAAAAACGAAACAGAAAATACAATATGGCAACAATGGTCCAATGGATTTTCTTCCTTACCTTTACAGGGTAAACAAGGATACCATCAATGTTGCCCATGCTGACGATGCTGACGATGCTGATGATGATAAAGTTATTGGAAAATCGCATTAACTTGTTGTTATGACAAACAATGACTAAAAGAAATAAATCTCCATTAAATGCTGTTGGCTGGTTCCCGGTATCGGGGTTTAAGCTGAACGAGAAAAAAGGGGTCATTTAATATCCTGTAAATATAGTCGTAGCTAATTATGCCTCTCAAGAGGATGAGAGTTAAGATAAACATACGCGTAGCATACATGTATGTATGTGTGTATGTATGGCTAAGGTCAGATTACATATGTACATGGTTAGGGCTACACATGTAACATATGTGTCTATAAAGATAGCTTGGCTGCAAGAACAAAGCCAGCAAACGAAGAGAAAAAACGTTATTTCTCACATCTGTCTGTCCGCCTGTCCAGTGGGCAACAAGGGGATACACATGTTATTGGTATGGGCGAGAGCCTGACCAACATTAATGAATCTCAATCTGGTGGTGTATCCTCCATCTGTGCTGAATTGATGTGTGTGTGTGCGTTTTTTGCCAGCCCTTATATCCATCAGTGTAAGGAAAATGACTTGAATAAATAAATGCTGATGTGATAACAGCAAAAAAGTACAACAAAATATCCAAGAACAACAACAACAAAAAATTGACATACAGAAGAAAAAAGGCAAGAAAATCGACATTAATTAAAGAATTTTTATCTTCGAGGTGTGTTTTGCGTATAAAAATAGCAACACCATGGTGTTGCTGACCGACCAACTGCCTGGATGGCTGACTGGCTGGCTGGCCAAAAGCTTATGTAGAGGCGGACAAATGGCAAATGGATAGATTGGACAATCACACACATACTCATACACACTTTGTGGTTTAATGCTTGCAATTTTTTAGTGTATACACATAGACACACACACACACATATGTGAATTTTCTTCAACATGCTACTTGCCACATGAGAAAGAAGGCAAGCAGCTAACTGACTGAATGAGTGAGTGACTGACTGACATGCAACTTAATTACTACTTAGTCAAACAAATAGTGTCGCAATATGCGGCGTTGTAATATGCGTACCAAGATGCGAAAAGCCAACGACAATTTTCCACCTAAACCACAAGTCATGGTATTTTCTTGCTTATGCGATTAATAGTGGGGAGGGGAGCCAAATACCCCAACATACTATATTGGTATATAAAAAACGCTTAAATGCTAATCCAATAATTAACTCTAGCCTTTGTCGGGTAATGTAACCACATCTAAGAAGGTAATGAAGAAACCAAAAATAGAACAAGTGAATGTTGTTACTTCGTTCGTTTTATTTCTTCTTTGTTGCTGTAATTGTGGCTAAGTTATTAGATTCAGGGCAATAACACACACAAAAAGAGGGTTATGCTCGGAAGGATAAGAAAATTGTAATAAAACATGAAACTAATTTTTATACACGAGTATAAATGGGAATTTGTACCAAACAGGGAAATAAATTTGGGTACTACTAGTGGTGTTTATGATTAAATTGTGGAGGTATGCAATATCTTCAAATCTGTACACTTTTTTTGGAATACTAAATGTGGTATCTGCATAACTTATAAGAAATATGTATTGAAATTAAATTCTATATTCCGATATTTCTTTCGATTTTCAAAGTTTTTGCGTCCTCTATTCGATTATCCTTTATCTGCCCATTTTTTTCTTTAACCAATGGCCCTTAGTCCAATTGTTGCCCTATATAAAGGATAATCGGATATTGAAAACAAAAAGTTTGAAAATCGAAAGAAATAGAATTTGATTTTAATTATTTTTATTTTTTTACATCTCCACCATTGACTCATCTGCAAACCATGCACATCCCTGATAACTAATTTATGTAGTAATTTTTGATAAATCTCTGAAAATTGCATAATCCATTTAAGTTGTGTCTGCCACAAAACCCAAACAAAAAAATCCGAAGCCTGCCATTGTTCAAATTCCAATAATTCGTTGTCATCAATATTGATTGACTTCAGGCGTTAAAGTTGGATAATCGCTAGCTAATTTTTTGTTTTCGTTTTGCTTTGTTAAATATGGACTTTTTGTCATTGGCATTTAGGCAATTTGTTGGGAAAAAATGTTATCATTTACCTGTTACAACTAAGCTGGTGGTAATTTAGGGCTAAAGCTAATGAAAAGCATACTTTGGGATATTTTGGCAACAAAAAAAACGACGACAACAAGAACGCCAACAAATAATGATTTGTTGACAACACACATAAATTGCAGCTACATATATCAGTTCCTTTTTTTGATGTGAGTGTGTATGTGTGGTGTTTATTTTTTGAAACATTTTTAATGGGTCATTGAATTTGAAACACCTTTTGTAACGGTCAGTGCTATACAATTCTTTTAAACTTTGAGTTCGTTTTTTTTAATTTTTTTTTTTTTTTTTGTGCGAATTTCCAGTTCAATTAACATCGGATAAATCATTAATTACCAAATGATACCAATTCAAAAAAGTATGAAAACCATGCCAACAAAAATAAAAAAACAAAAACTATTTGCAAACATAACTGTCTCAAAGTTTGACTTTATAGCAGCACATTGTAAGTTGTTTTTGTTTTGGTTTTGAAAACCTCCTCACACAAAAAAATAACATTAGAAACAAAAAAGAACACAGCAAAAAAAAACTTTATAAAACTTCAGTAAAGTTATAAAGTTCTCAGCATGATAAACACCCGATAAAGGTTAACAGGTTTTTGTTATTTTGTAATTTAAATATGGTCACCGGTGCTTATGGCTGTTGTTTTGTTGGCCCAAAGAGTTTTGTGATGCTGGTTCTGACTCGAATTGAATTGAATTTAATATTCAAAAAAAAAAACGAACAAAGCAAAAACAAAACTGCAACTATTTTTCAAGCCACACTCATTGATATGGGTAAATTTTCATTAGTGCCAGCAAGTCTGACAGTTAACGACTAGTCACACACAATATTGAGAACAATTTATGTATAAAGGGGTGTGTGGGGGTCCGAAATGGAGGGTATTGATTGCCAAGTAGCCAAGTCGATCAAAAATGCCTTGCCGATAATAGAAATACGTTTATATGAACGTAGATTATAATCTACGCCAACGTTCAAACGTGAACTAGAATTCAAAGTCGTCATAAAAACCTATAATGTCCAAACAACACCCAATAACCAAACAAACACAGCCGACTTGAATGGAGTTGTTTGGGCGTTCGCTTTGTGTGACAAAGCGGTGGCAAATTCAACTACACGTGTTTTTTTCAGCTTGTTTGGTTAGCTCTTTCCAGAGGATAAGGTGTTGAGAGTCTCCCCACCAGTAATGGGTGCATGACTAACCCCACCAGCAAACAACAATAACATACAGCAAATTATAACAATCGACCATAAAAAATGTGTACATTATAAATTATTTAATTAGTGCTCGCCTTTATAATTTATGCTTAAAAGTCGTATTTCATTTTCATAAATAATAATAAGCATAAAATTACGTTTCAGCACATTAACAAAAAAACAGCCAGACGACATCAGCACCCAGCCAAGCAACCAACCAACACCATCAGAAAACAAATTAATGTAAAAACAACAACATTAATTCACAGGCAAATATCAAGGACTTGGGAAACGTTGTTGCTGTTTCTGTTTCTGCTTTTGTTTTGATTTTGTCTCCCAATATTTCTACGAAACCATAATCAAGTTCCACATATTCTGGTATGTTTATGACTTTTGATGGGCCAGCGAGACAATCGTTTCTCTTTTTGTTTTTTTTTTTTTTTGGTATTTAAATGTAAAATCATGGCTTATCACGACAACATAATGTGGCAGTTTATTTTAAAAACTAAGAAAACAAAACCAACAGCAAACAATCAAACTTCAAAACTATATTCAACAACATTCCATGTTGTATTTGTCATCAAGAGCAGATAGACAGACAGGTAGATTGGTTAGTTGGTTGGTAGGCAGGTAAATAGCGATATCTTATTTAAATTGGAGCAGGAAACAAAGAAAATATTGTTATTGGTTAAATGCAACTAGGGTAAATATTATAATTTGGGGATATTTTGTTAATTTTTTTCAGCATCACTGCCTCAGAACTTAACACATTATACAACTACATTCAAATGTTGCTTTAATATATTTAATTTGTGATTAGATTTTTTTCTTTTTTGGAAATCTTGTAATAACGCATCAAATCATTTGGGAGATGTGATGCTAAATGATATGATATGTGTAGATAACAACAAAAAATAAACCTAAAGTGACGGAATATTTACATCAAATGTATGATTACTTCTAGGACCCAATATCCGTATGAGTTTTTTTATGAACCCAATTTTTTTCATTTTGCTTGCTAGAGCAAAATTTTAAATTCTACTTTGAAAAACACATTTTTGTTTTCTCTTTTTTATATCCCTCATATAATCTGCTACAATAAATGCTATTATTTTCTTTGCCATATTTTAATGTCGATTTGTTTAAAATAAAACCCAATAGATGCCATAAAACTTTACAAAAAACTTGTAGGAAAAAACCAATACCAAACTCAGTTACCATTTTTCCCATATTGTGCAAAATGTTAAGCTGTCAAATAAAAACACGCCTAATGTTTTGCAGCAATTGTCAATACAAAACAATTGTAATAACAGCAGCAACAACAACAAAAGCCCAAAATATTTATGTATGCCATTAAATTAGGTGAATACCAGCGTCATGATCAGCATCATCATGGGCAACATACCAGACATACTTTATACCAACTTATATACATACATATATATTTATTTATTTTATTAGATAAATCAAAGCCAATGACATTTTCAGAAAACTATTTTGAAACACAAACTTGCACACACATACACAAACCCACTAGACAACAACATTCCCCTAAACAAACCAAGCTAAGGTTTTTCTCATTCCAGCCAAAAGATGCAAAAACATCTCCACAAAAAACCGGGCTATTGCATACATTTTCCACAGGAGGTGTTTGATTTTAGCACCAGCAAAAGTGCCAGGCCGCTCTCGGTTTCTGCCTCTGCTATCATCCGTTGTGTTGGTGAGTGCGCCAATAGATTATGATGCTGCTAACAAAAAACAACAACAACCCCACCGAAAACTAGTCACCAGACCACCACAAACCAATCAACTGCACCAAAATGTTGAAAATATCCCCCCGCAATGATGTTTTCGTTTTTTTTTTTTTTTTTTTTTGGAGTTTCATTTTCAGATTTTTTTGAACATTTGTTGTTCGCCTGGCACCATTCAAAGAAAAACTCAATACCCCTCTCCACAACAGTGAACTGAAGATAAGATGGAAAAACAGCATCGCATGACATAACTTTGCCAATTGCATTTTATTGCCAATAATAATGTATAGACAAACGACAGCAAGAACAGCAGCAACAACAGCAGTAGCGGCAACAACAACAACGAGATGAAAGCATAAAACTGAACTCGATAAATGCTGTTATAGTTGCTTGATATTGGTTGGCTGGCTGACTGGCTGGTTGACTTCTCGCTGTTTCTCATTGCTGTCAGCAGCAGCAACAACAACAACAAAAATTGGGTACCAAGCTCCACTCTTTTTAGTACAAAATCCAGCAGCTATAAACAACAACATCGATTTGATAGACCATAATTATGCACTGTGGGAGATTCCGTTTGAAAATCAACAACATCATCAACGACAACAACAACTACCACAAACTAACATCTTTATTTGCTTGGCCGGCACTAAGTATTCTTCCCCCACCGCTCCTCGCCATATCAAAACATATCAATTTCGTTGTATTTGTCCTAGTTCTTTAATTTATAAAAATTAAAAAAAAATGATTATTTTGAAGATAATATTTTAACAATGAGAAGGAAAGAGAGAAAGAGGGGGGGGGGGGGGTCAAATCAACGGATCCCCTAGAGTGTTGTTTAATTAGAATGGCTTTGAAAATGATACACTTTTTTTTAAAAAAAAAAACAATAAAAAACTAATAAATACATTACAGTAAACGCCATTTATAATGATCCACCGTAAAAAGGACCACCAACATTTTTATCCGTTATGAAAAAAAACATTTCTTTTATTTTTAATAATTAATTACAATTACAGTACTTTCATTCACATTCACCTAAAAAGAGAAAATTTGACTCGGTATTTTTTACAGTTTCTTAATGAATAATTTATTGAATATTGGATTATATCACCCCAGAGAACACCTTGAAAATTTTGCCCCACTCAATTTTTTTAATTCAATATTCCCAACAGTTTCTATTTTACACACATATAAAAAAAATCCTTAGTAATTATTTTTCGAATGAATCATTTCGAACATTTTCAATATTCTTTCCACAAAAAAAAAAACTATTCAATTATTTTTATATCCATAAAACTATTTGCAGCTAAAACTAAACCGAGGAAAAACTAACATGCAGTGGCATGTATTTGACATAAACAAATATCTGTAGTTCGTTCTTTCATCACTCAAGGACATTTCAAATCCTTTCTTTGTGTAAAATACAAAAAAAAACCCTCACAAACACACACTCGCAAATCCCAATATGAATGACTGTGTCATATGAACAACATGTGTGACATTCACTGAATTATAACACCCTTCAAGGATTCACACCAATACGTAACACACACACTCTCACTCACACATGGCCTTCTATATTCAAGGTATTTTTATTTCTACAAAAAAATAAGAAGTAAGTAAGTGAACAGAAAAATATCCCGGCAAAGTGTTGACATTGTAAAAATAAACCAAAATTCTTGTAAATAAACAACGACGACACCACATCAAGTATTTAGAAAAACAATTTTCTAATTTCAAATTTTCTTCAACACTTCTTGTAGCCTAAGGGGGTGGGGCGGAGAAAAGAAGCTATGGGTTTGAGAATTACTCAGACTGTCGAAAGAAAATTAAAATTGCACACAGCAACAACAACAGCAGCAAAAAAATCAAATTAACCATTACCAAAACCAGATTAAAACTTTGCCAAGAAGTTGAAAAATAAATTTGTAAGGCAGTCAGTCAGACAGACAGTTGAGACGAGCCTAAAGGGGGGCTTGCAGGGGAAATGCTCAAATAAATAAGTTCTTAAATCATTTAAGCTATATAAGATAACATTGGCAAATAATAATAATGGTATTTTCCGAAAGACGATATAGAATTTTAAGTTTTTTTAATTTGAATTAAAAAAATTCAAATGGAATTTTTCAAATACAGTGGAAGTATAAAAACAAAACTAATGTCAAAATGTATCCAAAATTAAATAATTTGTTTTATTCATTTATTTAAAAATTAGTTTTTAAATGCTGTGGAACCCTGTTAACAAACAAAATGTGAAATAGGGTTTTAGGTGCCCAAAACGACAAAAAAAAATAATTTAAAAGAATAATATATAAAATTTTAAATTAACAAATCGTTTAAATAGCAAAAATGTAAAATTTTATTATTTCACAATAATTCCAAATAATGAAATATTTTAGATTTATTTTTTATCATGTATTTAGCTAATTAGAATTATAAAACTATTTCATTTACCCAAAATTCAAAACGTTTTTTAAAATGTATTAAAAAACAATAATATTTAAAAAATTAGAAAATGGTTAAATTGCAAAAAGTTAAATTTTCTTATTTTTAATTTAATTATTTTCATTTTGACCTAAAATTACTGATAATGATTTGTTTTTATAATTATTTTTTTTCTTACATTTTAACTAATTCGAATTATAAAAACCATAATCGGAACTTTATTTATATTTCCATTTTTAATAAAAATTACATTTGAATAATATTACATTTTTTGTATCGTATAATTTCATGGCACTACAACTTTTTTATGAATTTTATTATTATTATTTTATTTTTGTATATTTAAATATGCCAGCCATTTAAGCCGTTTAAAATAAATCAATCAACGGCGCCTTTTATTACAACTTCGCCAACAAACGAAAAACAATTTTTATATTATTTACCTTTGTCATTCACATAGCCCAGGGTGCAAACTTTTTTAAAATGCCAACATTTGATCGGTGGTAATAATAACGACAACAACAACTACAAAAAAACAATAGCAACAAATTCCACAACAACAAAAACAACAACAACTGAATTATTAAATACACATAACAGCAAACAAAAACAAAAAGTAAATATTGTGTGGCGAAAAACAACATCAATAGCTGGCAGACAAAGTGCAAAAATATTTCGCTGTGCATCCGAATGCGAAATGTGGTGGCAGCAGCCAGCCAGCCAGCAACCAACCCAATGAGTTGCAAGCAGGCTGCTGTGTGGCAACAGCCAGCCACAGCATTCAAAAGCCGATAATAATGTCATGAACCCTGGTTAGGAGTTTTGCATATTTTTCTATCGCCTTTTTTCGGTGTTTTTGCTGTTTTTGTCAATAGTTTTCTCCGACAATCTCATATGTTTTGTTTCGCATATAAATGTAACAGAAAAATAACCACAGAGAAAAACTCAAACCCCCTCAAAAAAACTCTTTCCGCATCACAAAGCTTACCTATCAGAAAATTTGTTAATTTTAATAAAATTAAATTGCTCACGTATGTCAGGCCAGTAAGCCCCATAAAAACCAATGCAACAACAACAGAAACCAAAAAACTAAATATGGCAGCATTGTTAAAAATTAATAATTGAAATAATTCTTCTCTCTTGGTTTTTGTATGTGTGTGTTTGGAATAGCTACAAAAACCCTGAAAACCATTTTGTGAAATTAAAATGAAAGAAAAATTGCCAATTGAATTTTTGACACAGAATAATATTCGCTGGTAAATGGAGATTATTGAATAAATAACAATTTTGAAATAATAATTAATTATTTGCCACATGCATCAGCCTGGGTTTTTAACGTTTTATACAAAAAGTGCAGTTGAAGGGGATCAAGGGTGTAGCTTTTACCTATTATCCCATATTTCAGGAGTTTCAAAGTAACAAATACTAACATAAGAAATGGCCAAAGTCGTTTGAGGTGGATCATTCGATAATTACCCAACAATTGCAGTTTTTAAAAAAAAAGACCTAATAGGTTGTTTAAATTATTTATTATTTAGACTTTATTATATATCTAATATTGACCCTATGAACTATTTTGTAACTAGTCCGAATATATTACAATGTTATATTTGTAATATATTCTCTTTTGGGTTATTTTTCATCCTTTTGCAATTGGTTCAAAATTCTTAACTGTTCTTTAGTCACAATTTGTAATGGACAAGTCTGATATACCAAAAGGTTTAGTACAAATAAAATCCACAGTAACTAAGAGTCGAACTAAAATCGTCATAATGATGAACAAATGAACAGACAAGGCAGTCATAAAAAATTTTACTTCAGGTTTGCAAACCTCTTGATACCAAACTTTCAAAGAAAGTAACCTCTAACAAAAA
Organism: Musca vetustissima; assembly: GCF_032173495.1. Classification (NCBI taxonomy): domain Eukaryota; kingdom Metazoa; phylum Arthropoda; class Insecta; order Diptera; family Muscidae; genus Musca; species Musca vetustissima. The sequence continues at coordinate 220,321 of NW_026880682.1, read as the reverse complement.
ATATCCCCGCATAGCTAAGTAACAAGTCCCTATTCCTTTTTTACACCAAAAATTCTATTAAAAACTCATTTTTAAAAATAAATTTAGCGTGCACACACAAAACAATTACCTAATAGCGACAGACAAATGCAAAGTGTATCTTTCAACTTGTTTGCTTTTGTGTTTTCTTTAAAGCTTTATCCGCAACACCTACACACATGTCGCATGGACGTGCTAAAACTTCCTGCCATTGAAGCAACCATATTACATTCAACGCCCATACAAATTGAAATTGCGATGGTGATGGTGATGATGAGACGACAATGATGGTGGCGGCATTGCTGGCGACCCTCATAATGCTGGACACCACCACGACAACCACTTCCATGAAGATGGTTGGTTTCTTTTTGGAAGTTTGTGTAGAAAAGGTCATAATTTTATACAAATTAATGCGTTTTTGTTACTTGGACAGAAGTTGAAACCACCCCTCATGCAAAAGACGCTGTGTTAACCGCACACAAAATAATGTTGGACATGGGACGACACAGAATAAAGCTTCTGCCGCCTGCTGCTTAGGTTGGCAACAAAGAATAATGACAATATAATGGCTTAAAGAAGCAAAAGCAGTAGCAACAACAACAACGACGACATCAGACATCAGAAGGCAACAAATGCCGCATATGCAAGCGACTAACAATCCAGCGAGACTTTGGACTCGAAGGGAGCATGAAGCGCTGGAAGGAAGGTGTCATTTGTCTGGCCTGTCTGCTCAAAATATCAACACAATACAGCAGCAACAACAACAATGGGCATTGGGTTAAGCAGCCAAAGGAGAGCCAAGAGAATATATCAGTCAGCCAGCAATTTGAGCTTTGGCAATACTCTGTTGACTTGAATTTCGTCTGTTAAGTCCGTCCGTCTGTCTGTCTGTCCATCTGTTCGTTTGTCTACATGTGGAGTTATACAAGTTATGTTATGACTTACCCGCTAGCAACGTAAATGTCAAAGTTATCCGAAAATGTGTTAACGGCAGATGCATCTTGTGGCATTAAATGTTGCAAGCTGCTGTGGCAAACAAACTGAATGTCTTTCTTAGTTGAAACAACAGACGATGACGACGACAGCAACTGAAGGAGATCAAGTTTTTTTGTCTTTTTGTTTTTTTCGATTTTTTTCTTCTTCTTTTGTTTATCCTCTGCTAAGGATTTCTGATGACAACAAAACAAGTTTATTCCTTAAATGGTCAAAACCATCATATTGTTGTTGGTTGTTGCACTGATGTTCACTTCACTTTCAATTGCATTGATTTTGGTAAAGAGGTTCCATTATTTTTTATTTTTCACTTGATTGATCCGAAGGGGGAAAAAATTAGAGCACTTCGTTTTGAAATATTTAAATTTTTTCGTGGTATTCTATTATTCTTCTATAATTTTTTCGTTTTTGTCTTTTCTTTCAATTGTGTGGCTTGTGGATACGCCAACGTTTTTTTTTCGAACATTTACTTAATTATTCAATTTGAATTCACAACGATTTGTTCATTCATTCATAAATTCATTCATCGATTCATTGATTATTTTGTCGTTTCTTTGTTTTGTTTTTGGCTTTCGTTTGGCATTATCATCATATCATATCATCACACCAATTATTATGTTTTATTCTTTCACAAAAAAAACTAACTTTTTTCGAACGAAGCGGGCTTTTAACCCACGTAAATATGCACGAATAGAAAACACCAAGCCATTAATTCCGGCCTTTCAATATTCAAAAATGTTAGAGTTTAAACACTTGTTACCAAATCACAAAACGACACCACAAACCGGTCGGTCGGTTGTAAGACAGTCAAATAAAAAACACACAGAAACAAACGAAATCGTTATGGTGGTGTGGTGTTGTTTTCAAAACCCACTCTTTTTTCAAAAATTCGAAATGAAAACAAGAAAATCTTTCTTAACTTTGCGCTTCTATGCCAAAGGCCAACATAGCCAGTTCGAAGTTAAAACTCAACTGATGGGAGTTGAAGTTTATGACGACACAGAGCCGCAGTCGCAGCCGGAGTTTGTTAACACACAACGAACAAACAACCGCACACAACACTCACACACACACCCAAACGCAACTTCTGGTTGAGTGTTTTGTTTCTTTTTTTTTTTTTTTTTTGTTTATTGCCACCAAAAGGCAGTGATGATGGCTGGTGGCTCGGTTCTTAGTCCGATGTTTAGAACGACAATCCGTTGAATGTGTGTTAAACGCTCGAGACGTATTTAACGTTTGATTCTTGCACAAGCAGCTAGACAACGAACCTCTTGAATGGCTGTTTAGCTGGAGATGGCTGACTGACTGGCTTTGTTACATGTTGTGTTTATGTTGTATGCATGTGTTGCACACACACTCATACTCGAGTATGGCGGGCTACATCTAACAGGTATTGTATCTTCAAGATACAAATTGTTAGTTATTTATTGCCTTGGGTCCAACTCTGAACGTTTCATACATGCTTAATGCTATCATGCATGCAAACATGTTTGAGGCTTGTGGGTTCGCCAACAACTGCAACATCAAACCAGTGTTAAACAAGTATTAAATTTCATATTGTTAATTAGACAGCTGCTGAACGAAATAAATTATTTTATGGAATTTGTTGTGGGTTGCTTGGCGGACTGACTGCAGTTGGATGGGTTGGATGCTTGTTTTGATGAATGACACTGATGTTATTTCGAATTTTACATCAAATGTTCAATGGAATTTTCACAGAAGAGTCAATTCACAAAAATTTAAATGGTGTGTTCATGGGGAATTATAAAAAAATGTCAACCTTTTTTTATTTTTTTTTTTGTGCGAATATTAATGTCTTTCTATTCGTCTGAAATCAATATTTCAGTCAGAGGTTTAAAATTTTGTCTTTTCCAACGAAATTACTGCAGTTTGGCATTCTCAATATAAAGGTCCTGCTCCATTTCGGTTTTTTTTTATCATTAAACCCAATTTGCAGAATATAAGGTAGCTTCGATTTTATCCCATATTTTCTAATTTATCTGACTTGACCGAAATTTTGCACAACCTAATATTTTTACCAAAACATTAACGTAATCAACGGTGGGCCGATTTACTCTTTCTGGTACCTCAAAATTCTGGAAATTGTAAATCTCATAAACGGCGTATCCGAAGATGGAATATATCGGTCCACTCCCTCTAGTACCGGATCATATGCGAATATAGCCATTTGTAAATAAAATATAAATTGATTGAAATATCCAATATGCCCCAAATCATAATAGATTTTTAATGATATCTAGATTCAGGCCTAATATGGGACCTTTAAACAAACTTCTATTGGTATCACCCAACACAAGTTGTCAACAGTTTGAAAACGATATGGTTCTAATTTTTCACACCCTAATGTTTATACTCATAATAGACAAAAGCTCAGAGATGGACAACAAATTTGAGCGTCTTTGAACCATAGACGGATCCGCAAACTTGTTTACAATATCAGTTATAGGGCATTTATCTCTCTACAACACCGACTGACAACAGAAGTACGAAGTCGAAAAGTAAAATATTTTTGTGTTTGGGATTTCTCTGAAATATGTTGGTTTATTTACAGTCAAATGTTCTTAAAAAGGCAAGCACATTTTGCAATTTTATTGCGCTTTTAATTTAATTTATTAAAAAATAAGGTTTATAAAATCATCAGACACAACGCCTGGCTTAAAAAAGAATAAAAAATCTTATTTTAAACCAAGCATTCTCTCATGTTTGAAACAACTTCATATGGAACTTCATTATTAATCATTCATAAGAGTTTCAATTTCATATTCATAATTTTCCGACAACGGGAGGTCTATTGAAAATAAAAAAGTTTAAGAGCAAACCCCCTCATTAAAGAACTTCGAATGTAAACCCAACATATTCAGCCAAAGAAATAAGAGAGACTTTGTTCGAAATTCGTAGAGATAAAGAGCACATACGAAAAAAACACCTTACACCAAATCAAACCACAAAGTCAAGTGCCTAACGAACAAGCATGGTCGGAACTGAAGCATCAAACTCAAGTTGAAACCTTGTTTTCCCATCGTATCAAACACCAAGTAAAGTTTACAGTTTTCATACTTATGTTGTCACTTCTTTATGATGACACGTTCACAATAAAAATTACCGATAATAACCAGAGGATAATAGATTCCAATAAAGAGGACTAAAGATGCAAAGCATTGCCTTGATCATGGACAAAAGCAACAGTAAGAGTATGAGTCGGCTTAGGCAAAAACTTCAAATAGTTACGACAAAACAGCTTCATGCAGTTCAAAGTTGGATCAACGAAACGGAAATTCTTATTCATACGTTGTGTGGTGTGGTAGTGGTGTGTGTACGGTGATGTGCGGTGCGGTTGGATGTGAACGTGTTGTCATCATCATCGTCATTAATCGCGTACATATCCGTTTCCTTAGGTGTTGTAGGCTGGCAAATGGAAGTTGGCTTCTTGTTACAAGCATAAGAACTGCATTATTGATCACGTACGAATGAGGGAAGCAATAACCTTAACAATGGATTCGCATGTTATGTTGTGTGTTTTTCGTTAGGTTTTGTGTTTTAACATCAGGACGAATGTGTGCGTTGACATTAGCTTGACTTGGTAGCTAGGTAATGCTAATAATGACAAATGACAATTTTGTGGGAAATTTCGCTTTTCCATACATATATCACGCACAACTAATCACAGGTTGTATATTAGAAAAATGACTTGGAGATAAACGGATGAAACAATATTGTTGATGCTTAACAAGTAGTGGTCCTTGCAAAAAAAACACAAATGAAAATATTAGACTAAATGGATGTGACAATGTCTACAGAAGTTATTCTTGCGAATTTGTAAATGTCAAAAATCCACAGAATTTCGCCACAAAAATTTTAATAAAACCCTGAGGTATGACTTGTGATCCTTAAATTGCCTTCTATTACCGTCTCTTTAAATTATGACCAAATATTTGGCGTCATATTTTTCATACAGTTTCATACATATGTACATATTCTTTCATACAGATTCGGTATTCTGAATTTTTAAGCAACAATCCCCAACTAAATTGCCTGAACTTTTATACATATTTTGAAATTCGTATAACAGAAATATCTCTACAACAACTTAAAAATATCGGTGCATCTTTATTTATAGCGACCTCAAAGTTTTGGGTTTTATAAGGTGGAGTGTATATTAAATTTGTCATTCCGTTTGCAACACCTCGAAATATTCATCGGATCAACATGAAATAATGTGTCGATTTACGCAAATCCGCCTGTCTGTCTGTTAAAATCACGATAAAGATCGGAATATTTAAGACAGAATTCTGAAATTTTGCACAAATGTTTGTTTGCTAGGATGTTTGGTATTGCAATTGGGATATATCGGTCCACCTTTTGGTGTAGCCGGTACACCCGATATTCTTTATTTTTGGGATTTTGAACACGTTTTCCGACCGAATTAGCTGAAATTAGGTATTTTGGGTTCTCTTAGTATAGAATATTTCAGTACCAAAAAATATTAATATTGGCCCAAGTTGAGCAAAGTTTCAGAGTAACCCTCATATAACGGTACTCCGATTTTGGACAGGGTTTCCGAACGAATTTGCTGTATTTTGTAGTTTGGTAGTTTGGGTTGTCATTGAATGACACATTTTCGTACCAAAAATTACTCATATTGATCCAAGTTTCAGGGTAGCCCTCGTATACAATACCACCAATATTCGGCATTATTGTGGATTTTGTTTACGTTTTTCAATAAAATTGACTGTAATTTTGTATTTTGGTATATCCTCGGCTTTTCTCGAGTATTTTTGGGTATGTTCATATCATAACACGAGTTTTCTACTAGGAACCCCATTTTTTCTTGATTTGCGGAAAGAAGAATACGTTATTTCCATGTTTTGGACAGTCGAAAAGGCATTGCTTTGAACTGAGTTTTGAGAGCTCAGATTATCATGGGTATAATGGACGTATGTCGCTATTTCGATTCGAATTTTACAAAAAAAAAAAAAGAAACAAATTATTAATAGCAGATATGCCCTGTAGCCCTCACTTTTTCCAACCGAATGCAAGAAATTCTGGATTTCAATATATAAATAAATTCATGGCAAAAGTTATGTTTCTCCAATTAAATTCCTCCCCAGATGAAATTCAGCGACCTAATACAACACTCATTTGAACACTTTAAAATACACATTCCCACTTCATCAATTATTTTATACACCTTCTCGTACAACAACAACCAAAACCCAATACAAAATATTATTATTTATTATTTCGACATACACAAATTAAATCCCATAACTCTGGTTATTCTAAGGGGTATTATAAAGCAAATACAATTATATGTAAATGTCGAAAGAAAAAAGAAAAAACAAACGAAAGATACAAGACATTTTTAATATTTTTTCGAAAGATTTTGTTCGTATCGAAATAGAAGGTGGGCTGTGTTGTTTGCTTTGTGTTTCAAACCAAAATCGCTGTATTTGCCCCAAAACGTGTCTAGACCATAAACATTTTACATCAATCCAAGTGGATATCCTTGGCAACCAGCTAAGGTGTATTGCAAAACGATATTTTTTGCGGTATTACGCTCGTGTAAATAAATCTAATAAATATTTAAATAAATAATTGTTTTTTCTTTATTTTGTTGAGCACAAAAGAACAAGAATAAGAAAAAGAGCAATAATTTAACAAAAAAAAAAAAACAATTATATGTTTATACACACACTGTGTAAATAATATTTTTTGAAGCGTATTGTGGGTGCTCAAAGTTCATGACCATCAGTCCGAAAGTTCACACTGAATTAAAACAATAGTTTGTCTTCACGAAACGTCTTAGATTACTTTGAAAGAAAACCAAAATATTTTTTTCCTCGGGCTTAATATAAATAAGAGTTAAATTTAATTTTGTGATTTAGAACATTTTACTACCAAAGCAAAAAAGGTATTTTGTATTTCTGAAGAAAGTGTACTCATTCATGAATGTAAATTTTGTTCGTTTTATAATAATGTCTCCCAGTTATAATGGGTGCCATCCGAAAACAATCGGACCATGGTAGGCCAGGATTTTGTGTGACCGCATCATAATAGCCTTCAGACAAACCGCTCACAGCCGACATATTGTTGAGCGGGTAAAAGAATAGTTGTCGTCTTACATGCAACGACGCTAAGCTATTCTTTTTGCGTGCCTAGAACCAATATGATGGATATTATTATAATTTACGTGAGGTGGACACTGAAATCAGTCCCGTCGCTATGTCAATTCATGAATATGTCCTGTAAATTGCCGGTCAGGAAGTTTTTTCCTAAAAGAAAAGGAAACTACAGATAACAGTCACTGCTTTTTAGAAAACACACCTAAGAAGAATACAATTTTAACCCTACAGGGACAAAGAATGTCAAATTTAAGTTACCCCATTGCTCCTAAGATTTTGGCAGATAATTGGTTTATACTGCAATATAGCTGCCATATACAGATTTTTTCTATTTATTGTTAGTCATGCACTACTACACACAGTACACATGTGCCGGTCGACACGAAAATTTCCACTAAATACGGTCTAGACGAATGCTTGTTAGATTTTATCGGTTTGCAAAATTGGATTTTGTTTTCTTATTTCGAACCTACACTATTTTGAGAATGTTCCTTTCGAAGTGAAAATCTCAACAACTCTTGGGGATATAGCCGATTCATTGTGTCAGCATCAGACGACGGCAAAGTGTTTCTCAAACTTTAAACGCGTTTATCTCGAAACAATATTTTTTCTAATGACGGACAAGATAGCTCAGAAACTAATTATTTAATCCGTTCCAAACTCATTATTCTGGACATACTTGACTGGCATATAAAATAGAATAAATCCAATCAGTGAATTTCTTCCATATTTTCAGCTTGGCGGTTTTACAAAAAAATATTTTCCTAGGTCCGCTTTTTTTAGTATATCTTTATTTTTTGTCCGCCGTCGAAAAAGAGGATTTTTCTTTATTACAAAAACAACTACAACAAAAAAGCAGTAAGGAAAGTATAAAAGTCGGTCGGTATATGAACCATTCTGAAATCTATGAAAAATTGCATGTCAATCGGTTTCTTTGGTGTACCATTTGTATGAAATCGAGCAAAATAATGTATGTGTAGCTATATGTAAATATGAACCTAATTGAGCTATAGTGGCATAAGACGTTTGGTATGCTGCTGCACAGTGTACAATTTTATTTCGTGTATGTGGAACAGACGTAGGCTCCTCTGTGCACCATAAATCTGATCTGATTTCAGCTAAACTTCGCATACGTCTATCTAAATCTAAATCCGTACACTACGCAAGATTTTGTCTCAATCGGGCAAATCTTGGGAGTTTGGTGCACCATACAGATAAAATTAGACGAAGCTATATATGTGAGCTATATCTAAATTTGAACCGATTTCAACAAAACTTCACAGACAACAAACCGGACTTAATTAAGTACGCTGTGAAAAATTGCGTCTCAAACGGTAAAATATATATGGGGTTTGATGCACCATTTCCATAAAATCGGACGAAGCGATATATGAATCGATTTTCATAAAATATTGTATACATCATTATGGACCTATTTCAATACGCTGTGCAACAATTTTTATCAATCGGAAAGCCCTTGGGAGTCTGGTGCATCATTTACATAAAATCGGACGAATCTATATATGGAAGTTATATATAAATCTGGACCGATTTCAATAATATTTCGCATACATCAATCTGGACTTAATTCAGTACACTGTGCAAAATTTTGTTTTACGACAAATATTGGGAGTTTAGTGCACCATTTACATAAAATCGGACGAAAATATATATCGGAAGTATATCTAAATTTGAACCGATTTTCTCCAATTTCAATATAGTTCGTCCTTAGGCCAAATAAGTGACCTTTGCATCCAATTCGAATCATAAATGCGACCTGTATGAAAGCAGAAAGCGGAAATCGACTCAGAAAGTGATTCGATGCATATTCTCCAAAGTAACCATGGCATTTCCTTTTGCCTTTTACAAACATATGCACGAAGACATTATTCCCTGTACCACCGACGCAGCCAGAAGGGTGGCCCGAGCACCTTGGTTTAATTTTTTCACATTAAATTTATGTTTGTAACAGAGAATTTCTTCATTTTGTATCAGTGGATACCTACCAATGTCAATATTTGTATGAAGATTGGGCACGTTTTTTTTTTTTTTTGGAAAATTTGTTATATTTTTTTACACATTGAGTAGAAAATCTTCCTATCACAAATTATTAACATTGGCCCAAGTTATGGAAGCCTGGGCATAAAGAAAGTAAAAACTACACAGGGCCGAAATTCCTTTAGGAAGATTTGATACAATTTCTAAATTATAGCTTTGAAAAACGTATCCAAAATATCGAATATTTGAGTGTATTGGAGTAATACAAAAACGTGGATCGACATGTCCCATCATCCTGCCAGTAGTAGTTTCAATGTATAGAAACATTTTCCAAATTGGCTTTAATTTAATATTTTCAATTCTCATTTGGTGTAAAATCGGTCTCACTAAAAATTAACAATATCGATCCGTGAATCAATCGATCCTTATTTTCATTATTTTAAGGATTTCAGACATATCTGCATTTACGTTCAATGTTCTAGCTAGGGATACGTAGTCGAGAGTAAAAGTCAACTTTTCGATTTTTACCTCTGACCAAAAAGTCGATTTTTGGACATTTCGATTTTTGCCTTTGACTAAAAAGCCGACTTTTCGATCTTTCGATTTTGTCAAACCTTTTCAAAATCGATTTTCGACTTTTACCAACTAAAGCTAAATCGACTAAAAATTTAATTTTTTATAAGAATTGTTGTCAGCAGATGAAATAAAGTTCTGGAATGTGTAAGAATGTAAAGAAAATCGAAAGTCGATCTTGAAAAATCGACTTTGCGATTTTCTCAAAGATCAAAAGTCAACTTCGACTTTTAGACTTTTCAATACAAAAAGTCGATTTACTTATCCCTAATTCTAGCCCTAATTTCCGTCCTTAGGGTCTGTAGGTTGGTATTTCATTTTCTCCTGGCAGCAATTTTCCATGGCATGTATTTTGAAAGTCCACCTCATGGTAGGGGATATAACAAGATCGGCAACATGAAACATTTTTTGTCCCGAACAGCCTTCTTGTTTAGGCTTTACCTTTAAATGCTTTGCCAGCTGAAGTTTTTTGGAAGAATATGTAGAACCTACACAGTAAAGTGTAATACTAAATTTGTCATTCCGTTTGTCTTCGTTTGAGTACTTGGAATTGTTGAGAGTTTTTGATATGCAAAAGACCAATTGGATGCATAACGACATTGAGATCAACTACCATATCATACCTCATTTTGGTATTGCAAAAAAAAAAACTATAACATGTAAAAGTACTGACTGAATATTGCATTTTTCTTAATTTTACAATCATCGACTTTATTTGCATTCGGACTAATGCTTCCGAATTGTATTATTCTCGCAGATCAGGGCCGTACAGAAGAAGATATTTTAATGTAAAAACACCTAAATTCTATAAACACCGATAGCCGATGATGTACTAAATTTCGTCAATATTATTATATACTATATTTCCACATTTTTGACCACTACTGTAGTTTTATGTAAATCCTTATGGTCATTATGAAATATCACAAGCATGAAATTGTGGTAACACCTTCATATTTTTAATATATTCATATTTTAATAATAAAAAAGGGATACTAAGGTGTGAATGTCAATAATTAAACAAATTATAGAACAACATCCTACCATAAATATGCTGCACCCACCCACCACCACAAACAATTTTCTAAAATAAAAATAAACATCCAACATTAGTCTAATATTTTTGCTTTGGTTTTGATATTAATCTAAACAGGCTGTGTCTATTTCCATACGACAGACAGGGAATGCTACAAAATTTTCAAATCTATGAGGAATAATAATTCATAAAAACATTTTTAGTTTTTGTCATCCTTGAGGCCGCCTGCTGTTGTTGCTGTTCCTCATTAAACCTCGAAATAACAGCAACAGCAAACACACAACTACAAAATATATGATATATTCTTTACATCCCCATACGAAGAGGTTACTGCATTAAATCTGATATGAGAATGATTTCTTTTCTTTTTTTTAATTTCTCCCAAAAATAATAATGAGTACAAATGGGGGTTTCAACTTATGGGGTCGCTGTACGATGGGGGATGGGGTATATTTTTATACGAATTTAATATCAAAACAAATTCGAGATTTCATTGCCGGCAACCTCAAAACAACAACAACCAACCAAACATCCAAACAACGACCATCAATGCAATTTTTATTTTCGAAAAGTCCAACTCCCGCAGCGTAAATCATTTTTATTTAAACACTTGAAGGGATTTCAACTTTTCTCCACAAAACGCCTGTTAAGGGCAGCCGTGCCAGCCAGACCTAGGCAGTAGTCGTCATTTGAGGATGTGTGAGATGTGTTTGTGCGTGCGTGTGTGTTTATGTTTGTGTCTAAAAGTGTACGTGGTGATGACGAACAACAATAGAAGTTCATGTCAACTCTTTTTTGTTGTTTTGGTTTTTTTATTTTGGGTTTCATTTTGTCCATTGGTTGGTTGCTTGTTCTTCCTCGGGCTCTAAATCTAAATTAACCACCCGCACCGCACTTTAACATGACATTTTGGACGCGTCCCGGTACAGTAGAAGCGCCAAACTATGCATACACACAGGCACACATTCCGCAAAACGAAGAAACATACAATAGAACCCAGCAGAACAACAACAACACCAACTACAGCAGCAACAACAACAGCAACACATGATGTCAACACGCGCGCTAACAACATTCAATTGTAATTTTTTATAGCCTCAGAATCATTGCAAGCACACAAAACTACCCATAGGCACATTCGGACCACGATACTGAGTGAAAATGTAGTGGTAGGGGGGATCATCCATCTATCCGTCCACAACAGCAGCAACAACAACAACAGCAATAAGGAAAAAACCATTAGAACCCCAAACAGGAGTAGCAAGTACCACCAGTAGCACCACCACCAGTGATAGCGATGGCAACTCATCACCATCATCGACATTGGCTGTGTGTGTGTGGATCGTTCGATATTCGTATGTACTCGTGAATGTTTGTATGTGTCGCGTAGTCGTTCAACACCCTACGGCAAGATATATTGCAGCTGTGTACAATGGAATTCACCAACGAAAAGTGCAAACTTCAATTCACAATTGCCGTGAGCAGACAAAGGTCATCTCGGTTGAAAGTGAAAATTAGCATGACATTATCACACTTTTCGAAACTTTGTAACCCAGAATACGAATTTCGGGGTGTTATCATCAAATTAAGGCATTTCTGTGCAAAATCTCAAAGCGATTAATATATTCTCGTGATGAATAAAAAAGTGTTTGCAGTGCAACGCTGTTGACCGATATTAGGAAATGTTGGTGCGGTAGGGTTTACACCCTCTGCAATGAAATGGCGAAACACATGAGAACAAAATTTGTTGAGGGGTGTTTGAAAATGCAAAATTATATTAAATTGAAATGTAACTGTGTCGCTGTGTCTTGGTGAGCATTTTGAAGATCAGCTGAAGTGCCAATAATTTAATTTCATAAAGTTCAATAGGCCTCAACACGTCGGTTCCGCTAAGTTTTTAGATAAATAGAAGATTAATATAGGTGCACAGGTTCCCAAAATATATATAGGGCTATGCCACTTTTTCATAGTTGGAGTCAGGAGAGTTTGTCATTCCGCTTGCAACACCTCGAATTATTTCCCGGATAATTTAATTTGACGTTGCGTATTCCTGGTAGTTTAGGTTTGGGGATGTGCAGTCCCTAACTTTGACTGCATCACTCGGAGATCTTCCGGTCCATTGGGTTCATCCAAGAAGGAGAGTTTTGTAGGGGAGAAAGGGTATAGAAAAGACAGAAGCCAATAAAGAAGTAAAAAATACAAAATAGAAAGTTTCAGTTTCGATGGTTGTACAAGTTTGGACATAAACATGTTACGTGCGGAGGTTGCGCTGTCCCAACCACTGATGTTATAGATTAAAGCAGGTTCCCTAGTTGAATAGAAGGTTACGGTGGAAAGTGAACACCAAGTAATCTATGTCGTCTGTAGGCAGTGTTGCCAAAACTTTGTTGAGGAAAAATGCTAGATTTTGTTGAAAAAAATGCTAGAAAGTGCTACAAATTTAAAAAAAGTGCCAGAAAAAGTGCTAAAAATTGATAGAACAAAATTGTTAACATTTAATAATGAAATATTCATTAGAGACCCCATTTATTCTTAACGACTATTCGTTGTCGTTTTTGCCTTGTCCGTTCGATTGTGGTCGCAATATTGAAGACAGATATTGGAATTTTGAACATGCATTGCTACTACTCCTATGAGATGTGGTATTGGAAATGGAATATATCGGTCATTTTTGGGTACACCATATAATGATACCCCCAATTTGATTTTTTAGGCTTTTGCTGTAATTTTGTATTTTGGGATTTCCCTGGATATATAGTCTTCCTACTAAAATTTATCAATATTGGTATACTTTTAAGTGTAGTCCTCATCAATTTTATTTGATTGTTTAAATTTCGTTGAGTAAAAAATCTCATTATCAAAATTAAATATGGATCCCTATTTTTGGGTAGCCACCAGAGAGCGGTACCGCCCATTATTCGACATTTTGGGGACGACGGACACGCAACCGAATTTACTAAAATTTTATATTTTTGTTTTAATGGGGTTTGAAATCTTCTTACTAAAACATTAACACTAATAATCTCCAAATTCGGATAAGGTAAATACCTGTAATTTCACATTGCGTACATATATGAAGACAATTATCAATTTCCGCACCATTTGCGTACTTTTAAGGGTTTATTAACTCTTGATGATGAATGATTTTTGCATCGCTCTCATACAATGGACAGCTTAATTTGGTTTTTCATTTTCCAAATAAATAATCTACTAGCAGACAATGTCAAAGTCACCACATGAAGTCTCCGACCATTTTTTAAGAAATTTGGAATACACGGCTTATGCTGGATAGCATTGGCAAATCAAATTCACCGCGTAAAACATAGGGAAAAATCAATGTGAAATCGAAAAACTGGATTATTTTATGGATTGAAACCAAAATTGTAAAATTTTCTAAGAAATAAAAAAAATGCTAAAAAAGTGTAGGTGCTAGATCTTTTTTTTTTTTTTTTGATGCTAAACCAGTTCAAAAAGTGCTAAATCTAGCACTAAAAATTCTAAATTGTCAACACTGTCTGTAGGCCAGAACTGAACAGCGACGCAGGAGATGCTTGATTGATTGATTGCCTTCGTTTCCTCCTTGTTATCACAAAGTCTGCAGTAATCAGTAACATCATTGCCCCTACTTAATGTTAAAGGCCTTGATACAGCAGTAATAACTCTCGTCAATACTCTAATTATAGCTTTCCTCATGTTCAACAGTGAGTTTGTTCTTTTGACTAACAGATAGATCTAGTCAAATTGGACCGAGGTTCGTTGTGCCAAAATGCATTGGTTCTTTCGTTAAAGAATGACACAAATTTGCGGAAAAGGTGAGAGATGGGGTCTGACATGATTGCTAAATCATTAGATTGAGATCCTCTGCTTTTTAATTGTCCATGAAGTCACAGTGTCCTGGTACCCAGCCGACAGGTATTAGTTAGGGTTTCAAAAGCTGCTATACACTCGAGAACGATTTCACACTTTATATTACAGGATTTGATGACTTTAAGAGCCGCTTCACTATCCACAAAGATAGCCACCGGTTCAACGATCTCTACATCCAGACTGCTGCCTTCCAAATCGCGAAGATTTCAGCTTGGAAAACACTAGAGTTGCTATCCAAGGCCTAGATTTTCACCGTGGCCGCTAGCCCCTGTACCTTCTTCCATTTTGGATCTGTCTGTATAAAAATCCAATCTGTCCAGAGGAGGGTTACTACGGTTCCAGTCATCTCTACTGAGGGATAACTACATCGGACTGGTGAAATAACCACCTACTAGCATTTAATTTACAAAGGCAAACCTCCCATAAAAAGGCCCTAACAATTATAGGGGGTTTAAATAAACACCTCATGGTTGAGGATATAAAAAGTCCCGGCCAAACTTAACGACATATTATGAAGTTTATTTTTCCTTTCATATACCTAAATTTGAGATTGATTGCCAACAATTTAAATAGAGTTGTCTTTTGTCTGCAGGCAGTTCAATTTCGAAGATGGGCTATATCGGTACCCATATAAAGGTACCCCCAATTTTTGGTATTTTGGGGTTCTAGAACGCGATTTCAGAACATTGGATTCTTATTGGGATTTTTCGGATAGCCCCCATATACCCTCCATTTTTGGTATTTTGCGTTTTTTGAACACATTTTTCAACCGAATTCCCTGTAATTTGAAACGTTCGGTTCTTAATGTGTACTAAATTTCTCCACCAAAAAGTTATAAATATAGGTTTACTATTTCCGGTAGCCACCATATAACGATATCTCCCAATTTCCGGTATTTTAAGGATTTTGGGCGTTTTTCAACTGAATTCACTGAAATTTGGCACATTGTGTATTGTATTGGGTACCAAATCTCCACCAAAAAATTATCGATATCGGTCCACTTTTTTAGGTAATCCCCATATAAAGGTACCACCAAAATATGCGGAACTTGAAGATTTTGGACAAGTTTTTCAAGCAAATTGGCTGTAATTTGGTATGTAAGATTCTAATTGGGTACCAAATATTCCCTCAAAATTTTATCAATATTGGTCTAATTTTTTGAGTAGCCTCCATGTAAAAGTACCCCTAAAATTTCGGTATCTGATTTGTTCCCTGTGTTGGGGTTGTGCCCATATAAGCGTATTCTACCATAGTATGGGTGATATTCTTTAGTTGAAATTGTGAGTTTATACCTTATAATGTATGGAATCCAAAGACGATTTATCCATCTGTTGTAATCATTTTACCTTCGTAGAATATCGAGATAAAGATCACCAACCTGACGGCCGGCATTTAGGCCTAGCCCCCATATAATGATGCCTCCCGATTTTCGGTATTTTTAATATTTAGCCTAAAGGAAGGTATTGAAGTTCAAAACTGAAATATTAGGTTCGAAATTGAGCCATACCGGTTCATAATTAGGCATAGCCCATATTAATAACAACCGCATCTATTCGCTAATTTCTACAATATGTAATCAATATTGACCCCGCTTAGGTATAGGCTCATCTTTGCCCTCTAAATTACAGTAATTTAAGGATTTTATGCAAATGTTCTACCCTACCATGCGTTATCAATATCGGCCCACTGTTATTAAAATCAGTTATTGCTAAAATTTTTATTTGGTGCACATTATGGTTTACATCAATCGATTGATAGAATTGTAGGTAAAGGTCCATTTTTCGGTATGGTCCCTATATCTCCACTGCGAGTAACATTCAGTATACTATTCAAATCGATATATTTACTATTCAATCGAAATTTATTTGCGAAAGGCGTCAACGGCCTAGCACCTTTCATATTCCTAAATTTGAGATTGATTGCGTAGACACACATACATCTAAACATTAGAAAAACACATCGAATAACCCAATATTTGAGGCGGAAAATGCAAACCCCCTTTTCACATCCTACCACCAAGACAAATTATTATCTTTACACCAGTCTAATGAACTTTTTCACATGTTGATTTTTGTTGCCGTTGATATTGTCATTATTGTTTAGACTAGTCGTGTTAATAAATGAAATTTGAACTGTATATAATGTCCCGTCCCGTCCCATCACATTTCTACCATGTTCCAGTCAACAGACGCTCGGTTGGTTGGGTCATTGAAATCGTCTCCGATTTTTTTTAGAATACATTATTGTCGCCATTGACCGGCTAAAAATAACTCAATTGTTTTAGCATAAATGATTGCCAGCCAGGTCCCTGTCGATGGGTATTTTTTGTATATTTGGCATTTTGATTGGACATGTAGTTGTACAAGGAACATTTACCAAATAAACACACACGGACACACAAGTACTCATCCAGCAACAACAAACATTTCAAGTGTGAACCCAACAAGTTTGCATCTCCCTCGGTGTGTGTGAGCGCAACTGTGTGTTTATTCCTTGTGTGTGCGAGGCTAGTCATCATAAAGAGAAAGTCTCTGGTTATCCTTTGATTCGAATAAGAACAGTTTGACATTTGCCCTAACCTCTGCCATCAGCAGCAATGAACGAGGAAAAAAATGCCAAAATATAAACAATTCTTTATTCTCTTGCAACCCTTAACGGGAAGGCCTTTCTGTTGTGTTTGTACACCATTCGTCGGTGATGGTGCAACAAATTTCCCTCTGATCCCCATTGCTACTTCACACATCCATAATACAATACAGATATTTATGTAGCATGGCTGGCTGCAGGGTCTAAGAAGAATGCAAGCGTGAATGTATAGCCGAAAAGATAGACACACACATACACTCTCTCGCACTCGAGCAGAGAGACAGACAGGTCATATATCGTCATCGTTGCTGGGTGGGTTATACCAGCAGCAGCAGTCAATTGGTATAATTCGTCTTTTGTTTTATGGTTTGTTTTTATTTTTATTTAATATTTCTTTTAGCTCGATGGGTATTTTTGGTAGTCGTGTTGTTGTGGTTGTTGTTATTTTTGAACTTGACACACGATGAACCCTTGCAGTTGCTAGTATTTACGTTTGCTGCTGATGTCACAACTCGTTGCATTCTTCCATCGTGACCGACCGACCGACCAAGCGAGTGTGAATTTCTCTGCTGGATTTCAGTTCGTTCATGTGCAAGAGTATTTAGTATTTTCACCAGCATTACGAGGTGCCATTCGACCGTTCGTCCAAATATTCCGAGTTATTTGCCTTAATGTTTTTCTTGTTGTTGTTGCTTTAGTTAGCTCTGCCGCCGTCTTCCCAGCATGTCCTACAAGTGCCCACATGTGGGCATTCATCATGAATACCAGCCATCCAGCCCGCTCGCTCGCTTGCCCGTACACTTGTTGTCGCCCCGTGTGCATGTGTGTATGTGCGTAGGTGGGTGGGTGTGTGTGTGTGTATATCTGTTGCATCCATTGGTTGTGTTGGTTCAGTAGGCGCAATTAAAAACGGTTTCTGGATGAAAGAGCACGTAGTCACATCACTGGCAATGAATTAAAATCGGTCGGTGTTATCATGCAGGCAGGCGAATACGTTGCCGTTAAATGGATAGAAGATATATTAAGATGGCATTGTTGTTTTTGCGAACAAAAATACGGCTTGAAACTCAGAGAGTAAACAATACCCAATCTTGGGATTTTGTTTTTATGGCTAAGCTAAAAGATGGACATCAATATGTCAAGCTTTATATTCAGAGCTGTTTTTTGAGATTCAATAGAATTGCTATGCTACGTGCAAGGGAAAATTGGCATAAAGAAAGGATCGAAATCGGTCGGTCTGATCGAATGGTACATGTCTATAAGGCTTTACCTGTGGCTTATTTACTATGTTCAATTATTAATTTAAATGTTTTTTGTTCCGCACAAAAGTGAATAGGGACATAGATAGATAACAATTTCTTCTTGATCACCTTAAAATTCTATGAGTTTTAGACATGTCCGTCTGTCTGTTTTAATCACTTTAGCCTCTAAACAAATTGAGATTGCCAAAATTTTGCATAGATTTGTTTTATCTGCAGACAGTTCGGCAATGGTCCATATCGGCTCACGTTGAGTGCGTTTTTCTGCCGATTTCGCTATAATTTGACAAACTGGGTTCATTTGATATGAACCCAATGTGCCTAATCTCCATGGGTTTGAAGTTTTTGAACTCGTTTTCAACCGATTTTTTTGTAAATCGGTCGGTATTTTGGGGAGTATGGTATTTTTTCAAGCGAAATGGTTGCAATTTGGTATGTTTGGTTCTAATTGGATGTCAAATATTCCAGCAATAAAAAATATAAATATTGGTTGAATTTTTTGGGCAGCTCCCATATTGATGGTTTAGAACGCACTTTCAGCAGAGTTCGTTCTAATTTCCAAAAATTATTAACATTCGCCAACTTTTGAGGGTATTCCCCATAGAAAACCAATTTTTAATATTAAAATAATTTACAGATTTGATTCGCATGTAAGGTTTTTCCTCATATAGGCGTATTCCACCGTGGTGTGGTATAATTACATAAAGTATGGAATTCTAAGACTATTTAGCCATATTCCTTCGTAGGATAACGAGATAAAAAGCTAGGACATCAGGTTCAACGATCAAATAAAAATATATCGACTCGCATTTACGATTCCTTCCGATTTTCGAAATTTTTTTAATATTTAGCGTGAAGGAAGGAATTGCGATACAGAACTAAATTATTCGGTTCGAAATTGAGCATATGGGTCCTTAATATGACATAACCCTTATTAAAGGATAACCTCAAATATTCTGTAATTTCTACTGCCCTCTAAATTGGATTATTTTAAAGTTTTATACACATTTTCTACTCTGCCTTGCGTTATCAATATCGGTCGACGTTTTGGTTTTGAGATTTTAGGAAAAATTTCCATTAAAAATTTCTAAAATTTGATTATTATTTTTTTTATTTAAACAAATCCCGAAAATGTTCGACGGATTGCACTTAAGCGGATGTATGCATTTCCCAACCAAAGAGATTGAAATTTCCAGTTCCATAGATGATATTTGAAGAATATTTTTAATGTAAGTATTTTACGGTATTTTGGGAGTTTGAGCGTCATTTCCTCACCGACGTAGCTGTTATTAGAATTTCCGAGATTCTGATGAATAATCACATTTTGCAGGAAATGGTCAACATAGGATCCTATACATTCAAATTTTAGCCCAGTTTTCCAACTTGAGTATCTGAAATTTTCTAATAAATTAGCTGACCCAGCAAACGTTGTTTTGCCTTATCAATATTGCTTGTTTATGTCAATAAAAAGTATTAACTGGTACCCCAATGCAAATTGTTAATTAGTTTTCAGATTTCCTTTATATATTTGTATAGCTGGACCCGTGGCGCTTCGCTGCCCCTACTAAAGTGATTACCATAGGAAAACTATTTGTATGCAGTTTAATAGCTAATATTTATAAATATTCACGATATAGTTATTTTAGTAGCACCAAATTCGAACATTACTGTTCGCCTATAATAATATCGTAACAGCTGGTTAATGTATAAGTTATTTGATTCGATTCAATAGAAATACATTTTTAAATAATGTTGATTTTAGAGCGAAGTCAATAATCCTATTTCATACGAGAGCCAGACATGTACTCTTTCTAACACCGTTGGAATTTTCGGATTCCGATGTTCCAGTGAGGAGTTATCATGCCCGCCAATAAAAATAAGGATTTTTCTTTAATTACAAAAAACAACAACAAAAATTTTTTGTAAATTATTTTTCTTCTCTTTTAAAATTTCAATTATATATGTGCAAAGTTACAAACCTTAACAAGCATTTGTATTCATTTACCAGCCCATTGAAAATCTTGAAAAATTAAAATCCAGAATGGGGGGGAGGGGGGTTCCCTTAAATGATGCTGACATTTTGAAGCTCGATTTTGACTGTTTTTTGAATTTTACTTCTAGTTTTAATGCGCAAACAGGAATATCTAACAATCGAGTATATAATTGTAGTCGCGAATCTGAGTAATTTGATATATATTTTGTGTATGTTTTATGTACAGCTTCATCCGAAGGTGGAAATTTTGTGCGATCAAATTTCTAAAAAACCTGTTTTTCGGGCCAAATTTTAAGATCTGCCAATTAAATGATATGGGTACCCGCGATCAGTAAGGTTTTTTACGTTTCGGATGATATAAAATCTTCTTCGTGACAATCCATCTGCTAGGACGGCGGGAACGGGCCTTCCAAAAACACGAAATTTGGAAAAAAATGTTTTTGAAAATATCGCGGATTTAATTGTATTTTCTGTGGATCATTTTCGCTTCGATAAATGACCTCATACAGATTTTGATCTTTTTCGAAAAGAGAACTTTAAAAAATTCAGCCGAAAGAGAGATGTACCCAATTTATCTAAAAAGTAGTGTGAGCTGGCACATACATGGTTCTTAATGGACCACATTGAAAGCGGTATAGATCGATGTATTTTTTAGGGGGCACACTGAAATCGGATGCGCGTTAATGGCGTATGGAGTTTTCGGAAATTATTCCCGTTTTACGATTTTTTGGGTACTTCAATGCAACGTGTGGCACATCTTAGCCGTCAAATGAAATATCGCAAAATATATATGGATTGGAAGATAAACTTCAGTACTTCTTGGAAACCGCATGCCCATCAAATGATTTTGAGAATTACGCGATTTAGACGCAACTTAAAATGTATATTTCATAATATTATTTTATTTTAATATCGGAAGGGTCTTGATATAATCCGCAAGGCGTATACTTATACACAAAAAGTGATTATTATTATATATGTCAATTTTTCGACAAAATTCGGGTAAAATAGCAGGATAACCCCAACATTTATTTCTGAAATTTCTTGTATAAGATTAAACCAGTGAGCGGAGCAGTATAGTCGGACGGGGCCGACCATACGATACCCTACACAACTACCACGGAACTCAAATTTTCTGCGGATGTTTATTCCGAGCCTGGACAATATTTCGTGATATTTGCACCCTCTTGCCCGATTAGAGGGAAACAGCACCTCTTCCTCAAACTGACATATTTTCCGAATATTACGAGTATTCAATACAGCTATTGTCCAGATTCCCTTCACCGTGGGTTGCATTGTGATGTTCGGCTTTCATTTGTGGTCTATAGGTCGACTCGAAAATAACACAAAAAATTAAGTTTTCGGTCCACTTCATACCAAAATTATTATCAGATCATCACCGAAAATGATAGGCGTTGTTCTTGAAAGCGATCAGCGTTATAGTTCCGCTCTCTAGAGTGATAATGGGTTACTAAATAATATACGAATACGGAGATACCTGTAAATATTTTGTTGTAACTCCCACATCCGAGCACATACAACAATATAATTGGTCTTAATTTAAAGGTCAACCACTCCTCTTGGATATAATATCAACTTCTCGGGTCTATGTCCTTCAATGGTAAATATATATGCTATAGAATACAAATGTTGTATTTTTCACACAAAAGTCAGGGTCCATTTGACCGCTAAATATTGACCGATTAACCGATTAATCAAAACATGCATGCTTATTCTTTGGCCCGATCCCCTTCTCCATGCAAATTTCACGAAGTTCGGCATTTCGCCCATTATTACGGCCTCTGGAGCGACCAGAAAAACCGAAAAAAATTAGTATTTGGTCCATTTCATCCCCTAAATATTAGCCGATCTTTCCCAAAAACAATAGGGGTCTTCATTGGCCAGAACCCATACTAGATGCAAAATTTCGTGAAAATTGGTCCATAACTGTGGCCTGTATCGTGTTTACAAATTATAATGGACAGACGGACAGGCGGACGGACGGACGGACACACATGTCTAGATCGACTCAGCTAGTCGAGATACGAGATATGATCGGTATACTTAAAGGTGGGTCTAGGACCAATATTTCACGGCGTTACAAACTTTTGGGGCTGCACAAAACTATAATACCCTGACAACATAGTTGTGTAGGGCATAAAAATAAATATGATGACATTATTTTTTCGAACCAAAAACAAATATTTTTTCTCCATATCTTGTTTTGTTGTCGCTGCGATTTACAAACCGCTACACGGACTTGTGTGATTTTGATATCATTTGAGTCATCATGGTGTTTAGATTAAGTAGATATTTTGAAATTAATTTTAGGTGTGTGTATGTCATAAATATAATGAAAATATTGACGTAGCCTCCTATATTTTTATTATTTTTCTCATATTGATTTGATTGATTACAAGCATTTTTTAAGACACTCCCATTTTTGGAAATTATAAAAAGTTCGGCCCGTCTGAAATTAACGAAGTTTTTACTTTTTAAATTGAATTGTGATTTTCTCTATTGATCATATTAAACAAAATACCCCTCTCTTAAAAATTGTCTGCCAAATTGCAACTCTTTCGTTTGGAAAATGGGCCCTCATATGATGGTTATGTTTTTTCACCATCAAAAACACGCAGTGCGAAAATACAATCACCGAAAATGGAGCGGAAACTTATTCACAGCCATATTACGTATATTAGAATTATTTGGAGCCGAACTCTTTAGAGTCTGTTTATATAGATGGACCTGAAAATGTTTGATCGATTCTTTACATGGAAACAACTCGAACCACCTTAATATTCTGTTATTTTCCAATACTGAAGTTTAGTTCTTCTTTTACTTGCATTTTCATGTAATTGTTTGTTCTTCAGGGTTGTGTGGATTTTCCGAAAAAAATGGAAACTAAAAAAAGACTTCTGTAAAAAAAAACGTCCATCATTGGAGTCAATTCGAAAAGAGGATATTTTTTTCTTTTAGTATTTCATATTAATACAGTGCGTGCCTGTCTGTGCCTGTGTTGGTTGGTTCGTATGCGTGTATTTGTATGAATTTTTATATTCCCTATATTCAATATGTCCATGCATATTTAAGTGAATAGTTACGTTGTTCATTGTTTTTGGTTTTTTTATGCTGAGTAATTTATTTCTTTGTGAAAACTTAGCCTAGGAAATCAATATGGAATGCATCCGAAGAAAGTAAATTTTTTCTGTGTGATGCGAATATGTAAAAAATATTACAAAACTAATAACTAAAAATAAAAAATTCAATATGCTTTTTAAATTTTTCTGCATTTTCTATTCAACAATTTTGTTTTTCTCTTCGTTTGGCGAAGAGCATCTCTTGATATTATCATACCATTTTGGCAACAGGTAAACCCATTCAACCCATGTCTTTATAGACTTGTTAATATCCCTGTAAGTGCCTCAACAGGTAGGCGCACAATGACTAAATGCAACTGGCTAATCAATTTTTAATATGTCTCTACAATAATCGAAGATAAATGCCGCGGTGATTACCTTTGCAAACACGTGCCTAATAGATGGGCGTTCACAATCACATTTGGAAATCACACAACAAGTCACTAAAAGTGAGCTCATCCATATTATTAGTGTGCTGCGGCCGGTTCAATTCAAACACTCCGTTTATGATAGCGTCATAAAACTATCGACGAAATTATGACTTTTGTCCATTCCATTTGTATTGAAAAGAATTTATGATGCCTTCATTCCACAGCTCACCTTAATAAATCAATTAAATAGATATTTAGCAAAATCGTGGTCACAAGAGATCAATAGACCAACATGGCTCGAACTTCGATGGCCCTAATTTAATATATGGTCAGCTTTCATAGATACTTATTTATTTGGTGCAGAATATAATCAAATAAACATCAAGACATTCTTACTATGAACTGCTTTAATAGTTTAAAAATTTTGCACACTCAGAGCACACTTCTATTAACTTCACATTATGAAAAATCCTTAATTGAAGAGTCAAAGGCTTTTATATAGTCATGACTTATTGACTTATTATATTTATAATATCTTTACTGAATAAAAAGATTACCGTTGTTCTGCGCTCTATCAGTATGCCACTGAAATGAATTCCGATCGAAAGTGGAATTAATTCTGTATTTGGCTTCTTCAGAGAACGTATTATTTTCAGAACGAGACCACTTATGATTTTGAAGGCGGAATTATATTTTTTAGAACATTTCACTTCAAAGTACTCCAAAAGTACTTTAAAGCAAAACATTTTGTTTACTTATAAATACACATTTAAATTCATATTTTTGTTATTTTTATTTCAAAATTTTGCAGTTTAATTTAATATATCAATAAATGAAAGCACTTTTCAACATAGCAGTTTGCGTTTTTAACGAAATTAATGCGTATTCTCAATTGTATCGATTTTGGATGGATTGTCATATTTAAACTAATCATCTCGTTTTAGTTTTCGGAATTCATCAAATCGATCGGAATCCAAAGAGGTTAAAACACGTTATATGGCGCCTATACTACAACGTAAATTGAAAAACCAGTAGGGAAAGTTCAAAAGTCGGACGTGGTCGATTATATGATACCCTTCACTACTTTGGGTACATACAAGAGATTCTCATATATACAATATCCTGTAGATAGAATAGACATAACATCTTTGGAGGACTATTGAAATGGAATCGTGAAGTACGCAGAGTTTAAAGCTATATTAAAAAGCATTCTGACATTTATAAAAAATTGAATATCAATCATATGGTCCTATACATAAATGGACTTGTTTGTGCAACCGTATGCTACAGCACATGGTGCTATCCTAATTGTGTCTCGACACAAAATCCAATACGTTATTCTAGATTCCATTTGGTACGTTGTGCTTTAGTTCGTCCTAATCGGACAAACTTTAGTTATTTGGTACAGTTTTTAGATGACAGTTTTTAGATATATCCAAATCTTAAACGACTTCAATCCAAAACGCTATTGAATATTGCATGTAAGGCGAACAGACACAGGCTCCCCCATTTGCATAAAATGGAACAAAAATATATGTGGGAGCTATATCTACATCTGAACCGATTTCAACAAAACTTATCTTGAAAATAAAACAGAATCAATGGTACACCATTTACATACAATGGGACTAAAGTATATATGTGATCTATATTAAAATGTGAACCAATTTCAACAAAACTTCACGGATGTCAACATGTAGTAACGACCTGTACTTTGCTCACAAAAATACATGGACGGACAGACGGGCATGCGTTAATCGACTCAGAAAGTGATTCTATGCATATTCTCAAAATGAACCATGTGTCTATCTCGATTAATTTTGCTTGTTACAAACATGTGCACAAAGACATAATACCCTGTACCACAGTGTGGCGATTTGTACCGCACGACCAGTGACAGGCGGCAGCGTGAAATTTAGTTTTTATCTTCAAAAACTGCAGAATGAACAAATACTCGCAAATCTGACGCAGAAATTTATACACAAACCAGTGAGGAAAGTTCAAAAGTCGAACGAGTCGACTTTATGATACAATTTAAATCAACCCATATTCATGTCATTATTAAATTTATGCTAAATGTCAAATCAATCGGGCATACTTGGGGTCTTTGGTATACCACTTGTATGAGATCGAACAACATCTTCATATTCGGTATACAGCAACGCAGCACGCTACCCAACATTGCATCGCAATCGGACAAACACACAGTGGTCATTACCATTGATTTAGCGCCACGAAATTCCGAATTTTTTTCAATACATAGATTATGGACAATTTCCAACGACCTGTATTTCAAATACAATTGCGGATCATATAGATTTGTAGTAAAATTGTAATACATCGTCATAAATTTTTAGTTTGGAATTGGGGTATTCTGTAGTGTAACTTAAAATCTTATCAAATGTGAATATCAAAAATATCGGAGTACAGCCAATTTGGTTGAGAGCGTTAACAATACATGATCCGATCTGATGCATATTCGGTTCACTGATTCCCACAGGTATAGGCAGAATATTTCAGCAACACATCACACATGATTTAGAAGTTATCAAAATTAGGACCGCTAGACCAGTGATATCGACCACTGTGAAACGGTGGCCAATTGACTTGAAATCTGACGAAAATATGTAGGGATTTTATGTCAACATTATATGCTCAATTTGGTACGTTGTGTTCAATTTTGGTTATTTTGATTAAATTGGATGAAAATACATATGGACATTCCCGGGAAAAGATAAACTAAAGTCGAAGATTTTTTCATTAAAAGTACATAGAAAAACAAACAAAAAACAACAAAAATCAAAATATCTAATATTAATAGGGGCACCCAGGAGAAAACTCAAGTTATGAGAGATCCTTGAACATACCGAAAAATACGTGAAAAAAGATGATTAATATTTTCCAAATATCTAATAGAAGAGCTACCGCTATATGGGGATATAATGAAACGAAGATCAATATTGATATTTCTTGGTTGTGAGATTTGACAGCCAATGAGAATACAAAATACCAAATTACAGCCAATTCGGTTGAAAAACGTGTCCAAAATCCCTAGAATATCGAATACTGTACCGT
Organism: Musca vetustissima; assembly: GCF_032173495.1. Taxonomy (NCBI): domain Eukaryota; kingdom Metazoa; phylum Arthropoda; class Insecta; order Diptera; family Muscidae; genus Musca; species Musca vetustissima. The sequence goes on along the minus strand of NW_026880682.1, from coordinate 193,269 downwards.
TATATGGGGGATACCCTGAAATTTTGATTAATAACATTAATCGGATTTGAGTTATACAATGAGAACCCAAAATACCAAATTACAGCCAATTCCGTTGGAAAACGTGTCCAATATCCTCAAAATACCGAAGTTAAGTGTTTTGGAAACTTCCATCTTTGTTATGAACACATGTTAAATTCTGTTTCGACCAAGGAAAAGACGCATCCGCAATTTTTTACAATGGAAAAATTAGAAATGAGTGCATTCATTGTAAAAAAGGCTAGGAACTTTCCGAACTGACCTCGTACTTTGTGGGTCTACGGTGAATATTTCAAAGTGTTGCAAACGGAATTACAAATTTAATATACACTCCACCTTTTGGTAGAGGGGGGGTATAAAAATTGGCTGTATTGTCCACATATAGTGACCAGTATGTTTAAAAAAATGGAAACATAATCATGAAAAATTTTAAATTCATTAAAGACGGAATGTAGCCAATATTAATTTAACAACCGACATTCGTCAACCAATATTCAAAAGAATCGATGCTTGCAACAAGTCGCGTGGAGGTCATTTAAATGATGTAGTGTTTCACCCATAATGGCAACGTTCAAACTTCATAATTAAAGATATATATGATGGAAAAATATTTTTTAATATATAACTATATATAATATAAATAATATGTTTTTGAAGAGATGCCTCCTTCTACCCCCACCTCAACCCAAATGAAGGCAATTAAATCTCATATTCCACAATTGCCAACTTTTTGTTTTTTTGGTTTACAAATAATAAAGTTATTAAGTGGATGTAAAAAGTTAAATTTCTGTAACTTTCATTTAAAACTTCTGTTGTCTATGGGTGTTTTTTTCTTTTTTTTTAATTATAATTTTTTCGGTTGTTGCCGGATAATTGACAGAGATTTTATGCCTTATTAGGTACAAGTTTATCAATTAGACTTTTAATAAGTTAATTTATGTTGGGAAGCTTTTGTCCCTCTTCCCATAGGTAGTAGTAGTAGTGGCAAGTCGAGTTAGTCATCGTCGCCATCTTCCCTGGCGACACTTCCGCTCTGATCGCCAATCCCAGAGACCCATTGTAATGAGATGAGGCATGAAAAGTGTTGGTGATTGTGGAGTACCACGAACATCGACTAGTGACTGCCACTGAACCGTGCAATGGTAACAGCGACAGCCGAAGAAAGAAACACAGAACGAACGAAAGAAAGAAACCACCAAATCAAGCAAAACTTGTTTATGCCCCGCACACACACACACACACAGGCAGAATGGGCGGAAGACGGCCAAAAGTCATCAACGGCAAATCTCAATCTCAATTTGGAAGTGTATCTGGGTGTTCTTTGTGTCTTTTCCTATAGTTTTCATTTTGGCTCAGCTTTTCACTTTGTTTTCCATTCGGTTTATCGCTGAATTTAAATTTATATGAACGGCAGGCAGTTAAGTAGAATGGCCAAATGGATCGGGCGGCGAGTGCGAGTGGCTGTGTGAGTGTGAGTGTGTGTGTGCGTAGTTTGTTGTTTTTAGTCAGAGTTTTTAGCACGAAGGGACCATTAAAACAGAAACTCCATAGGAAAACAAAAATAAAAGTCAAAGGCATAAAAACGCAGCAACTAACTTGAAGCAGAAGAGGGACAAGAAGAAGACGACAAACGAAGACAACAGCAACACTTACAGCGCCGACAAAGACGACACTGCTGACGATTCTGTGAATATTGCGGAGCAGGTGGAACGGAATATTTAATCATTCCCACGCGTCAAACAATAGTGGGAATTTTCCGACTTGAAACCGTCATTGTTCAACATAAAATTTCGTAAATTTCTATAAATTGTTATCGTTGATGGGTCGGTCGTTCGTTCGCTGATGCCGTTGTTGTTGTGATGAGTGTACATTTAAATGTTGCGACCGTGGTGGTGCTGGTGGCGGTGGTGTTGCGGAGGGAGCTTCTTTTGCCATTTTAAATGACTACCAAAAACGAAGGGTTGCTGCTCTCATGCAATCCATGAGTTTCCCAAACACTAACACACATAGATAACGACAGTACATCATAGGTCAGTGCTTAGTGTTCAATGGAATAAAACTGCGGCAGCAACAAAAAAACGTGTATTTTTGAAATCGAGGGAAAATGTTGCCAGATCGTCTGCGAACTATTTAATTTTAAAGTTTTATTATATAAACCATTATAAGGTGAAGTGTATATAATATGGATATACATATATCAGAAAATCAGAAAAAATAATGTATGCATGTCCACCTGTCTGTCTATTGAAATCGCGATAGAGTTCGCAGTATCTATAGTAATTAAAAGAAGTAAAGTGGTTAACTGACTTAATGATTCATCAACGCCCAGGCGAAACGGCTGAAGCTAGAATCTTGACAATTTGGGGTGGCAGTCGCTCTTAATCCGAAGGTGTCAGATAAGACTGGGTAAAAACCCAAAATACAAATGATACCATACTTAGTACATTTTAGTACTTTCTAAAAAGAAAGTACTAAATATGGAATAGTTTGGATATTCGAACTATAAGTATCTAAATTTGGTACAATTAAAATTTGGAGGAACCGATGGAGCTGGAATCTTGAAATTTTAAATTAACATGGCTAGGGCTCGAACTTCGGTCCTCGGAGCAACACAAATGTTTCCAGACCACTCAATGTTCTGAGCCATCAACACACTTCCAAAACGGTTGCGCAAAAAACATGTGTATACCATGGAAGCAATTGTAGGTGTGTGGATTAATTGTCCATATGCTTTGAAAAGAGCTGTATCTAGAATGAAGACAAATGTCGAACTTTGACAAATTTGAATTTAATTCGCATATTCAAGTTTCGCATCAAAGCAGAATAAATACAAGTTATCAACATACAACATTTGTAAAGCCACATAACCCAATGTAGCTGATGAGCCGCATAACCAACGTGAACCGCGTCGCATAATGTTGGGTACATAGGTTACCATGGCTTTCCTTTTCATTGCAAAACTTATATCATTAAGCTCGACTCGAAGGAGTATAAATAATCACTTAAAACTTACTGTCGAAGTGTAGGATTGCGATATGTAATTAAGGAAATTCCTACTTTTAAATTAAGATTACTGTTGGGTTGTAGATTTAAGGTAATTTGGAAAATTCATACTTATGAGTCCTAAATGGTACTAAATTTTGCAAAACTTGGATTTAGTACTAAATCAACTAAATTATGTACTAATGTAGATAAAATTTAGATTTAAGAAAACCGACAGAGCTGGAATAAGATTACTGTGTTGAATTGAAGTATGTAGGTAGTTTTGAATGTTCGTAATTATTTGCTAAATGGTACTAAATTTGATACAACTTGAATTTTGGGTGAACTGATAGAGCTGGAATCCTCAAGTTTGGAGTTAGGATCACTGATGGTGTATGTAGGAAATGTTGGAAATTTCTACCAATGTGTACTAAATGGCACTAAATTTGGATTTTGGATGAATCGATAGTGCAGGAATTCTGACATTTGGAATTAAGATTACAGTTGGATTGTTGAGGTTATAGTTATTGAAAATTATATTAATGTGTACTAAATTTGGTACAATATTGATTTAGGTGATCCGATTGGTCTGGATTCAAAAAATTTGGAATTAAAATTGCTGTTGGATTTTTGAGGTTGGTAGTTATGAGAAATTATATTAATATGTACTAAAAGTACTATTTTTTGTACAATTTGGATTTTGGGTGAACCGATAGAGCTGGAATGCTGAAATTTGGCGTTAGGATCACTGCTGGGATGTAGTAGTGGGGTATGTATTAAGTTTTGGAAATTTGTACTAACTGGCACCAATGTGCACTAAATGGCACTGAATTTTGTACAATTTGGATTTGAACCAATATCTGGAGTCCTCAAATTTGGAATTAAAATTACAGTTGGATTGTTGTAGTTGGTAGTTATGTAAAATTATATTAATGTGTACTAAATTGTAAAAAATTTGGTACATTATTGATTTAGGTGATCCGATTTCTGTTGGAGTGTAGGATTGAGGAATGCAGAAACTTTTGGAAATTCGTACTTATGTGTACTAAATGGTACCATTAAGATTATGAAACTTGGAATTAGTACTACATAAGTGCTACAATAGTACGAAAAGTAATAAATGGTTCAAATTAAGTATATAGCTAGATTTCTGCTGCGGTCAGAATGGGTGTGTGTTGTTGAAATATGGAGGTCATTTTGCAAGTACGTACTATACGAGTATAATGGTACTAAATTGTAGGGGAGACTGGGGCACCTTCGGCATCGGGGCACCTTCGGCAATCGCGTTTTCGATATGAAGCTCTCACCGTACATTACTAGTATCGATACAAAGGTATCGAATATCGAAATAAATAACTGACACAATGTTTGAAATTTCCAAGTTCTAATAAGCTTATTTAGATACATAGGTTTTTGTATTTATACCCTACACAACTATGTTGTCAGGGTATTATAGCTTTGTGCAGCCCCAAAAGTTTGTAACGCCGCGAAATATTGGTCCTAGACCCACCTTTAAGTATACCGATCGTCATATCTCGACTAGCTGAGTCGATCTAGACATGTGTGTTCGTCCGTCCGTCTGTCCATTATAATTTGTAAACACAATATAGGCCACAGTTATGGATCAATCTTCACGAAATTTTGCATGTAGAATGGGTTCGGGCCAATGAAGACCCCTATTGTTTTTTGGAAAAGATCGGTTAATATTTAGGGGATGATATGGACCAAAAACTGGTCGCTCCAGAGGCCGCAATTATGGCCCAAACACCGTGAATTTTTGCATGGAGAAGGGGATCGGGCCAAAGAATAAGGATGCCTGTTTTGATAAAGATCGGTCAAAATTTGGCGGGTCAAATGGACCCTGACTTTTAGAGATTTTAGAGATCAGAATTTCAACCAGACTGATAGCGATGACAATTACCCGGCTATGACTATGGCGCCGAATGTGCCCCATCAAATTGTAAAATTTTTTAACTAATACTATTTTTTTATATCTATTTGGTACTATTTTTTATAATTAAGTGTCAGAGGACAATAATCAGCCATAAAGTTGTTATATATGTTCAATAAGTACTGAGATATAGAGCCCTAAAAAAAAAGTGCCGAAGGTGTCCCAGTCTCCCCTACTTACATTTTTATTATGGTCGATATTGGTGTACAAACTTCAGATTTCAGATTTATGCTCGTTGGAAAGGTGACATTTTGCAGTAAAAATAATTATATTGTTTTTTTTTTTTTTTTTTTTGTGCACTCAATTGTGTTAAAAATGGCACATTTTAGCAAATTGTAAATGGTGTTTATGGTTCCGATGATGTAACAGCCAATTATGTGCAATTCTGGTTTCGTAGATCCCGTTCAGAAATTTTTGATGTTAAAGATGTACCTTGCACAGTTATGCCGGTCGTCGAAAATGTCGATAAAATCGGAGAAATGATCGAAGTTGGCCGTCATATTAGCGGTCGTAACATCGCCCAGGAGCTAAAAATCGGCCATATAACTGTTTTAAACCATTTACAATTGACCAGAAACGGCAAGAATTGGTCAGAATAAACCACACACATCTACAGTGACTCACCAGAAACTTCGGAAGAGATTACCATTTTTCCTTGCATTGCAAAATTTCTTTAATGATAAAAAACTTTGTATCTATGAAGGATTGTGAAAATCGACTACTAGAGTTTTTTTGCAAGTAGAGAGCAGGACTTCTATGAGAGGCCTTATGAAGTTACCTTTAAAATGACAACAAATCATACAATAAAACGGTGCATATTTGGCCCAAATCCATTCCGAAGCATGTTAAGTAAAGTCCTATAGTTTTTTATAGTTTTCCCCAACTTAATATTATTGATATAGGTCCACTTTTTATGATAGTCCCGATAAAGCGGTACCCGCCGTTATTCGGAGTTTTGATAAGTTTTTTTATTACTCTAATCCTTATAGTCAACTCAGAGCCTACATATTTGCGTAGCTGATTTATAGCCATTATCTATGATCTTGGTATCAAATGATGAATTAATAGATAAATATTAGACAAATTGTCATGAAAATGATATATAAGGTTCAACTTCAGCACATATGCTTGTATGCATCCATTCCATCAATCTGGCAACAGATCCAACAGAGTAAGTCTATTAAAACGTACGTATGTATGTGTTCGTGTATTCCTGTGAATGAGAATGTTAGTTGCGCCTCTATCATGTTATATCCATCGACCGGAGAGTGGCAGATACTCGCCTCGTAAAACACAATGAAATTATTGCAAATCTTATTTTTACAATTAGACTTTTTCCGTTTCTTGTTTGCATTCATCAAATTGCGAACGGCTGCAGGCACATCGATGGAGCTCTTCTTCAATGGCTTCTCTGCTCTTCTTCTGCTTCGTCGTCGGTTTTTTACGTTTTTTAGTTTGTTTGGCTATACACTATTTTAAATGTTCCCGCCGAATAGCGTACATTGTACAAATGATAGTAACCAATATGTGAATTCTCTCAAACACACACACCAACTAATATATACATACATATCTTTCCATGTGGCTGGTGTTTTCTTTTTTTGTTATTTTTTACTTCTTTTGGCAGTTGAATTGCAGCAACACTACTACACCAATTGCCGGGCGTGTGGAAACTGTTGAATCATTTTGGGGGAAAAACAACAACATCAAACTCAATTATGAACTGTGTATTTTTGTAATTAACGTAATTGGTCTGAAAGCGATCAGAAAGTGGTAACAAATACAACTACAAATGGTAGTTTTCGCAAAACGTTCAAGTAGCTGTGCATGACTGTATGACTTTTCATGAAATCTGTCTGCCCATTCGTTTGACAATGGACAATTTTCCTTTTTGGAGTGAAGTTGCTTAACTACAAAAATACAAAGAATAATGAAGATGTCCTTTACAGATATACTATTTCAAAGCCCGCTTTGTCTTTGTATTGTTTTAACTTCGATAAAAAAATGGGGATTTCTCGTGGCATTGTTTGATTTTTAGTAAGAGATAGATTGTTAGGATAACTATTAAGGGAAAAGTACATGCAGTCAGTAAAGGAAAGAGATTTGGTTTATGTTCAGTAAGTATTGCATTATGTCTCCGCAAATCCTTTTTTAGAAAGACGCAAATTAATATACGATTTTTCCATATACTTCCAATCGAAATCGCAGAAAGAACAACTACACACGCAAACGTATGTCAGCGGAAAACATGTAAAAATGGCAAAACTAAAAGCTAAAGCAGCACAACAGTCATAAGTTAGATTCTTTTTTGCAAGGATACAACCGATGATCTTATCTGGACTAGCGATAGCTATGTGTGTCGGTCGTGCGTTTATCTATCCATTATTATATCCTTCACCATAAGTTGGAGCGTATATTAAATTTGTCATTTCCTTTGCAACACCTTGAAATATTTGCCAGAGATCCCATAAAGTATATGGGCAATATTGCCGATTTATTAACATAGCTGAAGCGGACGTTCACCCCTTTATAACTCGGGAATTACCTAAGTATATGAAAAAAGTGAATAGTTTTGGTTTAATTGATCTGTCGTTGCAAAGTATTCATGATATTGACCTTCAAACTTTATTTTGGTGGAAGCTGTGTCTACTTTAATGTAAAAAAATGTGTAAAAACAGGTTGAGGCGAACCAGTTTTTTTATGTTCTCTATCGATTTGCGATTAAACCACTCATTTCTCGGTCTTCGTGTCAAAGTAAAACAAGAAGCCAATAAAATGGGGACTACGCCTCTTTTAACTGCATCTACCTTTGAAGCTCGATGTTGAGTGTTTTTTTGAGTTTTACTTCTAGCTTTAATATGCAAACAGGAATCGATTATAAGATTATTATAGTCGCGAATCTGAGTAATTTGATATATATTTTGTGTATGTAGTATGCACAGCTTCAGAGTAATACTCATCCAAAGCTGCGATAAAATTTCTAAAAAACCTATTTTCGGGCCAAAATTTTAGGACTATCAATTGAATGATATGAGTACCCGCGATCTTTTTCGTGGAAATCCATCAATTTAATGGGGGAACTGGCCTTCCAAAAACACGAATTTTGGCAAAAAAAATGTTTTTGAAAATATTGCGGATTTAATTGCATTTTCTGTAGATCATTTTCGTTCCTAATACGGATTTTGAACTTTTGCGAAAACAGAACAGCCAAAAGAGAGATATACTAAAGTTATCTCAAAAATAGTGAAAGCTGGGTCATCCATGGTTCTTTATGGACCGCATTGAAATAAGTATAGATGTCAAATGAAATTTCGCAAAATATACATGGATTGGAAGATAACTTTCAGTACTTCCTGGGAACCGCATGCGCATCATATGATTTTGAGAATTATGCGATTTAGACGCAACATAAAATGTATATTTCATAATATAGTTTTATTTTAAGACTTATTTCTACTTATAGAACCCCAAGACTTATCGGAAGGGTCTTGCTACAATCCGCAATTTAAAATTTAAAATAGAAGAATAACCCCAACATTTTTTTCTGAAATTTCTTGTATAAAATTAAAAAAATAAATATGATTACTTTTTTGCTTGGAACCAAAAACAAATATATTCCCTCAATATCTTGTTTTCTTGTCGCTGTAATTTACAAACCGCTACATAGACTTGTGTGATTTGGATATCATTTGATTCACCATGGTAGATATTTTTATCATTTTATCATTAATATAATGAAAATTTTGACGTAATCTCTTATACTTTTATTACTTTTCTCATATTTCGCGAAGATGTGCAACTTTTCCCGCATTATTATAATATATTCATATTATTTTTTTTTACGAAGGAAGATATATATCAACGTTTTTGGCCAATATAATAAAGGGCGTATTTTTAACATTTTTTCTTATGCCCAACATAAAAACCTCGATAAATTTTGCGCGAATCAACCAACGGTTTCGGAGTCAGAACATTTTTCTCTATTTGTGTACCAAAAATCATTGATGTACCACGAAAACAAAAAATGCGATTTTTTGAAAATGGAATATTAAAAAATTGGCAACATTGCCCATATAATATTATTGATCTAAGTTATGCATGTCCGCTTGTTTGTCCGTCTATTGAAATCACGATAAAACTCGCAATATTTAAGATTGAGCTTCGAAATGTTTCTTATACTACTATTCCTAGGATGTTTGGTATTGAAAATGGGATGTATCGGTGCTCGTTTTGGTAGAGCCCCCGTATAGCGATACCCCTAAATATTTGGTATTTCGGAAACTTTTAGCACTTATTAACCAATTTGGCTGTAAATTGGTACTTTGTGTTCCTGTATTGATATGGTCCACATTTTAGGATAGCTCCCATATAACGGTATTCCTCATTATTCAGTATTTTGGGGAGTTTGGGTACGTTTTTCAATCAAATCGGCTATAATTTAATATTTGGAATTTTTATTGGGTAACAAATTTTTTTTCAAAAAATGTATATATATTTTTCCACTTCTTAAGATAGGTTGTTTTTATACCCTTCACCACACTGTGGTACAGTGTATTATGTCTTTGTGAATATGCTTGTAACAGGCAAAAGGAAACGACATAGACACATGGTAAGCCGATTTATGAATGTCTGTCTGTCCATCTGCCTGTCTGTCCATTTTAAATGGTAAACAATGTACTGGCCGCATTTATGATCCGAATTGGATGAAATTTGGCACAGCTCATTACAAATTTACGGTAGTACAAAATGAAAAAATTCGTTGTTGCAAACATTTCATTTCATTTCGTGGGGGCCGGGGGGCCTCCCGGGCCGCCCTCCTGCGTACGTCCCTGCACACAACAGTGGGAAAGGTATGGAATTGTTTGTAAATGCCTTGTTAACCTCGAAGTGAGGCTCCAGCGAAATTCTCATACAGTTTATGTCGCTGGTCAGCTAAGTACTTCGCTTTGTTACAAGAGACATTTGGGTATGAACTGTTTTTTGTATAGAATCAATAGCTTCTGGGGAGAATATCCCAACAAAAAACTAAGGGAACTGATGAGGATCAGTGGCGTGATCCGAAACTATAGTCTTCCCTGCCTTACCCCTCGGCAAGCAATGCCATACATTCCCCACTAATAAATAGTTGTTTTTTATAAAAACAAAAAACTGGGATTCAGCCTGACTATTTTGCAAAAACAATATAGCTCCCTTATATATTTTCGTCCGATTTTATGTAAATGTTGTACCAAAGCTTCTATATATTCTTCGATTTGCACGAAATTTGGCATGACGTAGTGATGTAGACATAGCTTCGAAATATATTTCGACCGGCTGTCTGATTTGGATTAAATTTGAAGAAGGGCATGGTATGGATTGATGTTAGTCACTTCCTCTAGAGATAAAGTTCGATCAATTTCATGTTAGGATACATATGGGCATTTCCGGAAAAAAGTAAACCAAAGTCGAAAAATTTGTTTCTTTAATTGTGCTAAAATACGTAAAGTAACGGCAAGGCAAAAAATACAAAGAAAGACCACAATTGTCATTTTGTCTTCTTGTTCTTAGCATAAATACTGATTTAATGACTATAAATGCCGATATATATATTTGAAGGTTTTAAAAGGAAGAAAAATAATTTACAAAAAATTTTTGTTGTTGTTCTTTGTGATCAACTCCTCACTGGAACATCGGAATCCGAAAATTCCAACAGCGTTAGAAAGAGTACATGTCTGGCTCTCGTATGAACTAGGATTATTGACTCGCAGAGAAACGTGTCGAAATTTGGAACCGATTGGATTATTAGTTTTTGAGTTATCGTGCCCGCCACTCGTAACACACTCCTTCGAGAAAAATGCGTTTAAAGTTTGAGAATCACTCTTGCCGTCACTTGATGTTGACACAATAAATCGTCTATATCTTCAAGAGTTCTTGAGATTTTCACTTGAAATTTTGTAGTGACATTCTAGAATTAGCGTAGATTCGAATTAAATCAAAAAAGATGTTAACACCGTGAATGGTAGGGGGTCCCCTTAAGGGAGAATTGTAAAAAATAAGTGGAGGTTATTGGTCCACTGGCAGGTTTTTGAGGCAACAAATCGCTTTAATTTTTTTAATAACGCACACATCTGTAAAATAACGCGTCACATCTGCAAAATTTGAGAGGAATCGGTTCAGATATTGATATAGCTTCCGTATATATATGGGCAATATTGCCAATTTTTTAATATTCCATTTTCAAAAAATCTGCTTTTTTGTTTTTGTGTCACATCAATGATTTTTGGTACACATATAGAGAAAAATGTTCTGACTCCGAAACCGTTCGCGATCAAATTTTTGGTTGATGCGCGCAAATGTTATCGAGGTAAAAATCTTAAAATTACGCCGTTTATTATATTGACCAAAAACGTTGATATATATCTTCCTCCGTAAAATAAGAATATGAATATATTATAATAATCACGATAAAGTTGCACATATTCGCGAAATATGAGAAAAATAAAAAATATATAGCAGATTACATCAATATTTTCATTATATTAATGACATACACACACCTAAAAATTAATTTAAAAATATCTACATAATCTAAACACCATGGTGAATCAAATGATATCAAAATCACACAAGTCCGTGTAGCGGTTTCTAAATCAAAGCGACAATAAAACAAGATATTGAGGAAAAATATTTGTTTTTGGTTCGAAAAAATAATGTCAATATTTATTTTTTTAATTGTATACAAGAAATTTCAGAAAAAAATGTTGTCATTTTACCCGAATTTCGCCGAAAAATTGACATATATATTAATAATCACTTTTTGTGTATAAGTATACACCTTGCGGATTATATCAAGACCCTTCCTATAAATCTTAGAATTCTATAAATAGGAATAAATCCTAAAATAATATAATATTTTGAAATATACATTTTAAATTGCGTGTAAATCGCGTAATTCTCAAAATCATTTGATGCGCATGCGGTTTGCAGGAAGTACTGAAGTTTATCTTCCAATCCATATATATTTTGCGAAATTTCATTTGACGGCTAAGATGTGCCGCACGTTACATTGAAGTACCCAAAAAATTGTAAAACGCGAATAATTTCCGAAAACTCCAGATGCCATTAACGCGCATCCGATTTCGGTGTGCACCCTAAAAAAATACATCGATCTATACCGATTTCAATGTGGTCCATTAAGAACCATGGATGTGCCAGCTCACACTATTTTTGAGATAAATTGCGTCTAAATCGCGTAATTCTCAAAATCATTTGATGCGCATGCGGTTTCCAGGAAGTACTGAAGTTTATCTTCCAATCCATATATATTTTGCGAAATTTCATTTGACGGCTAAGATGTGCCGCACGTTACATTGAAGTACCCAAAAAACCGTAAAACGCGAATAATTTCCGAAAACTCCATATGCCATTAACGCGCATCCGATTTCGGTGTGCACCCTAAAAAAATACATCGATCTATACCGATTTCAATGTGGTCCATTAAGAACCATGGATGTGCCAGCACAATCTATTTTTGAGATAAATTGCGTACATCTCTCTTTCGGCTGAAGTTTTTAAAGTTCTCTTTTCGAAAAAGATCAAAATCCGTATGAGGTCATTTATTGAGCGGAAATGATACACAGAAAACGCAAATAAATCCGCGATATTTTCAAAAACATTTTTTGCCAAATTTCGTGTTTTTGGAAGGCCAGTTCCCGCCGTTCTAGTAGATGGATTTTCACGAAGAGGATTTTATATCATCCGAAACGTAAAAAACCTTATTGATCGCGGGTACTCATATCATTCAGTTGACAGATCTAAAAATTTGGCCCGAAAAATAGGTTTTTTAGAAATTTGATCGCACAAAATTCGCACCTTCGGATGAGTATTACTCTGAAGCTGTACATACTACATACACAAAATACATATCAAATTACGCAGATTCGCGACTACAATAATCTTATAATCGATTTTTATAAATTCCTGTTTGCGTATTAAAGCTAGAAGCAAAATTAAAAAAACACTCAAAATCGAGCTTCAAAATGTCAGCATCATTTAAAGGTAGATGCAGTTAAAATTTTTAAAAATGATACATAAGGGCCGTAGTCCCCATTTTGTTGGCTTCTAGTTTTATTTTGACACGAAGACCATGCAATGAGTGGCTTAGTCACAAATCGATAGAGAACATAAAAAAACTGGTTCGCCTCAACCTGTTTTTACACATTTTTTTACATTAAAGTAGACACAGCTTCCACCAACATAAAGATTGGAGGTCAATATCATGAACAGTTTGCAACGACAGATCAATTAACCCAAAACTATTCACTTTTTTTCATATACATAATTAGTTCCCGAGTTATAAAGGGATGATCCTCCGCTTCAGCTATGTTAAAAAATTGGCAATATTGCCCATATATATATATATATATTGCACTTTGCACCTGTTTTTCTAACAATTATTTTCTGTGTCAAATTTAGTAATAAAGATGTCTTTTTACAGGGAACATATATGTAATAGGAAATACATGGTACAATAAGAAGAGGTAGGCCTACTTGACGAAATGAATCAAAATTGTTGTCTAGTGCAATGTGTTATTGTGTCATATTTACATAAAAACATATTCAATAGGCTTACTTACTTACTTAGCTGGCTTGTTACAGAACGGTTGTTCCATAAGCCGAGCTTAAAAAAGATTTCCAAGCGCGTCGGTCTTGTGCGCAAGTCCACCAATTTGGAAGACCACGTTCCAAGATGCTGTTTTCTACTTGGTCTTTCCATCTAATTCGTGGCCTTCCCCTTCTACGGGAACCATCAGTAGGCTCATTTTTATATGCCTTTTGAGCTGGGGCATCTTCATTCATCCGCACAACATGGCCTAGCCACCGTAGTCGCTGCAGCTCAATACGACTGACTATGTCGATGTCCGCGTATAAATTGTAGAGCTCGTGGTTCATTCGACGCCGATATTCACCGTCGACGCAGATCGGCCCGTAGATCTTTCGGAGAATTTTTCTCTCAAACACCCCAAGCGCTGCCTCATCTGCTTGCGCAAGTACCCATGCTTCTGATCTATAGAATAGCACGGGTAGTATCAGCGTCTTGTAGAGTGTGAGTTTGGTCTGGCGAGAGGTGGCCTTTTTTTCTAAACTGCTTACTTAGACCATAGTAGCATCTGTTGGCCTTCACAATCCTTCTCCGAATTTCAAAAGTGATATTATTCGTTTTATTTATGGCGGTACCAAGGTATATAAAGTCTTTAACTACCTCGGAGCTGTAGTTCTCAAGTTCCACAGTTGGTCCGAGTCTACTGGACGTCTTGCGCGTTGATACCATCAGCTTGGTCTTCTCGCCGTTTACTGCCAGACCCACTTTGACAGGCTCCTTTTCAATGTTCGACCCATTATATCGATGTCATCGGCGTAGGCGAGTAACTGATGTTGTTTGGTGTACAGAGTGCCATTTCTGTTCACCTTTGCGTCTCGTATGACCTTTTCCAGTAGGATGTTAAAAAGATCACACGACAAACTGTCACCTTGTCTGAATCCTCGTTCGGTATTGAAGGGCTCCGATAGGTCCTTTCCTACTTTAACGGCTGACCTTGTGCCACTTAAAGTTATCCTGCATAGCCGTATTAATTTGCAGGAATGCCGAACGCAGACATGGCTTTAAACACCTCTGAACGGATAGGGCTGTCGAATGCGGCTTTATAGTCGACAAATAGGTGGTATGTGTCGATGTGTTTTTCGTGAGTCTTTTCCAGGATTTGGCGCAGAGTGAAAATCTGGTCAATGGTGGATTTGCCAGGTCTGAAGCCGCATTGGTATGGTCCGATGATGTCATTGACCATTGGCTTCAATCGTTCACACAGCACACTGGATAGCACTTTATTTGCGATGGGAAGGAGACTTATTCCTCTATAGTTGGCACATATCGTCTTGTCTCCTTTTTTGTGAACGGGACACAGGATGCTGAGGTTCCAATCATTGGGCATGCATTCATCTAGCCAAATTGTGTTAATCAGCTGGTGCATGCTTCTGACCAGCATCTGGCCACCAGTCTTGAATAGTTCGGCTGGTAACCCATCGGCTCCTGCTGCTTTGTTGTTCTTGAGCCGATTAATTGCTTTTATGACCTCATCTTGGCTAGGTGGTATACACTCTATACCATCATCTCTTATTGGTTCTGGTGTATCTTCTTCATCGCCACTATTTGATACTAGTAACTTTTCGAAATGCTCCTTCCAGATCCTCAACACGCTGTCTGTATCTGTCACCAGGTTTCCTTCTTCATCTCTACAGGAGGATGTGCCTGCAGCAAAGCCTTCGGTTTGGTGTTTTACTCGTTGGTAAAATTTCCGGACTTCATTCTGACTCCTGTACATCTCGCTCACGTTTTTCTTGTTGTTTCTTCTTTTTTCTGAAACACGTTTCTCCTCTCTCCTTTTCTCCCGACAATTCTCCATCAGGTTACGTGTTGCTACTGTCTGCAGGGTTGCCCTATACGCTGCGTTTTTCACATCAGTAGCATTACGACACTCCTGATCGTACCATGGGTTTCTTGGTGGTGGTTTTTGGTACCCAATTGTTCTTTTTGCTGCAGTTTGTAGGGAGTGGGTAATTCTTTGCCATTGTGCTTCTATACTATTATCGGGACAAGAAGTGCTTTCTTCAAGCAGATGTGTAAGTTGAGCGGAGTAGGCCTCGGCTACCTGTTGTGTTTGCAGCTTTTCGACGTCGAGTTTCCGTGTTGTATTAGATCGCACCTTTGCTGCAACATTAAGACGGGTGCGTACCTTGGCTGCCACAAGGTAATGGTCCGAATCGATATTCGCTCCTCGGATCGATCGGACGTCTAAAACACTGGATGAATGCCTTCCGTCTATCACAACATGATCAATTTGATTTCTCGTTACTTGATCAGGAGAAATCCAGGTGGCCTTGTGTATATCGAGATGCTTGAATCTGGTGCTGCTAACTACCATGTTTTTTGCTGCCGCGAAGTCAATCAACCTCATGCCGTTGTCGGATGTTTCTTCATGAAGGCTGAATTTTCCAACGGTGGGGCCAAAGATATTTTCCCTTCCGATTTTTGCATTAAAATCTCCTAGCAGAATTTTAATGTCATGGCCAGGGCAACGGTCATATGCTGTTTCTAGGCGCTCGTAAAATATGTCTTTGGTCTGTTCATCTTTTTCTTCGGTCGGAGCATGGGCGCAAATTAGACTGATGTAAAAGAACTTCGCTTTTATACGGATTATAGCAATTCGCTCATCTACTGGAGTGAATCTGGAGACAAGGTCTTTTATTCTCCTGTTAACCATAAATCCGCAGCCAAATTCATGTCTCGTTTCATGGCAGCTATAATACAGGGCGTAATCGTCTGATTTACTTACGCCTGCCCCTTTCCATCGCATTTCCTGTAAGGCAATAATATCGGCTTTGTACTTCTTGAGTATATCCGCCAAAGCGAACACTGCCCCTGTTCTGTACAACGTGCGCACATTCCATGTGCAGATTCGCAGATCGTGGTCTTTTATACGTTTGCGGGGGTCGTCAACTTTAGGGAGGTTTGGTTTTCTATTTGCTATTAAAATTTTATTAAAATTTGCTAAAATGCAATTTATTTATATAAATTTCGATAAGTATATGAATCCATATCCACCATATTATATATATGTTTCTTGGATACTTCCCCATTTGAACAGTACAAACACAAACTGCATAAAAATTACACCAAACGAAAAATGTTCAAAAATCTTTTTAATTCTTAATTAAGCGTTCGACGGAACCAAATAATTAAAATTTGTAGGTCTCCCATATGTGGCTGTGTCAAAACTGCAAACTGTCTACCACAACGATTTTTATACCATTTACATTTGCTTTGGAAGTTTTGTGACGTTTATTTGTAAAAAGTTGGTCTTACATTTAAAATTTTCTGAGAAGTGTTTTACCCTTCAAATTACAGAAATTTCGGATGGAAAATAAGTTTAGGACTATACAAATATCAAAAATTGGATAGAAGAGATCTTTGCTCAAACATGGACTTAAATATTTTAAATTAAATGGTAACGTAAAAAGAAAAGCTTCTTCAAAAACAAACATTTTAAAATGCTATAAAAAACTTTATTGAATCAAAAATAGGTTACCATTTGCATCTATGCAAACAACTACAATTATTTTTACTGTGATTATTTGTAAATTTGCCGAAGCTTAAAAATCACAAAAAAATACATTTTTATTTAAATACAATAACAAACAATTTCGGTCACGTGATATAAAAAAAGTAAAAGTTACCTTACTGGTTGTTTCTTACGAACAAGAATTGTATATCGTTACATCCAATAAATTCTTAATATAGAAATGTTAAACATTCCCTTTCAGTTCGCACCTTTTTACTAGATTTTGGAGTATACAAAAACATCCAGTATGTAGATAACGTAATATATAGTAAATAAGCTATGTATTGGCCTGTTCCCGTACTGCAAGAATCTACAACGTTTTAATACGATCACAAATTGTCCTTTATGGTATCGAAAAAATATAGTAAAAACTAGTAGATTCTTGCAGTACGAGAACAGACCATACTGCAAGAATCTACTCGATTTTACTATTTTCTTCAATATCATAAAGGAAAATTCGTTGTCGTAGTAAAAAGTAGTAGATTCTTGCAGTACGGGAACAGACCAAAAATATGAAATTCTAAACATAAAAAATTACATTTTGACAACGTATTTATATTTTTTATTGCCCATAAAAATTCAATAAATTTAATTTTTTATTAAAAATTCAGCGCTATATAAAATAAAAATTTTGCATATTAAGCGCACAGAATCCAGGATGTCAAATTCAAATAAATTACGTTGCATAATATGGACAAATCCCTCAAAATGCATAAAATCGAAATGAATTCGAAAACGTTTTCAATGGCAAACATTTAAGAAAAAAGTAATGGTAAGTTGGAATTTTAAAACTGCTTAAAATATGTATTTACATATGTACATACATATGCATGTATATACATTGAAATCACGACATTGCGATATCGACTATCCTTAAGATGAAGTGTATATTCCATAAAATGAAATGTAAATACATACACGTATACGGATATATTTAGGATGAGCCAGATTTACACCAAATGCTTATAAGCTAGAAGCTATTCGATCACGTCCCTTCTCACGCCAATTTGGAATTTGGATTTAATTAAGTTGTAGTGCGATGTATTCAAATGATTTTCAAATATTATGATCGCCATCTTTCACATTGTCTCAAAGAAAAAAGTTCAGGGATTTAAAGAGTCACAATGCTATGTTGTAACTCGGAAACCTTTTCCGCCTCCGTTACATGTTTGACACGTACCGTCGTCTTGTTGACGTTAAAAAAAATCATTAATTTTCTCTCGATAGTCCAATCCATGCACTGTAGCTGTCAATCGAATCTTATTTTAGAAAACTAAGGTCCAATGCTCAAGCTGAATCATAAACATAACCAAGCAATCATACGTTGGCACCGATAAATCTTGACACCAGTCAATATTTCCAAGAATTTTTTGGACCCTCGTTGATGATAGGCTGTTATCTGAACTTTATAAACTTTGGAACCCAAATCTTTATGTATTAACAACGTCGAGGAGTTTGAGTCCTACTTCATTTTGCATGATTTCCCATTTAATTAAAAATATTGAAGGTGCGCTACCTATCGACATTATCCACAACTATAATTGCGTTGCCAAATAAGATTTGTGGTTGGTTGCGGAACATACTGAATTTGTATGTCAAGTAAAATGACGTCAGCTGGTGGATGTCTTCATGGATAACAATTGGGTTGGCATTAGTTTCACGACAATATGTTATGCCCGAAAGTATGCAACATAACATATAGTGTAAATACGACCATGTTAGCAGTGTATATGCATTAGAAGAAAAATTTGTATTTATATGACTGCAAACGTAAAACCAATTGAACATAGCCAATATTTCATCGACGATATTTCAAACATGCACAAAATAGCGCCATCTTGTATTAGTAGACTGCAACAAAACTGGTTGAAAAATGTACTAAATAAGAAAATATTTTAAAAAAATCAACAGATGACACCGGGTATAATTCTTCAAGTGAAAATTACATTCACTGAATTAAAAAAAAGTGGTTTTGCGGTGGTCTGCGGATAGCATAGTGTCGATGTGGAGTATTTTTTATTGTCTTCTATTTATTAAAGTCTTCCATGTTTAGACCACATTGTATTTAATATTCTCTTTGTGTAAGGGGTCATATTCGGACTTGAACTAGGTTTGATAAAAGTATTACGATCTGCAAATATTGAATTAAATCGCACATTGCATTCGCAAAGTATTGGATTAATAATGTTTGGAGGTACCAGAAGGAGTGGACCGATGTGTCCCACCTTCGGACTCGATCTAGGCTTGTCACAAATATTACGATTAGCAAAATTTGTATGAATTGTGGATATAGCGTTCGCTACATATGAGATTTACAAATTATCAAAATTTTGTGGGTGATGTACTAGAAGGAGTACACCGATTACTATATACAGTATTTTTCGGTTAATTGACCCTACGGTTAATTGGTTTCCACGCTTAATTGAACCACATGATGGGTCAAAAATATTGCATTTCATCGGTTAATTGAACAAAAATTTGTGCAAATTTTGATGTGCAATTAACCGAAAAATACTGTACTATATACAGGATGGTCTTTGGTTCAAATCGCATTATATTATAAAATTAATTTTTAGCACAATTTTGATCATTTTGTGGGGGAGCTACACGAAATGGACTAATAATCCTCTTTTTCGAACTTGATTTAAGTTTGGAAGAAATATTTCGATGTACAGTATTTTTCGGTTAATTGACCCTACGGTTAATTGGTTTCCACGCTTAATTGAACCACATGATGGGTCAAAAATATTGCATTTCATAGTAAGCGGGTTCGGATAATTGGTTCCTCGGTTAATTGAACAAAAATTTGTGCAAATTTTGATGTGCAATTAACCGAAAAATACTGTACATAGTTTGTATAAAATCGGGCATTCCATTTGCTTGATATAGGATAAAAAATGTCAACATTTTGACCATGTTATGAGGGATGTACCACATTGAATGAACCGATTGCTCCCATCTTCGGACTTGATTTAGATTCGGAAAAAATACGACGATGTGCAGAGTTTGGGTCAAATCAGACATTTGTTCGCTTAATATTGGATTTATAAATATTGAACATTTTGACATTTGTGGGGGAGTTACCAAACGGAGTGGATCGATGGGACGTATCTTCGGAATAGTTTTGGTAAACATATTACAATATGCAATGTTAGGATGAAACTGTATATTCCGTCGAATGAGATGCACAAGTTTTTAAAATACTTGAGCGAGCACATAAATCGACTTTCGATTAATCGACTTTTTGTATAGAAAAGTCGAAGTCGACATTTGATCTTTGAGGAAATCGCAGAGTCGACTTTTCAAGATCGACTTTCGATCTTCTTCATAAATACGTGGTAAATTGTCTCAAAGTCTAAATTGCAGTTCTGCAGTCTTCGGACGGCTCACAAGAAAAACGCACTTTAAAAAGTTAATCATGCATACGGGCTTAAAATATTACAAAATGGCGCTGTGTTTAGCTTTCACTCAACTTGCTACGAATTTTATCTACAGACCTAAACGAAAAATAGTTTTTCATTGAATAAAAATTTGAGCGAAAATTGTTTATAAGAATATCTCGTTTTTATACAACAGTAATCCAACGTATTAATAGATTTTTAGACGGTGTCTACATATGGTGTATGGTCCTTCTATTTTAATAGAAAGTGGACTAGCTGGAGCAGGACCCGTCTTCAGTTTTTAAAAATAAAAAAAGTCTTAATTGCTTACACGTTCTAGAACTTTATTTTATATGTTGACAACAATTAATTTAAGAAAATTAAATTTTTTAGTCGATTTTGTAAAAGTCGAAAATCGATTTTGAACAGGTTTAACAAAATCGAACGATCGAAAAGTCGACTTTTTAGTCAAAGGCAAAAATCGAAAAGTCTAAAAATTTACTTTTTGGTCAACGGCAAAAATCGAAAAGTCTAAAATACGACTTTTGCACACGACTACGTATCCCTAGTCGACATTCGTTTGAGCGCATATGACGTTTCTAATATTTACTATCAAAATTAAGTATATATTGCCAAGGAAATCGTTTGAGCGCAGCTCATTTCAAAATAAACAAATAAGTTAAAACTAACTTCATAATATTTGTATTATTAACTTAATATTTAGCATGACCAACGCTATTTTAAGTTACAGATAGAATAAGGATTGACAAATTTTTGACAGTATTTATGCTGGTATCTGACCAACATCCCTTAAAAGTATATTTAGGGTAATTTACGAAAAAAAAAACTGTATTCCGAATCACACACTTTTGTCACAGGAATCTCCTATAAGTTTTCAATAAGTTTTTGTTTGTTTAGAAGCATGGGGACCGAAAATAACAGTTATTTTTGAACCATTAGATTCACATTGCCGAGCTCATTAAGAATATTTGGCGATCTTGTGAAGAATTTTCATTCAACGGAAAAAATAAACGATGATTTTTAACTGTTAAAAATGAATTTTTTTTCTGTTAAATATAAAACTGATTTGAGGTGTTATATTTTTTGGTAAAAACCCCATTTCAGGAGTTTTATTTGTTTCATCAGAATGTAAAACTATATTTGCTCATAGAATTGATGATATTTACTTCAGTTTACCACCTGAACCCATATCTAACAACAAAAACATGTGCGTAATTTATTATATAATATACTCTTTTTTATTTTTCGTTTTTGAATTACTCTTTGACTTACTGCTTAAGAGTATTTGTTATTCTTTCTCAAGTTCAATTTTGTTTTTTACATCATTTGTTATTTTGAAATGAGCTCCGCTAAAATTTTAAAAATATTCATTGTATATGATAGTCAGTGTAAAAATGAAACAATATTGCTTTTTATACACAACATTGAGTGTATAATAATTTTAATACATTTGTTTTTAATTCTATTTATGGTTATATATTTATGTATATATATATATATATACAGTGTATATATATATATATATATATATATACATTTTTTTATCAGCCCTCTATTCGTTTGAAGTATTTTTGATTTTTTTTTTAATTCAGAACACTTCGATATACTGCACTTTAGATATTTAGTGTGGAAATAGAAAAGTATTGCCTGCAATTTTTCCATAAATAACGGTTTTTATGAAAATACATCGGCTTTGAAGTGGCCACATAATTAAAACATTGTGTAATTTTTTTTTGCATTACTGCATTTTTTGAAAACATTTTTTTTTAAAAATATTTTTAATTTAGTTAAATTATGTATACTAAGCACCGATAAAATCATTTACAGGTAACTTAAAAAAAACTGTAAAACCTATCAAAATTGCCAAAAATTTGTACAGTACACCTAACATTCAGAAAATCACCTTTATTATAGAAAATAATGCACCAGAAATTGCTAGAATTAGTAGAACACAATAAATAATTTTCAAAATAAATAAGTGTTTTAAATAAAAATCAAATAATGGGAATTAACCTAAAGGAACGATTCAACTTCGATAGCCTTTATTGAAGAAGGCCAGAATATTTTTGCAGTATGTGAGAATATATCGATCGATATTAGCATTTATTATATCAAATCGATTGTTCGAGGAGTAGAGAATATATTTTATCAAAAAATATATCAGTCACAACAGAATGAACAGAGATCAACGCCTATGTTGACGAGTAAAAGTTTCTGGCACACATTAGCATGTTTGATGGTCATTAGCATGTTTGATTTTCAAACGAATCGAGGGCTGATCAAAAAATGTTTACCACAATAAATGTTGTAATTACGTGACCACCACTGTATATATATATATATATATATATATTTGTTTTGAAAATTTAATTTTAAATCCTTTTTATATATATTTAAAATATTCAAGGGCCGTTTTATAATATTCCATTTCAATTATACCACAGGTATTTTCTTTAGAAAAAACATCTTTATTAAACGCATACATAATAGAAAGTCATAATAAATGCTATAATGTTAGTAAAAGCTGCCCCACTTTGAAAAAATGTTGAAATTTGCCATTGTTACTTATTCCTTATAAGAAAAACGGCACGAAAACGAAACCCTGGCGAAGTCAATTTTTCATACAAGACAACGAAAACGTTCTGCTTTTGCGATACGTAATTGAACCGTAAACGTTAAGTTCGGAATAAGAGAATTACACAAAAAAGTAGTCCTGTGAAGCGGTCCGTTTTCGTAATGGACAAATGGCACGTATACGCATCGCTGAGGCGGTACGTTTTTGTATCGCCAAAACTTGCACTTTCCGTACTGAATTTTCCGATTTGGTCATTGTACATTCTGTATTAGAAAATTAATGGGACGCGATGATTAGTAATTCCATGTCAAATATAGAAATACTTACCTTTTATTATATTCATTACTGTAAGTGCATGGACAGGTGTAGTTCTGTGGTGTCCAAGCCAAGAAAAGCTACACGCTGCTTGACCTAGAAGTACCGCTTTAAGGCAATTCCCCATATATTTTTTCAATGATGTGTCCGTTAGTTCATTTAATATCCCTTGCTAAATAATAAAAGTTAAAATTTTTTTTTTTTTTTTACTTTTAAAATTTAGATTCTGACATTTTCATCCCAAAGCATTTTCACCGTCTTCTGTCTTATCTAGTTCCTACAATTCTAGAAAAGACTCTGCGGTAGATCGTGGAATATAAAGCACAAATTGGACGTAGTTTTTGTAAAGTTGCGGGTGCAAATAGCCGTAAGCTCTTCAAATTCTCGGCGCATACATGAACATGTCTATTTTTCATTTTTAATGTTTTTTTTTTAACTTCTGTAACTTTTTTGGTTCTTTTTACACAACCAATAATTCAAGAAAAGCTTTTAATTTTAGGTTAAAATCAGTTCGTTTCCACAAACTCACTTCGCTTTCGTACCTAAAACGGCATATTTGCGAAGACTTTTACACAGAATTAATTTCGTCTTATTTTTATATGAAAAAAATATGCATGTGTTATTGAAATGGCGGTCCATATGGGGTTCGTTTTCGATTAGCAAGATGCGTTACGTTTAACATCATTGCCATATTGAAATTATTAAGGGGACCCCCCCCCATTCTCGGGATCAAATTTTTTTTGATTTAATAATGTCCCTACCAAATTTCAAGTGGAAATCTCAAGAACTCTTGAATATATAGCCGATTTATTGTCTCAGCATCAAGTGACGGCTAAAGGGCTTCTCAAACTTTAAACGCGTTTTTCTCTTTTGTGAATGGCGGGCACGATAACTCAAAAACTAATAACCCAATCGATTTCAAATTTTTACACGTTTCTCTGTGAGTGTATAGCTCGTATTAACTAGGATAAAGCCACTCGGTGAAGATCTTCCTTATTTTTTTAACAAGTTTGAAAAAAATTTTTCAAAAAAAAAATAAAGTTCCGCCATTTTGTTAATTGTTGTGCGAAGTCGATAATCCTAGTTCATACGAGAGCCAGACATGTATTCTTTCTAACACCGTCGGAATTTTCGGATTCCGATATTCCAGTGAGGAGTTATTATGCTTGCCATCAGAAATAAGCACTTTTCTTTAATTACAAAAAACAACAACAAGACAACAACAAATTTTTTTTGTAAATTATTTTTCTTCTCTTTTAAATCTTCAATTGTATATGTGCAAAGTTACAAACCTTAACAAGCATTGGCATTGATTTACCAGCCCATTGAAAATCTTGAAAAATAAAAATCGAGAATGGGTGGGGTTCCCTTAATTCAATATAAATTCAGTTAATTACATCCATGATGCAATAATAAGGTGATGCATCAAAACAAAAACATTTTTTTCTTTTGTCTCGATTAGCTATCAAATTTTTCCTTATAATATTTCAAAAAGTTGGCAGCATTGCACATCGCATTCGAGTAAAATTGACCACTTTGACAGTTAATCAAGACATCAGCTGCTCTAAATGGACTACCTCTTCATTGTGCCATGAGTACATCCTTGCAGTACGGGAACAGACCAATTGTCTTTTTTTTCTTATTAGATTTAAACAAACATTTTTTAACTGCCAACTCACTGAACGTACGCTAGCGAAATAATCGTTGCGAGAGAAACAATTATCGAAATTATTCCTTTCCATTGAGTTCCGCTTTGAACGCCATTCGCATGGTTGCACTGCCGTTCGTTTGTCGCTCTCAACATGTTGCCAATCTCTCTCGGATCCGTTTTCACCCTCATTCTTAGTTTGGCCGTCGTTAGTAAAAGAACAAATAAGGAAACAGGCTGCAGTTAAGAACCAAACAGCCCTTACGCCGCGCGGAGGATAGTGAAGAAAAAATAAAATAAAAAATATATAAATTTATTAGTATTTGAGAAATTCAATGAAATAATTTATTCGAGAAAAAAAGAAGAAAGTTTCTTTTTTTGGTGAAAAATATAATCTGAGAGTGTTTGTGTTTATGTGTGTGTGCAATATTTAAATTTTTAAAAAATATATATGGAAGAAAAAGAATTTAAAGTGGTGTTTTCCGATGGTATTTTTAATGTTTCCTGCTGGTGCTGCTACTGTGTTGTCGTCGTTGTAATGTGCTGAGACATCATACAACAACAAAAAGAAAGAAGGAATACAGAAATATTTGGTCATCATCTCGAAGGAAAGCAGGAAAAAATGGTAATAAATCGCGTTTAACAAAATTTACAACTTAAATTACTAACAAATTCTGATCTAAATAAAAAACCAACAATAGTGTTTTTTTCCAATTTTGTTATACTATCGAATAAATAAAAACAATGACAATCAAAATAATTTGTTTAAATGTAGTTCATTCAAACCAACGGTGATAATAGTGGATAGGAAAGTTGTGAAAGAGCAGGGTGAGAAGTAGGAGGAGGAGGGTGGTGAGCAAACGAAGCGGGACTGAGAATATAAAAGTGCAATAACACTAAAAAACAATGGATGTTGTTGCCGTTGTTGTTGTTGTTTTCGTTGATTGATTGTGATTATGTTCAAATTAATTTTATGTAGTTTTCACAACGAACGAAAATATGAGAGAATCGAATAGAAAAAAAAAATGCAATTTTATGCAAAAAAAAAAGAAAAGAAGTACTGAAATAAAATAACACAAAGTGTGGTGGTGGAAGGAGAAATCCAAGAAACCAACAACGAACGAACATCTTTTTCTTTAACCTGAAGAAGAAAAGCAACAACAACAACAGCAACAATAATTGCGACAACAACTGCAAGTACCGAAATGCAATCAAAGTGCAAACAACGAAAGAAAAAAAAGCCAACAACTACAACAATAACAACCAATCAAATTTCTTTCGGCGAGAGATAGAGTGAGAGAAAGAGGAAGAATTATGAGAAGAGTGAATAATAATTGTGTGGCCTGAGAGTGGAGTGTGTGTTTGTAGTTTTCCATGACTGTGAATGGATGCATGCAGGCATGCAATGCAGCAGCAGCAGAAATGCACGAGGGGAAGAAGCATAGTTTTTTTTTTCAAAACGGGAAGGATGAGGAAATGTGGAAAATGGGTTGGATGAAAAAGAAACAAAAAAATACAATTTCAATAACAACATTATTTGTTGTACAATTTTCCCACTAACTGACTGATTGACTGACTGGAATGACTGACGGGCATCAGCGGCAGCTAACGCGGTATAGTGTGACTGACATCGTTGTTGCAACGTTCGTTGTTGGTTGGTTGTTTGTTTGAAAGATTCATTGTTGATTATGATGCGGTTGCAAAAACTATGATGTTGTTGTGAAAATTAACTGTGAAATTGTGGAAAACCCAACAACAACAACTACAGCAACAGCACAACAAACTGCATTGGCAATCATTATCACAACTACACTAATAGAAAAAATAGTACTACATGCATGCAAAAAGAAACAACAACAATAACAGCCAACACGAAAGCCAAAACTATCAGCCAGAAGAAGAAGAAAAAGTGCATTGTAATATAAATCGAGTTCACAACCAAGTTCAAAAAACACAAACAACAAAAATAAAATAAAAAAGAAAGATAGCTAGAAAAAGTAACATTCACATACACACCGTTTGAACATTTTTCACAAACTTCATACACTGTTGTCAAGAAAACTATGTACACACATTTACTAATTACCTTTATTGATGCTAAACTGGAATGTTTACAATATAATGTGCCAAGGTTCATTTTGTTTGGAGGTGTGAAAGGCAAAAAGCAATTCAAGGGAACTCGTCTGAAAAAATTTATGTAGTATCATGAAAAAGAAGTCATGACAATTATTTAAACTTAATAGGTTAAATCGTTTGAATGTCTGTAGTTAGATCATTATACTCAGGTCTATATCAAAGGAAGTATCGTTTTCCGTTATAAAAAAAATGGATCACAAAACTTTGTTTTTAATGCCTTACAAGAAAAAAATATAATATGCTAAGAGGTAGACCCCAAAAAGCTACTACTAAAGACGATGGCCACATCAACTTATTGTCAACTCGGGATCCATTTAAATCTGCTGAAGCGATCAGATCCGATTTGAGAGTTTTTGTTTCCAATAGGACTATTAGACGCCGATTAGTGGAAAAAATATTTTCGAAGAACGTCCCGGAAGGTCCCATTATTGACGGTTATGTTATTTGCAAATCGTACATGAATCATGAAAGTCCGATACCTGAGAAAAGTGTCAGGATTTGTGGAGTCAATGTCGCGGAGATGTACGATTATTTCCTTCTGGTGTTTTCATACACTCACCAAGATATCCCCAATAGGAATTTTCCACTCCCCAAAATCTTGTCACACAGGGTTAGTGGTTAAACTTTTGGTACATCACCTATATAATGGTACTCCGATCTATTGTCAATATTTTGAAGTTTTTTTTAGTCGCCTTATTCAAACTATGGATAAAAAAAAAAACTTTTTTCGTAAAATTTGCGATACAGGTCCATAGCAAGTCCCTTCCAATATTAGGGGTTTTGATGATCCTAGAGGCTTTATTCAAACGATGTAACAGTAATTTCCCATACTGGTGAAAACCTTCTTCGCTAAACATGTTTCAATATAGGTCCATGTTTTGGTATAGGCTTAATATTCCATTCCAGGCACCATCCCATTTTAGGTATTTTGATAGCTTTAGCTCAATTTTCAAAGCTAATTTGATATACTTTGGTATTCCTGATTCTTGTAGAGTAAAAAACATCTTAGCAGAAAATTGTCAATATAGGTCCATGTACGGGTACCGCCCAATTTAAGTATTTTGATGTCCAAAACGCATTTTACCTACTAATATTCTGGGTTGGAAATGGGTAAAATACTTTTCCACTGAGATTTTTCAGATTATATCAATATAATGCCGTAAAAATCCTTTGGGAATACATTTCAGATTTTGGTATACATCTTGGATTTCTAATACATTTTATAAAACATAAAACTTTATATTTTCTAACACGATGAAGAGCAAAAAGCCTCAAACAAAATTAATACAACAATATTTCAAACACAACCCCTTAAAAATCTCAAGTTAAAAAATTGACTTAAACCACTTTCAAAAGAAACGACTCATATTTGTCCCACGACACTTGGGTCCCGTACCTGCCGATCGTTTTTTCGGTCTTAGCGATAACCATAAATCACTAATTTGCCACCAGTTTGGACCGTCTGGTGCAGATCTGAGTTGCCGTTTACTTATTCCAACAACACCAGAACAATTTCATCCTAAATCTGTATTTTTGTTGAAATTAAAAAATAGCGGTTAGGGTAGGGTAAGATATCCAACATAACACAGCAAAAAATACAAATTACGTTTTTAGAAATATTCTATAGCTGTAAAGTCCTTACTTTCGCAAAATTATTGATGTCCAATAGTTAAAAATCCTACAGTTTCCTAAATTGTGGTCTTTAATATAAGGACATTTGAATTATCGAAAATCCACAACAATCTGAATTGATCACCTTACTTCTACGTATGCCTATTTCCCATTGCAACTTCGATCGTTATGCTCAACTCTAAAGAAAGCAACGAAAGAAAAATATTTGTATTTTAGAATTTGTATAACAGATCCCAGCAATATATAGAGTTATGGTTGTTAACAGCCAATTTTATTTGTCCTGATTTAAAAAATTTTAGAAATAACTTTTTTTTAATAAAATGGTGCCATACATTAATATTTGTGTTCTTCTTGCAAGGGCACATATACCAAGGTATTTACAAAATCAAAAGATTTCCTCATGTTCTCGAGGTGTGGTGTAAATTTCTCGCCTCCGCTTGTGTAACTTTATATCTTTCTTACATTTTAATTATAACAATTTTGAAATTTTATTTTTTCGTTAAACATAGGAAAACTTCTTCCCCATAGTGTACTGTTGCTCATTCCATATAGTAATGAATACATTCTAAACATGAAACTGAAAACTAAGTGTATCGCGCCACACATACCACACACTTCTATGAAGAAAACAAAAAGAAAAAAGCATTAAAACAGATAAATTAACAACTTCAAATACTAAGTATATCTAGTATATGTGCATATTTATGTGGAGTGTTGTATTGTATTGTGTTTTATGTAGATGTCAGCATAATTCACGTTATATATGTTGCATGCATGCTATTTTCTACTTTCCATACAACACACTCATACATATGTATGTATGTTAAAATGGAATTGATGATGCGATATCGTCATCATGTCGCTCCTTTATTCTGCTTGTCCATCATATTTCCTGGCAACTACATAGACACACTAACTTATACATATTACGCAAATAAGCCAAACCCAATTCTTCTGAGTGTGTGTGTGAGTTTATAATCCTGAAAACAATTTTTCCATTTCCACCCTTTTGAGAATTTGTCATAGAGGAATATTGTCACACTCACACACACCAAATGTCATATGCAGTTTTTCCTTTATTTTTTGAATGGATCTCCTTGTTATGTTGTTTTTTTATTTGTCGCTTGATATAAAACAATAAGGCAAGTTTTCTCGTCCACCCAACAAAAACAACAACTGCATTAGTTGGGGTATTTTTTCCGTCTGCATATTTTTGTGTGTGTGTTTTTTCCTGTTCACAATTCCTAAAATAAATTTCCCCCTTCTGACTAATTTGTGGCCATTAATGAAAATAGAAGTCAACATGTCACATTTTGTTGCAAGATCCAGCACAGTGTTGTTCCCCAAAGGCATTTTTTGTGTCTTTTTGTCTCTACAATTGTATCGTCACTTTTCCCGGCGTTTTGTTGGGTATGTATGATGTGTTATGTAAATCCTTATCGTTCGATCATCGAAGTCATCTCCATTGGCTTAATTAAGATCAATTTAAGGGGTTATTTTTTCAGTTGCTGGTTTCATTTTTTTCTACATCAAAAAATTAAATGCCTATAAAATAATTTTACTTTCTTTGTCTCATGTTTTCATTTTTTTTACGATCGAACGACAGCTGTCGATTTTATAGTTTTACAGCATTGGCATCCATCCCTTAGGACGTAAACACAGGGTAAAGGGAAAGAATATTGTGGTTTATATGTATCCATGACTATAAAATGCGGCCGTTGAATTATTTTGCCATTCTTCTAAAATTACTTATTTCTCTTTTAAAAATATATGCTGGAGAAAAAACATATGGGCTTCTGAGTCATATGGGTGGTTCCATTTGGTTTGCATCATATAAACCCCGCATTACCTTAATTAAAAAACTACAATAATTAAGATTCTTAAATATTTCAAAAACATCGATTTTTATAAATTTTCATAATTAAATTATATTTTCAAGCGGTAAGAAAATTATTTTTCCCCTTCCTTTAATAACATGGAATTCAACCTTATAGAATTTTGTTACTAAAGCTTTTTACTTCTACTACATTAATTGTCACTATATTTTTCTTCTTTCTCATTCTATTTATGTATGTCTATATCAAAATTTTTTTAGATTTTCCCTCTGAAAACTTGTAACATTGATAAGATAATAAATATCTACGTAGATTATGACGTTACCTTACCGCAGATAATATTAATAATATAATTTTGGAAATTACTATGTGAGGGGCTCAGCTATTGATAAGATTATCTTGATATACATACATATATACACATAATGTTTATATTTCGTTTATCTGTTTTTCCTTATTTTTTAAGAAAGGTGAGAAAGTGAAAAAACGAAATAATGAATTTTTTGGTAAAAGTGGAATACACATATTCCTGGTTATTAACCCATTTCTTCACTTAAAATTACACATTTTTCCCACGAATCTTCTAGATGTAACACGAGAGAACGTATCATTCTAAATAAAAACATTAACAGTGAATCGACTTATTATCGAAGAGCAGAAGTGTGTGTAGAATAGCACGTTTGAAAACGTTTTTCATAAAAATATACCACTGATCTAATTGAGGTGGCATTTTATGCCTAATGTTGGCTTGTTTTCGGATTTGGCGTCCTCTCTCTGAGTACGCATCCCTTTGAAGGAGGAAGGGCGAGCTTTAACATTTCAAATTCCTGTCCAATATTTGGGTATTTTATTTTACCCTCCCTATTATGTTCTTCTACAGAATTGTTCGTAATATTCCGATCAATCTTACAGGAAATGTTCCTTGCCTTTTGCTACTACCTCATCCGAAGATCACATGGACTTCATTTGCTGTATTTTTTGCTGTTCTCTAATAAACGTAGTTGCCAACGAGTTATATCATCTATACACGGATATCGACATAGTCAGACGTATCGAGCAGCAACAGCGACTACGGTGGCTAGGCCATGTTGTTCGAATGGGTGAGGATGTCGCAGCTCAAAAGGCATATAAAAGTGATCCTACTGATGTTTAACGCCAAAGGGAAAGACCTTTAGGGTCCTTCAAATTGCAAAAAGTGCGCACAAGATCGACGCGCCTGGAAATATTTTCTAAGCTCGTTTATGGAACAAATGTTCTGTCTCGATCCAGCTAAGTATGTAACTAATCTGGGAGACTTAAAGTTTTCTGTAGAAAATCTTGCGGAGACTTGAGATTTTTTTATAAAAAATAATCGATAAATGACTAGTGGGAGGCCACAATAGAGACTACAAATTTTCTATGGAAAGTCCGCAAGCCTTTAGGTAGGCTCAAATGTTTCTATAGAAAATCTGCAAGCATCTAGGGAGGTTTAATTTTAAATTTAAGACAAATTCACAAGCCTCTATTTTCATTTCTATATAAAATACGCAAGATTCTATGATGGAGGCTCAAAATGTTCTATAGAAAACACGTCAACCTGAAGGGAGGCTAAAATGTGTGTATAGAAAATCTGCAAGCATCTGGGGAGGCATAACATTTTCTATAGAAAATGCCTTTGTCTTTTCTGGGAGACTTCAAATGTTCTGCAGAAAATCTTTCAGATGCTTGACATTTTTTATTTAAAAATCCTATAGACTTATAGACCTCTATGGATGTTTAATTTTTTTTTTATAGAAAATCAAGCCTCAAGTCTCTAGGAAGACTTAAATTTTTAATGAAAATCTTAACAGGTAATTTTGCAATATTTTTAAACAAGATAACGCGTAAAAAATAATTTTGGTGGGCAATAATCATTGCCACATTGTTCGTTACTCATTCGACCCATAAACATGAACGATTTATTCGTGAGAGTTATCTGAAACACCCAAAGACATGAACATCATCATCTACAGAGCAAAAAAAAAAAAAAAAAAAACTGAAATACATACAAAAAATGATAAGAAGAAATGTCTTGACAAAATTAAAAATTTTGAGATAGCTTCAGGGGTGCTGTAAAATTTAATTTATTTTTTTCTACTTGAACAAAAATATAGGAACAGAAAAATAATCATCTGTTTGCTTTAAGATTTGGGCAATCTCTATTTGGCCTTTATTTTATAATTATGTCTTGAAGATGAAATACCGCACAGAGAGCAATCCCTTATCAACTTCAAGGTAATGAACGAATATCATCTACCTGTGCACCTACCTACCACATGACTTAATTTCGGTGTGGAGTGACCCATATACTACTATGAGGGAACTAAGCGTCACACATGCACTTGTTTCGCCAATCCAAAGAGAATGAACTCTTGGCTCTGCTCTAATAAGAGCCACTCTTCTGTCAGTCACATGGTTGTTATTGCTGTTTTTTGAGGTGCTGTCCGACGATAACGAAATGAATATGACGATGATGGTAATGTGTTTGAGAGCTATTAGTGTCGATGTATGTGCGAGGATGCTGCAGTGTACATTCATTCCTCTTTGGCGTTGCTCTCTGTTTATTGTTTTGTTCTTTTTTTGTTGCTACCATTATACGAATAGTTTTTATTTTCATTAACGCTTTGCAGATGCCTCTGCAACAACAGAGGCTGGCTGGCAGGCGTCAAACAGCCAGGCAAATGTTATCACCAGTAAATTAGTTTTGCAAAAGGGGCAAGGGCAGGGAGGGATGTTGCTAGAGTATAAAGCAAATGGGAACACCAACATCGAAGATGACTACGACGACGACGAGGCAATCAGCAGCATCAAGTTGCGCAAAAAATAAAATCAGCTGAAGAAACGAAACCAGCCAGCAACTTTGACAGAACAAAATTTTCCTTCCTTTCAAATTGGGGAAAACAATTGTGACTAAGTTTGTCTGGATGACGTACATCAAATCAAATGTTGGAAGTGCGGCGTCGCTGTTGTTGGTTGGCAGGCAATGTGAACTAGCCTAGCATTCCCATAGATAAAGTAAACTATTTTTAACGCCAAACTAAATAAGTGATGAGGATGATGATAATGATTGCCAAATAAATTATAGAGAATTTGCACAGCGAACAAGTTCGAAGACGAAGAATGAGGCGAATGATTGGAATTTGGAGAGAAATTTTCTATTTTCTTACAGTCAGGAAAATCAATATTTTCGGCATGACGAAGCACAGGCGGCGTATAATTACTCATCGGGAATGTTTTGGGTGATGATATTCTAGCGTAGAATACAAGCACATGAAATTTATCACACACACAAAAACCTATACATGCATAGGCGTTGTATGCATTTATGTTCCACTCGTATCCTATCCCTACATCCCCTATTTTATAACCATTAATAAAGCGAAAGAAACAAAAATAGGAGGGTGGACACTGTTTTGTTTTTAATATTTCTAGGCAGAGATATCCTTTAGAAATACTTGCACCTTTTTCAAACAAAATAAAATACATACATACTTACTTGCCGTGTGCATACATACATAGGTGCGCTGCACAATAAAGTGCTTATTTACTCATTTCCCTCCCTTAATTGTAATTTGCTTGCATTTTGAGTTCGTGGAACTGTTGGTTTTATGTTCACCCTGACAATGACCAAAAACCGTCAACAACCACCACCATCATCATTATCGTCGTCGTATCGTCATGACCACCGGCGTTCCTGCTGTAGTGGTGATGGTGTCGGCTAGTTGCTTGCATACATTGCATGTTCTCATGTTTTCATGTCTCTACTACTAACCACACGAATTACTGTTGCCTACCTGTGTCATGAGAGTACAGCACAACAACAATAACAGCCGCAGCAAATTTCACAAGCATGCAATTTTAATTTAATTTTCTGAACACCAATCGTACAAAAATTAAAAAGGGTGTGCCAAATATGTTGAGTCTAGAATGTCTTGGCGGACAGTTGCATCAACATTGTTGTTCGGAATAATCAGCCTAATCATGAATACCAAATCCGTAAGGATCGGGATGAATGGATTTTAATTTCCGCGAGGTCTTCTTTAATTTCTGGTCCACTAATGAAAGTGTGAATGCTTATTTTCAAAATGATTTAATATGCTTAGACACGATTTATAAATTTTTTTCATGCGCTCAGTACAATTTTCAAAGAAGTTTTTCAATTGAGTTTGGTTTGAGCCGATGTTTGGGAATTCTCTTCGATCGCTGCTGAACGTTTTTTTTTTTTCATTTATTTGCACAAATTTAGTTGAGCCTTTTTAGAGCAACTGTAAAATTGTAGCCAAATGAGGTCAGAAGGAATTAATCGGCTGAAGAAAAATAAATTCAAGGCTGGTGCCCAGATGCATGCACCATCTTGCCCAATGCTTGGAAGGAGACAAGACGATATGTTCCAAATCTAATATAATTAGTCTCCTTCCTATTGCATATGAAATGCTATCCAGCGTGCTGTGTGAACGACTGAAGTGAATGGTCAGTGACATTATTGTCATCATACAGCTTCAGACCTGGTAAATCCACCACGAAAAACATCGACGCATTCCTTCTACTAGTCGACTATAAAGCTGCATTCGAAAGCCTCAAAGATGTTTAAAGTCAAGTCTTTGTTCGGCATTCCTGCAAAATTAATACGACTATGCAATCGGAAAGGACCTCTCGGATCCGTTCAATAAAGAACGAGGATTCAGACATGGTGATAGTCTGTCGTGTGACCATTTAACATCATGCTTCGAAAGATCATACGACATGCAAAGTTGAACAGTAGGTTAGGACCAACTGTGGAACTTGAAGATTATAGCTTTGAGGTAGTCTACGGACCTCGGTACCGCCATAAATAAAGCTTATGACATCAGTTTAGAAATTCGGAGAAGAATAGTGTTGGACAACAGATGCTATTGCGGTCTGTGTAAGAGATTCAGGAACGAATGTTAAATTCATTCTCAACAATACGCTGATAATACCCATGTTGATGTAGGGATTTAAAGAATAGGTACTTGCGAAAGCAGAGCTCTTGGAGTGCTTGAGAGAACATTTATCCGAAAGATCTATGGGTCGAACTGCGTCGATGGTCAGGTTATGTTGTGCGAATAGATGAGAATGCGCCAGCTCAAAAGGCATATAAAAGCGTGCCAAATGATGGTTCGCGAAGAAGGTGAAGGCCAATGACCCTATGGAAAGATCAAGTGGAAGATAACATATCAAAACAGGGTCATCAAATTGAAAAAAAACTACGCACAAGTTCGACGCGCTTGGAAATCCTTTTTAAGCTCGACTTATGGAACAAATGTTCCGTCTCGAGCCTTATTTTATGGCCAAGATGTTTCGTTTGTCATCTGCGACAGAGAATATATCATCCGAATATGAGTCATTGGCATCCAACAAGAAATTCATTTGTCGCTAAACATAGCAATGAAATTTTCATATATCTAGGACATTGTTTATCCTACGTAATCGTTTTGTGGCATAGTGTATATTATGAATAATACCACTCTGCTATTTTCCCCCTTTTTTTTGGGATTTCCCTACATAATTTCTAAATTGCTTCTCAGTTTTCCCTTTTTGTTGGGCACATGACATGTAATTTGAGGGTTGTTTTCATTTGTTTTTGTTTTCTTCTTCTTCGTTTCAGCACAAATTCTTATCACATTTCTATGTTGTTCCCCTGTACTGATGAAACATGTGATTCATATTCTTGCTATTTCTCTTTTGGGTTCATCGAAATACTCTCACGTCATCGATGAAAAAACTATAATTTCTCTTGTCTCATTTTTCATGTTGTTGCTGTTTGTTTTTGTTTTTATGACTATACCTCTTTGTTGTTGTTTTTCTTTTTTACAATAATAAAACAATAAAATGTGTGTCAGTCAGTTGGGGATGATTTGATTTTCACCCAATAAAAATGAAATGTTGAGATGCAATCGTGCTCGCTCTCTTTCTCTTTTATAAATCTGAAATTGACATTTGTATCATCATCACACGTTGTTCATACGGATTTGTGGATGTCGTCGTTGTCGTCCTCATCGTTTCAAAGTTCATTGAACACAAGTTGGGTTATCGCGAACCACTGACATGTTCTTGTCATGCAAGTTTCAGTTTTTTGTTTTGTTTTAAAAATAAATACATACATTTGTACAATAAATTAAAATAAACAAAATATTTTTGTTTATGTATATGTTTTTGTTGTTTTTAAATGTGCAACATCCATCCATTCACCATTTCATATCAATGTTTTGGTTGCTTTTCGTTTCCTTCTGAATTGTGTAAGTGCATATTTGGTCTTAGTTTATCAGAAAATAATTAAAAAAATTGGTTCAAGGTCAAAACGGAAACACTTCTTGATTTACATTTTGGACTAACAGTATCAAAAAAAGTAGGTTTTATGTGTGTAAAATAAAAAGTAACGGAAACATAGTGAAGATCAAATGTTGGGTTTAATAAAAAAAAAATCAAGAGTATAAAAGTGCCGATCGAGTTTACATATTTCGAATGTACATCTCATGGTTCGGCCGAACTAAACGACTTTTTATACCCTCCACCATAATATGGAGGGTATATTAATTTTGTCATTCCATTTGTAACTCATCGAAATATTCATTTCCGACCATATAAAGTATATATTATTGATTAGGGTAACATTTAAGACGATCTAGCCTTGACCCTCCGTCCGTCGTCTGCCTGTTGTAATCACGCTATCTTCTGAAGGAATTGATACAGGGTGCTGAAATTTTGCATAGGATTGTCTTTTTGTACATCAGTCCACATTTTGGGGGAGGCGCCATATAACGGTACCATAAAATTTTCTATATTTTTTGAGCAGGGCTTTTGACCCTATTTTCTGTGATTCGGCACATTGTGTTCTTATTGGGTAGCAAATTTTCATACTAAAAATTATCGGTCCACTTTTTCGGATAGTCCCCATATAAAAATACTTTTAAAAATACGATATTTTGGAAGTTTGGACTTGGGTTTCAACCGAAATGGTTGTAATTTGGTATTTTGGATTCTTCAGAATAATAAGCTTGAGGATGGTATCGAGATACAAAACTAAAAGTTTCTGTTCGAAATGAGTTATATGGGTTCACATTTAGAGGCATCACCCCCATATAATGATGCCTCCCGAATTTCGGTATTTCCTACCAGAGATATTCAATATTGCTCACCTTTTTCTGGTATGGCCATATAGACACAGTTTTGATTACATCGCAGTTTTTTTGCTACGTGGGTTGGAACTGTTATGCCAGTGAATCTATGGTGGAGGGTATGCAAAGTATAGAGTATAGAAGTCAATTTTAGAGCGTATCTGAATATTCCCTTTAAAAAAGGATATACGAAGTTCTTGTAACGTCAAAACATATCTTCGATTTTTTGGAAGTCTATAAATCTAACTGGGTCGAAGATGTTTACAAAAGTTATTAAAAGTTTTTCATAAAATGCGATTATAATTCCAATTGATTGCATTTTTTTTCCACTACTA
The DNA here is from genome assembly GCF_032173495.1 of Musca vetustissima. NCBI lineage: Eukaryota > Metazoa > Arthropoda > Insecta > Diptera > Muscidae > Musca > Musca vetustissima. The sequence continues at coordinate 155,132 of NW_026880682.1, read as the reverse complement.
ACTATGGCACGGGATATAATTAATGAAATATATGTTCTCTGTTTAAAATTAACCATAGATTTCAAAATAATAAATTGAATTCTTTTGTTTTTATAACCAATAATTATTTTGGTGTAAACAAACATTTTACCTGCCTGCCTGACTGGCTGCCTGAATTCTTATTAACAAAAACATCTGGGTGGTGGGTTGCAAAATGTGTGTTAATGTTATTATTGGTAATTTCAGGTTAATTATATGTTTCTATTTTTTTTTTTTGATTTCAAATACTATTAATAGAAACCAAATGCTGCGCTGTTGAATGTAAAGCAAAAAAAAAACTATTTCAAATCTTTAAAGAGTTTTCACGCAAGAGTGGAAAATTTGTTTTTACAAAACTATTTGCTTAAGTATTTATCGTATCAATCGTAAGATGAGGCAATTGGATAACAATTGAAGCAAACACGTGTAAATTTGGGCACTACCCCCAACTCTCTTCTCTATCACTCTTTACTATGATTTTTGACCAGTTTCAAATTCTAATTCATAAATATTTATTTTAATTTAAACAATGTTTCGTTGACAGTTTAAATTAATTAATTTAACAATAAAATATTAAAAAATACCCAAAAAATCAGTAGTCAGCGAGTTGTAACATAAAAAGACAACCGCTAATTTTTATGACATGTTGCCTGGGAAATTGTGAATCCAATAATTTATTTTTATTAACATTTTTGTTAATTTATTAAACTAAATTTTAATTAATTCAATGATTTCATTCAAACGAATACCTAATAGAGTGACACGCACTAAACAATAAACACTAAAAATTTGAAAAAAAAAATGATATCAAACTCAATTAGCAATTTCTGAAGTAATTATTCAAATTGTAATCTTTGCCGATTGGAAACCCCTCCGGCCACAATTTTGCCCTGCTTTATGTATCCGTTATACTCTAAACGCCATTGAACTTTAAACTGTCGTAATTTAGTTTTATTTTACTTTTTGTTTTGAGTTTATAATCAATGGTTACAATAAAAGAATTAGAGTCTTGTGACATATCACTGTGGGGTAGTCATAAAATAATGGTTTATTCATTGATGTTATCAAAATCGAGCAGAATCCTTACACAAATTAAAAATTGAGGCCAATTGTATTGGAATCAGAGATGGTCCATCAGAAATGGTGACGTAAATGACATACATTTCTGACGTATAATACATACGTCAGAAACGTCGGAAACCCACCCAAAACCATTAGGTTTTTGAAAAAATAGCTATTTCCATTAATCAATTTGGAAATTAGGTATGCTTTACTCAAATTCATATCAAATTTCAAAAATTTCTTCTCCAAAAAGTTTAGAATTTTTTATCAGTTCTAGTAAGGAATAGTCAGATATATGGAAAAATAATACACATTCTTGAAAATAACAGTATATGGTAATAATATTCAAATAAATGACGTTTACTACATTTTATACAGGTATATGACGTTTTCGACGTTTACACCTTTTTGACAGTCGAAAACCTAAAAATTCGTCACACGGACCATCCCTGATTGGAATCAATTGCTTTAGTAGACTTCGATTAAGAAGTGAAAACGACGAAGTTTTTATACTAAGACGATGTTTTTATACCATCCCCCATAGGATGCGCATTCAAATATCTAAAATCGGTCCGAACCCTTATATAGGGACTATGGCAAAACATAGACCTTCACTGCAATAGTTAATCTGGTTCGACAAATTGGCTATGATCCTTTGACGTACGTACCGTTTTTTGAGACATTTGTAAGAGGCTATGTAAAAAAGGGACCTATAATGGACATTTACTAAAATATTTAGTTGTAAAAATGTGAGCAAAACATTAAAAATACAAAAATCTTTTTTTAACCTTCAAATATTCGGAATTCCAAATTATGGCAATGTAAAATTTTCCCCAGAGATGTTTTTTATCCTTTAGAAAACAAAAATGAGACTGGACATTTATATAGTGGGCTATGTTTTACCCTCTAATGTCAAGCAACAGGGACTTAAAAAAAATTGTGAGAAGGACCTTAACAATACTGAATGTGATAACCGTGAACCGATATTTTCAATACCAATCATACTAGGAAAAACATTGCATAAACAAATTTTACTATATTGGTTCCCTTTTTAAATAACCCCATATAACGATACCTCCCTTGCTTTGGCTGTTGTTTTAAATTGTAAATTCTTATTGGGTAGAGAAAATCACCATACGAAAATATTGCGCCAAGTTTCGAGGTAGCCCCTATAAAAATATTTTTAACAAATTCGCGCCTAATAATATGCTATAAAAACAATTTTTAAAAGATCAACGCCTTATGGTATGCTATAAAAATAATTTTTAAAAGATCCACGCCTTATGGTATGCTATAAAAATAATTTTTAAAAGATCCACGCCTTATGGTATGCTATAAAAATAATTTTTAAAAGATCCACGCCTTATGGTATGCTATAAAAATAATTTTTAAAAGATCCACGCCTTATTGTATGCTATAAAAATAATTTTTAAAAGATCCACGCCTTATGGTATGCTATAAAAATAATTTTTAAAAGATCCACGCCTTATGGTATGCTATAAAAATAATTTTTAAAAGATCCACGCCTTATGGTATGCTATAAAAATAATTTTTAAAAGATCCACGCCTTATTGTATGCTATAAAAATAATTTTTAAAAGATCCACGCCTTATGGTATGCTATAAAAATAATTTTTAAAAGATCCACGCCTTATGGTATGCTATAAAAATAATTTTTAAAAAATCCACGCCTTATGATATGCTATAAAAATAATTTTTAATAAATCCACGCCTTATGATATGCTATAAAAATAATTTTTAAAAAATCCACGCCTAATGATATGCTATAAAAATAATTTTTAATAAATCCACGCCTTATGATATGCTATAAAAATAATTTTTAAAAAATCCACGCCTAATGATATGCTATAAAATCCACGCATAATGATGAGCTATAAAAATATTTTTAAAAAATCCACGCATAATAATATGCTCTAAAAATATTTGTAAAAACCCCACGCTTTAAAAAATCGTCGCATTTTGGTATACCTTAAAATATTTTTTAAACAATCACCAGGAGCGAAGTTAGACTAGGCCGCCAATATTCAAACTGTGGTCAGGAGGAAATTAGTTCGGCCCGGTTGAACTTATCGACGTTTTACTTTACTTTAATGTCTAAATAAATCAAAAGTGCCAATTTCGTCCCACTGTGCCGTTCACAAAGACAATTATTCTAAGCCGGTTTTATTTTTTGCTATGATAATTTCCCAACTAATCATTAAAAATTTAAATTAATGGATCGCAACTAGGCAATACTAAATGTCGTCGTCGTCACCACTTCTGAGAAACAAAACAGAATCGAACCAAACCGAACCAAACCCCAAACCAAAACACCCGGACTTCCAAGGTAACAACAACAACAGCAACAAAATAGACAAAACCTTCCAGCCTCAGTTGCGCAGAGATTGTGTTGGGGTATGAAGTAATAAACGTGCCAACAAAAACACAGTTGGCGCTCAAATTAGATCATTCATAACTTGATCGGCAAATTTTCACAGATATTATTTTAGTAAACGATTTGTCGGGTGGTTGACTGTGGCTTGGGGCGGATATCGCTTACTCGCATGCTTGCCTGCTTTGCTGGTAACACTGGATGGAGACATATCAACTAACTAACTGACTACTTAAACTATTAGATTGATTCTTGACGCTCGGTTGAAGTCATAGATAAAAATAATGAAATTGTGGACATACTTGTCGTATATATGTACCAGTAATTGACGTTTTGCTGCGACATTCTTGAGTCGATAGAGTGTCACATTGTTGTCCATTCATTCGTTCATTCATACTTTGCTTTAAATATTTGTTTGGTTGTTTCATTTTTTTAACGTATTTTTGTTTTTTTTTTTATTTTTTTTGCTTGGTTCTCTTCTAAAAAGCCAATGACTTACTGACTAACTGGCTGGCTGTATAGCTCGGTTATTAGCTAAAAAGCAGGAGTAGCGCAGCGTATCGTCGTTGGTTTGTTTGTTTGCTTGCTTGATTGTAACAATTGCCGTTTGCTTGCCGCTCTTATCTGAGTTATCAGTACGAGTTACGCGTTCGTCGATAGAGGAACCAGCCCTTGGAATTTCTTTTGTATTTCTTCGTATACGAAAGAATGTGATCGAGTTAGTTTTTTTTTAATTTTGTTCTCCTTCACAAAACATTCGGTGACAATTAAAGTTCGTATTAACACCACCGCCAAACAGTTTTGAACATTGAACGTGCGGTCCGGAAGATATATATTTTTTCGCTGTGTGGTTATTTGGTCAATTTAGATAACACCTTTTTCGTTCGTTTGTCGGCCGTCCGTCCTCAGTACTATTGCAGGTGATATAAAATAAAGAAAAAATCTACCGTACTACTCGAATGAATATAAAAAAATAAAAACAAAACAAATAAAAAAATTAATGTTTGTAGATATCATCACATGGTATATTAGAAGGTTCTTTCAACTCCATTTAAATAACAATGTGAAGTCAATGACATAAATTTTGTGGATGAAAGTGAAAAGTCAATTAAAACATAATTAACAAATTATTTATAATGGAGAAGTGCTATTTATATATTTGCAATGAAATGAAATAAATGCTCCAAAAGAATTATCAAATTAATGAATTTTTGTACAAAAAAGTGAAATAATAGATTTAATACTGCTCTTCCGCATCCTACAAAGTGAAAATTATTTAAATGAAAACGGTTTCTCATTGCCAAATTTTTGATAATAATATTAAATTCCATGGTGACCAAGAAGTGTAAATTAATTTTCAATTTGGTCCAAGGGCTGTTCATTATTTTATTTCTTTGAATTTTTAATTTGTGAATAAATATCGATTATGGTCTCTTTTTTGGGAACATTTTGGGTTAAATTTTAAACTGCGAATGACCCATAAATTCCATGTTTGGGGTAGTCTAATAGGTGATTTGTGAGAGATCCCACTATTTCTCGACTTTTCCCAAAGAATTCAGACAAACAAATTCACTCAGAATTTAGCATCCTATGCTACTTAAGCGGAACAATCGACACATGGCCAGTTTTCTTCGAACAAACAGGCGACGATTTACTTCGAGATGTTTCATTTGTTTCTACCTCATACGCATAGATCCATGATTCGTTACATTGATGGTCTTTAAGCATCCTTTGAAAAAAGGAACCGTACATTTTTAAAATTTCGTTGTGCCAGTTTGTGCGAGATCCAACAAGAACACACAAGTTTTCAGACAATATCGAATCTATGCTGGTGAATGAAAATGGTGTGCCACTCCGTTTTTTAACCTAAAAACCAGTGAGCGGGGCAGTATATGGGAGGGTGCCGACCATATGATACTCAATACAACTACAACTAGCTTAAAGTTTCTGCGGATCTACATTCCAAGCCTGGGTAATATTTCCCCATATTTGTTTTTTCTTGACCGATTGGAGGCCAACCGAACCCCTGTGACATATTTTTCGAATCATGTCTTGTCTTACATGTCCTAGGCGATTGGACAGCTATCTATCGATGTCAAGAAACAACGCTTCCTTGAATTTTTGTCCAGTGGTTGTTTGGCTGTCTCGATCAATGATATTAACTTTTAATTTTGAACATGTGTCTACTATTTGTTTGTGGATGGAATCGGATGGTGGATGCAGGTTTGAATCTGGATGATGTGCGTATGTGGTGCATGCGGAAATTAATTATGTGTGTGGAGTAATTGGAATAATGTTAGATTGGGAGCTGCAAAAAAAATACCACTTCTACTGGTATCAGCCGCAGATCAATAGTACGAAGATCTGTGGGCAGAAATGGATATGTAAATCATGTGGGCCCTTCTTGCAATTGGGACAACTGTCTTCGATAAGTACGACTCTCGATTGATACACTTTTAGAATGACTGACCATTCTAACCGAAGCTGCGCTAAGAGAGTTCTTGGTTCTCCTGGGAAGGTTCTTCTCAGCTGCGGATACAGCTGGAGGTTGACATTTAAGGACACGATTTGGTTCATGATCATAGGCAACTTACTGGAATGCGTGGGCAGATGGAATGCCAGCAATAACTGTCTGATGAGCAACACATTATGTTGCTGCACTGACAGTATCCTTGCCTCCTGATGCAGATGATCCACACTCATATGGACACATGCGGTTGCGCTACTTAGGGCATTATTTTGTGTGGTTTGAAGCATTGAAGTCCTTGCGGGATGCCCTTTTTTATTTTGCAGCTCTTCGACTTCTGTCCCCTGAACTCAACATACGCCCGCCCGTCGTTTATGTTTTCTAGTGGTTGGAGTCCTTGTTTATTTAGTTTTTGTCATTTTCCAATTACTTTTTACTAATATTCAAATATTATTTTGGAACAGGTATTCCTCCTCCGCTAGGATTCATATAGGGTTTTGTGCTAAATACTGTCAATATTTTCAAGGGGTCTTACATGAATATACCGAGGTGCTCGAAATATTGAAAGGGTTTCCGAGTTCGATTTGTTATCTAAAATCATTTAATCGGACTGAATTTCTTTTTCATCATGGTCCAAACATGTCTGTGTGAGAAAGTTTAATTTTTTGATTGCAGTTTGCATCATTCATTAATGCATTGACACGTAATTTTTAATAAATAAATTCAAGCATTGATTGCTTAACGCTTTAATTGCCTCAATTAATGCCAGTAAATGTTCTCAACTTAGTAGGAAAAATACACCTTATTAGGCAATTACAGTTCGGAAAGTGATTTGGGGATAAGAAAAAATATACACAAACTGTTTGGGAACAAAAACTAGGTGGCAATCACCAAAAGCTAATCATATTTTTTTTCCAAATTTCAACATATCCTCGAAACCTCAAAACACTGGTTGTCGAAAAGGACCACATGAGATCTTAAAAATGTTCAAAGACTTTAATAACTAAATTATTTTCCGCAATATTCTTAGGATTTACTTCGTTAACAGCTACTCATATTGCAATCATGTAGACAAGTTTCGAAAACAGAATTGCGAATTAACCAACAATGACAACTGTCTGGTCTCTCTTACTCTCTATATAACTTCTTAGAAAGTACCTGCTGTTCGATTACTAATTATGCATTCCGAGCACATGACAAATGCTGATGCGTAAGTGCTGCTGGCGTAGTGGGACATTTCTTTAGGTTGTTACCGTTTTGGCCAGGTTCATTAACAAATTAACGGCAATTGTCACAACAACAATATAAAAATATACCTTAAGTACATGTGAGCACACACATACAACCACAAAACATTATCTAACGATAATGGTTAAATAAAAGACGAAAAAGCCGGTAAACGCACGTTTCGACCAAATTTGGCCATACACAACACGGTCTTTCGATTCTTTCAGTAGGCCATCGATGATAAAGAAAAAAATAACAGCAACAACAACAGCTGCAAAGAATATAATCGCATTACATGTGGCTAGGCTATCCAAGAAAAAAAAAACGTATTAGCCAAGAATCGTAGCGAACACCAGCCATAACGACAAACACCACCTGTCATCAATGGATGGTGAACGACAACGAACGACTCGACACACATTCAACCAACCGGCTTTCATTGTGTCAATCATTGACTTGCTTGCATATTTTCGCACATTTAGCTTTCTGTGCTTCGAACTGGTACAACAAAGACTGCCACAAAGAAGCCTCAACAGCCGTTTAGCTTCTTAAACTCCAATAATGGACAATCGAATTCTTTTGTTTCTTGTCCGCTGCCATTCCAGCAAAGCTTCCGGTGTCATCTTTGTCTACTGCCGCACAGAGCCACCATTGTCTCTCTCTCAGACGTGTAGTGTAATTAACCCATCCCGGCCATTCTCCAGCCACAGACAACATAATTGCCATTGTCGGCATGCAAACTGCAAACCGGTAACACAGAGTCCTACATTTATTTAAAAAATAAGATCTATTGTTCTTTCCTTTTAAACGAAAAGGAGTATCGGCATAAACACCACGAAAGATACCATGGAAGGCACGACATTGTGCAAGCCAATATTCTTCACTTCATATTTTTTGTAGCAATATTTAACCTGTCTGCCTGCTCTAGCTAGCATTTCGTCTGCCATGTCTGCTCACTTATCTGAGAAAACATGTGCCTGCTCTTTTTATGAGTAGTAGGGGTGGTTTAGTTCTTTCTCAACAACACCCCATTTGCCGCCATCCCAACCACCGGCATTAATCTTTCTCTCTCAGTTGGAAAAAAATAAACATTGTTGTTTGCGTCAGCCGGTAATACCGGCTGATAAAACGTTACGAGTGTTTCTTTTGTTTGCCCAGTTCGTTGTCTGCCCATTTGTTTGCACTACAATGGATTATCTTTGTTGTTGGTGCTCGCTCTCTATTCCTCTCTCATTTTACGCAATGTAAACAAATTCAGCGTTTATGTTTTTTACTCTCTGAAATTACTCTTTTGGCGATGCCAGATTGTTTATTGACAAACAGGGGAAAACGAGGGGATTTTGGGAAATGTTCATGAAAATGTAAACTTTAGAACATCTATTCGGAGATTCCCCACTTATTTTAAAGAATCAAAAGAAAAAAAAAAACTACATAACGGTGTGGTATACCGGCCCGAAACATGAAATTATTTTCAATATTCAACACATTTTTCCTTAAGAACTTGAACGACTTGTAAACGGTGTTCAGACGTAAGTATTTCCATGACAAAGTGCCAAATAATAATGGACTGGTCAACAATAGAGACATGTAAGTCGACTTTCGACTAATCGGTTAATCAACTTTTTGTATTGACGACTCAATCCTTAAAAGAGGAAATTGGATGATGCATTAATGAAATATCGAAGCATATATGCAAAACGGTCATTGAAAATTTCATCAAAAAAGAGCGTGAGTGCAAGCAAAACTTGTGCGGCAATCTGAATGTAATATTGTTTCATACAAAATCTCATTCTGTCTACTTTACGATATAATAAAGGTTCATATATTTTTAAATTTTAAAAATTGGGTTCTTGGGGCTTCCCCCACAAGAAGAAGAATTTTTTTTACTAATTAAAAACCCAGAATACTGAATTACAGCCATATAGATTTGAAACATCGCCTAGGATCATGAATGTTCATGACCATTCTAAACATTTGCGGCGAGAAAGTTGCTAACCCAAAATATAGTCACCTCGATCAGAAAATTCGCTTAGGAACATCAAAATAACTATAATGAAGCTGAACTTGTTGATGTAGCCTCTATATCCACAGATTTTTAGTAGGTTCATTTGCACCCGATGTGAACCCAAAATATCAAATTACAGCCAATTTATACCAAAAACTTGTTCAAAAATACCAAAAGTTGGCGGTAACGTGGTTTGATATTGATCATTTTTTGTGAAAGATTTGCCTGAAAAGATTTAATCTGAAACGATATTGCAAATTTTTAGTAAAAATATTTGACACCCAAATATAACCATAATTATAAAATTGGAACTGGCTCTGCTGAACAATGTGAAATCTTCAAATTGGATGGTATCGTTACCGTCCAAGTTTTGGTGTAGCCACCATACGCCAAAACTTGGACCGGTATATCCCATCCGTGGACCATATCAATCAGTATAGAAGTAGTACGGGCAAAATAACAAAGCTCTATCTTAAATATTGCGAGTTCCAAAAAACACACATAGCTAAATCGACATCGGATTTTATTCTGATTAGGACCTTTATTTGGGTGGGTATTTTTTCCCATTTGTTGTGACTATTTCTATAGATCTGGCATCTCTGTTTATATTTGCAAAAGAGAGCGAGAGAGTATTGAATATTTTTCCTCTTCTCCCCGTTTTTTTTTTTCATCTCTCATACAGTGCGTGCTACAAGATACCACCCCAGTAACGAAGGTAGTACTTGACGTCATTTATACCGTAAAAGTAGTGTGGAATATAAATAAAAAAATTATAATCAAGTGCATTCAATGAATAATATATAGTAATTATTTTAACAAAAATGTATTGAAATGTTTCAAAAAGGTTAATAATCCAAGAAAGCAAAATTTAGTATTGAAGAAAATATGTTGTTTCAATAGTGAATTTTTTTGTTATATTTTTTAAAAAAAATATTTAACTGAAATTCATAACGTTGATTTAAAAATAGTGCGTTTTTTCTATATTTAAGTAATTACAGACAATTGAAAAAAAAAATTTATAATAATCTGTGAAATAATTTGCTGTGTCATCTACAATAGCTCTTAAAAGTGATTTTTTTATTATGGATTATGTGTAATGAACTCTACTGGTTTTTGTCTCAAAGTATGTGAATTATTTTCAAATGACTTTTCAACATTACTTTTTGAAAAAGTAACAATAACATATTATTGATCTGTGCTACTTAATTATTACCTCAGGCCTATTTTAATGGAATTTTTTATTTCGTGTGATGGATTAATAGATTGAAATTCACTCATGTCCAATTGTTTTTTTTTTTTCACTTTCCCATGGTATTAACATATCTAAAAGAATTTATTTAAGTGTGTGAAACTCTATTCCAATTGGCAATAAAATATTACTTCATTCCCCATATTAATGTGAACTTTAATCAATATTGAAGTGACATCATTTAGAAAAATAAACCTAAATAACTTTCCATTTTTTGTTTCGCAATTTGTGTTTTTTCTCTCTTTGTTTTTATTACACTTCCAGACTTCATTATTACTCACCAACATCTCTGCTGAATGTCATTTGGTGACACCGATATTTTGATTAATTTGTTTTGTCACAATTTCACTCGTACAGAGAACAGATTCACAAATGTTTGTTTGTTTTGTGAGGATATTGAAATCGAAACGACAACAAATTAAAATCAATAAAATCATACTCACCGCATACAATCGATGGCCATGGTGGAGTCAATTGAAGTCAATGAAATCAATAAATCTGTTTTTTTATAAAGCAATTAAATTTTTGAAATTTATTTTGTGAGTCATTAAAAAATATGTCATTTTGTCCAGAATAACTATTCCGATATATATGCTGCTTTTTAAATTTTTTAAGCGGACTCCTTAATTTTTTGGATTTATTTTAAATACAACAGTATTCTGAAATTTATTATCTATTTTAGCACATTCCTGCTTACTTACTGAGGCAAAAAACCAATCAGTTCATAATAGTTTTAACCTCTTGACACACTTGTAATTTGGGATCTGTTTATCTACATAATAGAGATCTCTACTGACGTACATGGTTGGCGGAATCCTATCCATATGGTTATACGCGGAGTGCTCCTGATGATAACAGCCAAGAAGGTGCTGTATGAACAAGATTTGGTTGCGTCGATGCGGTGTCAAGAGGGGACAACCTGCTACAGTCCTCTTTTGGGGTAACTGATGTCCGGAATCTGCTCTCTATCGATCATTTAATTCGTTGAGAGCTTCTTTTCATCCGTACAAACGGTGATTTTTGTAGACCTAGTGTCGTATATTTGTATATTCCTTCTGATGGAAGAAACTGAAACAGGATCCGATCCTTATATCTTCTCTCGTCTCCGATTTTGTGATCCCCATAAAGGTTTAATATTTCATATTCTTGAAAATTTAATTTGAAGCTAATTGAATTATGGAATAAATCCGAAACTTTTTAGATAAAAAATGTATACCTTATATAAAGCGAATAATAAAATCTGTGTGTAATTCTGAAGACCTCCGCAAACCATAGGCTGAGGGTATATATCTGGCTGAAACATTAAAACTTGTTTTATTATTATTTTTATTTCCACTCTCTGATATTGATGTTTGACTCCCTTTATATTGAATTCTATATTTAAATAATTATTTGCTTATTTAACCCTCCTGCACTACTTCGTGTCGGCAAAATTTAAAAGAAATAAGACCGACCCTCACCACCTCCATCGAACCATTTAACTCTTTTTCAAAGTTGGACAAATATTGTGTATGCGTATTTAAAATGTGTGCAAATATAAACAAACAAATAAACCAATTGTATCTTTAAAATTTTTAATATATTTAGAAAAGATCACATAACGAGCGATCCATCTATCCTCCTCCCCTTATTCTGAATGACATTTAATTAACTAATATTTGTTTCTGTTTCTTTGTTTTCTATTTCAGTTGATGGCAGAATCAGCACAACAACCAAGCAAATAAGCAACATTTGAATTTGACTGAGGAAATCTATCAGCCGTAACGACAACTAGAGGAACAACAGCAACATCGAAAAGGGAGATCAAAAGACAAAAAATTTAACACTTCTCTGTTCGGCATATGAATCAAATTTAAAAGAAATTAAATTTCAAGGCCAAACCGACCGAACCAATTAAACGAAGACTAGAAAAAAGATTCTTAGAACAAATGTGTAAAACTCTAAATTTCAAATGATGATCGTCGTCGGAGTCTTTGGAAACAACAAAAATATGTTTTTCCTAAATACGCCTTATTAGCCAACAGGAGGGAATTCAAAACACAAGTAACACCGCGCTACAACTGTGCTGTGCGCTGTGGTGTACTTGTTGTTGATAAAATCTCTAACTACCTACATAGCAGCCACCTTAGCTACCTTTACATACCTACCTAGCAACCTACCTCTCACTACACGTCCTTAGTAGAATTTGCTCCAGTTGCTCCGAGCAGCTGTCTGTGTGTGTGCAATCATATTTAAATCACTTGTACAAATATTTATTCAAACTGGCGGACCGAGAAATAAACTATTCACTGGCAGCGTCGGGATGCTATGGCGGTAGTGCCCAACAGCTGAGTAAACGAAGACGCATCTATGCCTCAACGGGAAGTGCAGCCAACATTACCATGGACCGGGAGAGCCTTAGCGAATGGGCTAAGGATAAACCGTTGAGCATATTACAATTGGATCCAGCAGATCGTGCTGTTCTGCGTATAGCAGGTAAGTCATGTGTTATTTTACTATGGAATGCAAATATTTTGCTAAATTGACGTCATTTTCCAATATAACAACTCTGCTTAATCAATGCCATGTATTCAAGTAGCCTGTAATAATGAGTCGCAGCTTATGACCTGACAGCCAACTCTGCGGCACTTGAAACTTTTATTAATTGTAATTATGTGGCTAGAGCCGCCATGAGTATTTATCTTGTCCAATATCTAAAACTATTCAATTCCTCTGTCTGTTGTCTTTGGATGTGTGGCATTTCCGTCCATGCACATGCTGTTCCAAGACTCCAATTCAATAGCCACCCACTCTTTGTTAGTATGTACGAACTAAAGAGCCAACAGACAGCCTGAGTGTTTTGTTGTCAAGATTTGTTGTTGTTTTTTTGCATTGTATTGTAAATTTATTTATTTATTTAAGTGTAATTTTGCAAATGGAATGCAATTGTTTCTTTTAATATATGATTTATATGGCGATGAAGTAATTCGGAATCTGTAAAACCATATGTTTGTGGATTTGTAATAAATATGGAGTCATAGCGAACAACAAGTGTAATGGATGATAGGTATGGATACTGATTCTAAAAATAAAAAAATAATAATCATTGCTGATTCTTGGGAAATATGTTCATGGAATTGTTAACAACAGGTACTTGGTTGCAAAACCCGGTTAAAACGTCATAAAACAAATTGAGTGTTATGAGATATTTAAAAATTGTATTATTAACTGAGAAGATAATTGATCTCCAACCGATTTAAAGTATATTATGTCCATGAATGAGGTTTTAATCTCCTGTTGGACGATAACATGAAAACAGTAACATTATAGGTGTAAATAAGGTGAAATGAAGACTAAATTTGCGGAACCATATTCCCAACCTGAATTTAAAATTGGACACACGGTGAAAATCTTTTCTCAATTTTCAAATCTATCAGCAGATATTTCTATTACAATACGCATCATATTACCTCAAATTCCCACTTTAGGTTTCTTTGCATCCTGTACGAGAGAAGTTGATCATAAATATCCCCCTTATATTTCCCGATAAACTTTGCACGCCTCATACTTTACTGAGAAGGCTTAATCCAGGAGTAAAGTCACAAAAGTCTCCTCCTGTGAAGGCAATTAAATATGATACAAATTTCTGGATATTCTACGTTTTTAACATCCTCAACCCATTTCTGATAGTACCTTCTTACTTGGCTAATTACTCTTATTTCGACACATGTTAAGACCGTTTACAGCAGTGTTGCCGTTTTGGGCATCCCAAAAATAATAAATTTTGAAATTAGTCTGATGGTTGGTCATGTTGGACCATTCTCCTGCAAATGATTTAGGAGAATTTCATATGAATTTTAAATGTTAGAAAAAATTCAGATTTCCTTATAATTGGTACCTGTTTTTCAATCATGCGAAATTCTTGTCATCAAGCCACGCCCGATACATGTGACTACATAAAATACAACCCTGTTACCATTTAGTTCTATATTTGTGAAATGCAACACTGCATCCATCTAGCGCCATCTGTTGTTTGCCAGCAGATATCAATGTAAATGCTATTCATTCTTAGTAGCTTCGATTGTGTTTCCTTCTTCATATTTAAAAATTTTCTGCATAGAGGTGCCGATCTAAACATAAAGACTCTTATACAAAACAACTAAAATTTTAGTTAGTTAAACTTTATGTGTCGGTTCATCCTAATAAATATGAAATACATTTGGTTTGTGTCTTGGCAGAACTGTGGTGAATAAAAAATGGCTGTGTGCATTACTAATTCTGTTGAATTTCTTGACACACACACACACACAAGCCCCCACGCATATCATCATTTGTGCTGTATTCCTCAGTTTTTTAATCCCATCCAAAGTTGTCGTTTTGTTTATTATAAATGTGCAATTGAATAAACATTCTCATTTGTATAATTATTTTTTCAAAACTTCTTAAATCTGCATTGTCTTTAAGGAAATAAATCACATCTTTTGTTTTCACAATGACAAAAACCACTTGAAATTATTATTTTATTTTATTTCTTTATATATAAAAAAATGATAAATATACATATCATATTAAGATTGAAATCAAAATGAAGATTGCAATTAATTTCTGTTAATTGAAATGAATTGAAATATCAAAAAGTTTTTTTTTAATAATATGCAATAATAGCAACAATATGACAATGGGTGTATATTGCAGACACTTGTCTGCTTGTTTTACTGCAAGTCAGTCTGTCCGCACAGACCTGCCTGTCTTTCTGCCGGGCTGGTTGGCAGGCTGACTGGCATACTGTATTGGATGTCAACGATAACATCTTAAGTGTATAAAGTAATAATGTTTGCATGCATAATATCTATAATATTTATTATTATAGAATATGATTTTTTTTATTTTGTTATTGTTGTTCAGTTATTGCATGTAGTGGAGAGTTCCATTGAGAGGTGGTACTTTGTGGGGTCTTTATACCATAATTGGTATGTTTAGAAATGTTTGCGTTGGAAAAATCATTCACATTTTACGGCTTTTGAAAATTAGTTGGGCAATATTTTATCTTGTTCGTATCTGTTGTGGCATATAAGGAATTAATTTAAATAGCTTTTCCATAAAATAAAATTTTCAATTTATTTGAATTTTCATATATTTTTTTAATCTGAAAGAAATAATTTGCATAAATATAGGAAACACGAGCTAAATATTCCGCTACTACTCCATTGAACGCAGGTGTGGAGCAAAGTCGATTTTAATTAAATTCCAATTTGTCATGATGATCAGTGGAATTGCAATATCTTGATAAGGCATTCAAATTAATTAGTAAATGAGGATTATTCCACTTTGTTAAATTTGTGTTGCCTATAGGCTATTTATATAGTGAGTGATCGGTCTCAACACAGTCGGACCGTCCTGAAAAAGTTTAGACTATTAATCCATCATATTCTAAACATATACCCTCTGAAACATTTCAAATCCATACATTTTAATGTGCTACCAGAACACAATCGAGAAATCTACCAAACTTATTTTTCAGTATGCGATTCAAATGTTTTAATATATATTCCTTTTCCACATATAGTCTGTTACTAATTTTGACATCGGTTCGTTGCTCTAATGAAGTGCCACAAAGAAAAGTTAAAGCAGTTTGTGGCCAATATTTTCGTTTGCCTCTAAAATTTGATGACTTACGTATTTTACTGTGCTAGTCACGCCGTTCCAAAGCTCTCAGCTCCAATCAAATTGCCCAATAGGAATTGAGGGCGTTGCACCATCATGACCTTAGTTGAGCTGACCTTAGTCTCAGCTAATTGCAAAAAGCAGTGGCTTGCGCACACGATTTGAGAAGGCAATCGAACGTTACTCACAGTTAATTGGTTATCTATCGGTCATTATATTCAGCGGGAGCTTTATTTCAGTCGTCCATGTGGTGAACAGTGTGCCTGTTGATATGGTGGCGGATAATTTCATATTTCGTCTCCTCATGTAAGTGATCTATGGGAGTTAAGAGGATAAGGCACTCTGTTGCAGTTCTCAGAACGCCAACGGAGTGTCTTCTCCACACCATTTGTGTACGTTATATGTGGACGTGTAATAGCAAAAGGGTAAAGGTTCTGGAGATATAACCCCACCCTAGAAACTTTCTGTTTCAGTCTACGTTTCTTTGATTTCTTCTTTCTGAATTTCTGGCGTCCGGACATAAAGTTCACAGTCCAAATTTTAAACCTTTTTCGTACTAAGATGCTTCCGAAGTCCGTGTTTATGATCTGCAACGGGATAGCATACAGACATGGTCTTAGCTTTTGTCGACAAAATTGAAATCGATCCGTTATATTCACTATTAGTGGCATTCTTGCCTGACTTCAGTAGCGAGGCCATTTTGTCTATATTCCAGGCGTCCGGAACTATTAGGGTGGTTAACGACAACTTGATGTCCTTGGTTCAGTACTTTACTCATATTTGCTTCATCCACTTGCATTAACATTGCCATTTAGTGTCAGATGCTAATCTGAGCTAGCAACCGATTTCCTCACACTTTTTTTTTTTTTTTTTTTTTTTTTGCAAATTAACATAACCGTTGATGCCCGTTGATTGAACCTTATTCCGTTTGATTGCAACTTAGGGCAATTGTGGAAAAACAGTTTAAACTTTGATTCAGTTCTAAATTGCACTAATTGACATGAGACGTCAGAAACTGGGTTCGATTGTGGCAGCTGTGTTATTGAGCAACTGACAACGACTATTCAAACTTACACACATACATATTCGCCCAAATGAATGTATAAAAAAAATAGAAAATTTAAAAACACTGAAATCTAGATTGAGAAACTTGTAATATTCAAAACAGAATTGATATCAACGCCTGCACCAATTTATTGTTGATGTGGGATACGATACTGACGGTCGGCCTGCATTTGCAACCTGTATTGTGCACCTCCACACACCAAGACAGCGAAAACTGTTAGGAAATCACACAAAAAGTGGGCTTCACATAAATTAGGCTACGACCCACAAGGTGTGGGAGATTGTTTACAAAGGAAAATATCTCAACTAGCCATATTGCATATTGGAATGCATATGATGGGGATTTCACTGTTTTTTTAACCGTAGATTTGTTTTCAAATTTAAATATCACAATGTTGAGTTTAGATTCCAATTGACCATGACAGTACGAGCTCATAAATCACAATACATTGCAGTCTGTGTTTGTTTTTAAATGAACATTGCCGATTTCAAGAATATGCCGAGTTTTTATTATCAATTGAAAATACTCGTCTTGAAAATATTTGTCTACTCTTTTTTTTTCAAATATTATACCCCTTTGGGGCGAATACTTGAAGATCAAATGTTCATCTGAAATAATCATCAATTGATAAACTAGGTGGTATGGTGATAATGATCTATGAATTAATACCGATCGACCATCGACGGCAGCTATTTGCCATTTCAAAGCTGTCTATATTCACACATCTGACGCCCACCCTTATTTGTGTTTTTGTTACCGATCGACCCCAAACTTGGTGACGGCTATTTTTGACATTTGATAACAGTCAGTCATCACAAAAATTAAAAAAACGAACTCATTCAATGTTGAGCAGTGATCTCTTGGCCACTTTTGCTTTGAGCACATTTTGATCCAGACTCACACGTACGCACTCACACATTTCAAAGTGCTGTCAGATTTCATGTAGGTTTCCAATGTTGTTACCAAAAACCGAAACAACAACAACATTCGCCGTTAAACATTCATAACGTGTCTTAAATTAGTAGCGAGAAAAAAATGTAGTTTTCTCATTACCAAAAAATTATACAAAAGGGGCGAATAACAATTTCAAATGGATGTGGGCAGAAATTGCTTTGGTTTTGGCGTTTTTGTATCTTATTGTTTTGTTCCTGTTGCTGCTGCTGCTGTTGCTTATCGGAACAAACAAATATGAATACTGTTGTACGCTGTTTGTTTCATGAATGAAATGTTGATTTTAATCACCATTTATAGACAAGTCTCAAATGTGGGGTAGAGTTGTCGATGTTATGGGGATTTTGGGTACTTAATTGGGAAAATTTTTATACATATAAAATGTTAGCCTTTCGTTTGAGCTTGCTTGTATCAACACGTTTTTATATATTATATTTGGCATTTATATCGAAATAATTTGGAAAATACATATGCGAATTTTGTAACACGAATGCAGAAGTCAGTCAGATTGTCTAAAATAAAGAAACAATGGAATACAGAACAAGACACAATCTAGTGAGTGGCAAGTCGGCGGTTGTTAGCAACAGTCAAATAAACGGTTGCAAAATTAACAACCACCGAGTGAGGCGAGAGAGGGACGACAAATGAATGGTGGTGGTATTGATGACTTGCATTAAAGTCGACTTTTTTCTGCAAATATATTTTTCAAATCATGGACCAATATTGAATATTTTCTCAAAGATGTCGTTCAACCCCCAGGAACCAGCCATTTCCTTTAGAAAATGTGCCTTGAGTGCTACACAGTTATATGGGGGTTATTGTAAAAAATCTGTTTAACCCTTTGAGCTCTGATTTTTTTCGTAACTAAAGAAATATTTTCTATGCTCATATTTTATGCAACTATCCTTAATTTGATGTCGGGAAGATATATTACATAATTTCTGAAAAATAAAATCGAATATCATTATCGACGAAAAGAGAATCAAAAATAATTCTGAGGGTAAAATTCGTACAATTCGCATATAAATCGATTTAAATAATTTGGACTGTATACCAAATTGGTACTGTACACGATTTTTTTTTTTTTGCTTCAACTTTACATTGAAAAGCGCATAAATTGACCAATAATTTGAATTTTTTAGGAATAAAAATACAAAATTTGGTGTCTACTATCTAGCAGAAGGTTAAAACTAAAATTCTAAAATTGAATTTTTATAAACATTTGCATACTTTTTGGCGAATGTACCAATATTTAATATTCAGAAGGGTCCCGAAGTGAATTTTTTAGAACTAAAAATAGTACCCGTTTCAAAAAATAAAAACTTCGTTCGTATATTTTATTTAAGTACCATAAAATGTACAATGTGGTATCAACAATAGTACATTCCGACAAATTTTGTGAGGACTTACAAAAGGGAAAGCTCTCAAAATATTTGTTTGAGCCGTTTTAAAGACATTCATTCATCCATCCACTAATGGTGCGTATAATTGAAGGTACTGATTCGTTTGTCTTTGAAAATCACGATAGTCTTATGATATCCACATTTAGGAAAAGCCTGTGTTTTGGGATATGGTATAAGGAAACCCCATTTTGATTATTCGAAGTGGTTTTTATTTTTCGCATATTTTACTTTCCCCATAATTTCATTGCAGGACATCCCTAATCCATTTGGTCAGTCATTCATTCATTCCTACGGTCTATTTCATTGATTTGTTTCAGAGTTTTTGCTTTTCTTTTCGTACCAGCAGAGTGAGTAGGGAGAGAATGCGAATAACCGGGTAGTTGCCGCATACCCGTATATGGTCGTTACGGTTTAAATTTATGACACGCCCGTTGAAAAAAATTAGCATTGTATAATAGTTGTTGGTTGTTGTTATCATTTCTCGTTTTTTCATACTTTTTCTATTTTATAAGATAGCCATTAGATTGAAGAAAGAACAACATCATCATTTGTGGCAACAAAACAAATGTAAAGGTAGTATTATTTGGATTCAAATATACAGAACATCTAAAATGTTTATTTTGGAGTTTCCTTTTAAGTAGATAAATTTCCTTTAAAAAATGCTTACTACTATGATATCATGAAGGAGGAATTCTGCATTTTAAGAACTGTGCATTAAAATTATTTGAAATGCTGTAATTTAAGAACAGAGTTCATAAATTGTGAGAGAGCCAAACGTGGTCACTTTATAAAGTATACAATGACAGAGAGCATTTAAAATACTTATTGTGGAAGTTTCTTTAAAGTAAAAAAAATAGCTTCAAAAATGCTTACTAATATGAAATCATAAAAGTGTAATTGTGCATTTTAAGAACTGTGCATTGAAAGTATTTGAAATTCTGTAATTTATGAACAGAGTTCATAAAGTGTGAGAGAGCCAAAGAGAGTGTAAACATGGTCACTTTATACAGTATACAATGACAATGACATCGAGGAGGTTTATTTTAAATCAAATTACTACGTTGCAAAAATTCATTCCAATATGAAGTCATTAAGGGTTAATTCTGCATTTTAATACGAGCAGAACGAGAACTTCTTCAACTTATGAAAAAAGTTCATAAACTTCTAACTGTGGAGAGCGATAGAATGATAGAAATAGATGAAATTGAATCATATACATTGCATGAGGCATAAAATGACAACAATATAAATGATTGCATATTTTTATACATTTTCCTTTATAGATCTTTTAATTAGAAATAATGAACAATGCCTTTGTGTCGTTTAATTTATTCTCTTTTAATAATCGGTAATGATATTTGAAGCACCAAATTAATTGCCAATAACAATAAGCTGAAGCTGTGTGAAAGTGATTAAAAATTGATTTCGATTGGTTCATTTTCAAATACAATTTCAATGTTTGATATCTGAATAAATATTTCTCTGCATAACAAAAAGCGAGACTTTGTGATTAAATTCTCTATAATTAGATCAGCAGCAATCCATTTTTTGTCGCCAAAACCGAAACAAGTTTCATTTTCAATGAAACATCAGCACAACATTTACATATTTCCGATTAAATTCATAACAATTATTTTGTATGCCTCATTGTTGCCTTTTTTCAAAATCAATCAACTACATTTGAGTGTGGAACTACATATCGCCCACATTTGTTAGCCTATAAGCGGATGAAAGAAATAAAAAAATAAAATCGAAAAAAAAAACTTTTTTTTTACATTTCTCGTCAATTGAACTGCGATACGCGTCTGAGTACAGCAGCATGTCTAGGGGATATTTAAAATGCATCGAAAGCTCGGAAATATTTATTAATCAAATTCATTGAAACGGCGACGACGATGTGTATGACAAGCAAACAATCAAACGTGAACACAAGCTATAAACTTATTAATCATTCACGGCGGCGTCAAACAATTTTGATTCTCTCTCTCCCTCCCTTTTGAGAATATAAACGTTTTTGGATTTTTTCTTTTGGAAAATTCAATAAAAATTAATGTTTTTTCAAAAGGAATAAATATATCGAAGTAATAAAAACATATGAATGGGTGTATATTCCCCTTTGACTCCCCTTTTAATTTTGTTTCTTTTAATGTGAACTACAAAACCGTTATAATTAAATTTATTAATTCTTATTCAAATAAATACTGTGTTTGGACATGCAGACTTTATATGTTGAAAACTGTTTGAAGTGTCAAATGTTTTCTTCGACATTTTAATATTTTTTTCAGAATTCTTATTAATTGTATTTATATGCAATTACCAGGGCTACTAATACAAATAGTTATAAGCCAATGAGAGTGAGAGCTTACATCGCATAGCAGTCCATCATGGTATTCTCTTGTTCTTTGTTTTCGAATTTCTCCAGGTGATCGTGCAATATCAAAAATAGGCTGGTGGATGAAATTCCCAAAAGCGGTATATAAACAACATAACACATGGTAGTACGTCAAATCAAACTATACGAACGTTTTACATATTATATTTGGATAAATTAAATTTCTACTTCGCTGTAAAGAACACAACACTTGTTGGTACGTCGAACCATACTGAGGTCGTTTATATTAAAAAATGGCCAACTTTCCAAAGAAAAGATTGGCCGGTGGCATCAGACTTCCCTTGATGATAAACAACACTACACATGGTGATACATCAAATCGAACTATACGAACGTTTTACGTATTAATGTCGGGCATATTTTATGCAGCTCAAAAATTATATGTTGAAAATTATTGACCCCATTAGTCCAATCTTGTAAAATGGAGTTGAGAAATTACCCTTCCAAATATGTAGGTGATGCATTAAGGTTAATAGTTTTTTTCCTTCTTAATACTTTAGCATTGCTTCTTCCCCAATGAATAAAAGGGACGAAGAGGTGGATAGGTTGATTTGAGAATTTCACAGCGATAATTTTGCAATTAAGTTTCCAAGCAAACTAACCGGAAACGCAATCAAAAGCCTCAGTCAGCCAGCCAGACAGCAAAAAATGTTGGATAGGCCGGTTGAGGAGTAGGAGGAGACCAAAACCCCCTCCTCCCCTGTGTTACCATACAGAATAAAACAGCAAACAATCAACTCAATATTCAAAGTAAAATATTCAATGTAAAAAGAATACGAAAGCGAGCAGCGTGTCGATTCGATCGTTAGTTCTTAATATTTTATGTGATGTGAGTCTGGGTACTTTTGGTGTAAATATTTACGTAAATGTGAAATTAATTGGCTTTCGGATTTGTTTGGTGTTGCGGTCTCCCTCCAATATATACTCACTTGCACACTCCATACATCCAAGGTGCCAGACATCATAGCATTTTTCTTCATCAGTTTGCTGGCTGGGGTCGATCGATTATAAATGGTGTTTTGAAAAGTGTGTGTGTCTACAGCATAGAATATCGGCGTTTGTATGTTTGCTGAGGGCGTGAAACAACAACATTCCTGTGTAATTCCATAATTTAAGAACCATCCAGCCGGCTAAGTTATTTTTTCTTTTGCTGCCATTAGCGAAATCAACAACAAGTGGTTTTTCAATTTGTGCCATGATTTGATTTGATCGATGTGTGCCGATTCAACACCTCTAAACATGATTTGAATTCGTTTTTTGCTTTTAATTTCAAAAAGAATCTTGTGAGGTGAATGAAACGATTATTTGGCAAAATAATATTAAATTTTTTCTTATATATTTTTGTTGTTGTTGCTCGTATTATGTATTTCTGATAATGATTTCAATGACAAGTGGGATACTTTCACCCAAAGTGGGTATATGGAGACAACTAATCTGCTTTGCCCTGAGAACTCAAAATATTTTTGTTTTTTATTCCTACTTTGTTCAAACGGTCAATTCACCACGTATTCGATTTTGCCAAAGAAGCCATAAAGTCTTTGATTCGAAGTGCTTCTTCAACGAATACATTTTGTAGGATTTGGCTCGTCTTCGAAGACCCACACAACTGATTACTGTTTTATTTCGAGATCTTATAAACCGCGATCGTATTTGTTTACCCTACACAAAAACTTTATTTTTGTCCGAACATCACGAAATTTCACATGGAGAAGGGGGAATAGGCATGCCAGTTTCTATATAGTCAATATTTAGAGGGTACGTCGAAACATACTGAGGTCGTTTTTATTAAAAAATGCCCAACTTTCCAAAGAAAAGATTGCCAGATGACGTCAGGCTACACTTGATGTTGTCTAGGTCGCTGCAAACAACACAACACATTGTGGTACGTCAAATCGTACTAAGGTCGTATATATTAAAAGACGACAAACTTTTCAAAGAAAAGACTGACAGATGGCGTCATACCCTTGGTGTTTCCTAGGCCTGAAATATATGTTGTAGCCATCGTATTATTGGTTTTAGGTCCAACTGGCCGTCATATGTCCTGTATCAGAATCGATCTAGCTATGTTTGTTTATCCGTTCTTTTTTCGATTATATGTTGGAAACGCCGCTTGGTTGGGGTCGATTGAGGTGTTGAAATTGAATATCCACGAGGTTGAAGAGCTATTAAAGACAAAAAAGTTTCCGTCTTTTTTATTTGATTTAACAGCACTTTCTTTTTATATCAAAAAGTCATGGATGTATGGATTGTTCGTTTTTCAAACATTCAATCACATTTTTGTTAGAACCCGGGTGTATAAGTTTGATACGCCTTTAGCTTCCCTAGGCCAGTCGATCACCCCGCAGTATTCATCATCATCATACACGGCGAGGAGTACAGCAAGTCCCTCGCCTAACAACAGGTATTAAACCATTGTTCGACCATGTAATTGGTGCTCGAAGTTGAATGATTATCCTTGTTTGTCTGATGCTATGTATTCATATTACCACACCCTTTCAAAAAGACCCTGCATCGTTCTGATTGTCTTTTATTGTTTATTTTCAAATTTAAATTCAATGTCATTTCGATTTGCCCCCAATTCGATTGTCTCTCCGTCTCTGTAGCTCATCAAAAGTATATCTTTTGCTTTAAACAAAATTGAATTTTGTTTTTCGATAATTAATTTTTAAATTGTTGTTAGCTTCAACATCCAAAAAGTGGTGTTGCGTTTGACACATTGAAGGATGATAACACAAACAACAGCAACAACAAATGTGTAAGGTGAGATTTTAATTACGAGTATTACCAATTCATTAGTCTGACTGTGTGATAGACACTTCACTGACATATCTATTCGAACAATAACAATGAATATGACAGCTAAATTGTTAAGCTTCTTTTTTTTCTGTGTGTGTGTGTGTGATTTCTTTGTTCGCTGATTAACTCGAAGGATTGGGAAATTTGTTTTCAAAATTTATATTTAGAAAGATTCGTTCAATTAATTAAGCAGCGAATGAGGGAATCTTGTAATTCTATCACAGCCGGTTTAATATTTTGAAGAAGATACCAAAGAGGTTAACACATATTATTTATAAAAAAAACCTTTAAAATCGTACTATTAGCCAATATAACGCTAGACATTGTTGTAAAATTTTAATTTATAAACTCAAATATTGTATTAATAAAATATTAATAGTTTGTGAATATTCGGTGATGCAATAAAGAGAAGGAATTTCAGATGATTATAAATCAAAAAAAATGTTGCAGAATTTATCAAAATTTTAATCGGCTTTTTAAGGAAAGTTGGCTCAAAATATGATTTTATATGATTTTTAGTGGGGGAAAAATAAACCGTTTATAAGATGTTTCAACGTTTGCAAATTCTTAAATGTTCCATATTCAAAATGAAACGGTGCAATTTTATAAACTTTTAAAAAAAGGTTTATTTTGCAAACATTAAATTTTAATTTTAAATTTACATTTTCACCATCAAAATTTATGGAAGTTTGTGGTTGTACATTTTACAAATATATTTATTGACTGTCCCACCTAACAGTAGTTGTTGTAAATGATCCACGTCAACGCCCCCAGAACCAGTGCAATTAAATTGCCTTTTGCAATGGAATTGAGGCTAAATGAGACAAAAGCGCGTGGTATGAACGCGTTTTGTCACATTTCATACGGTGTCTACATTTGCCGTTAACTGTTGTTAATTAAAGTTTTTTTTATTGAAATTAATCGCCTTCAAATGCAATAGTTTGCTACAGATTCAAATCCGTCCTTCTCTTTTTATTTCTCTCTCTCGCCCGCCCAATTGGAATTTCTTCCAAAGAAACATGTTAGCAACAGATGTTTGTTTTCCTTCTATGCGACAAAAACACCACCACCTACAATCAACAGCAATGAATTGAGCGAAATAAAGTTCGCCAAGACCCCAAAAAAGGGAAACCAAAAGCATTTTGACTTGATTCAAAGACAAACGCTGAGCGTTTTCTAAATTCTGAACTTAATTGATTCGCAGCTAAAACATTTATTGCAGCGCTGATATCGCAATACAAAATATTTATGCTGATTGGGCTTGCTTGATTGTTTGATGGAGGTGTTTGTCTTCCGTTTGATCCAACATAAAATCGCTTAACTAAATTTGGTGTTGGTTCGTTTGTTTAATTTTGTTGCAATAAACATTTAAAGTTTATTACTGCAGTTTTATTTATTTATCGATGTTCACATTAGCACAGTGGCTCATGTAGATAAGAAATTTAACAGAAAATTTAATATTGTATAGAAAAAAGTTAGGAACCCATTTTCACCCATTTTTAAATTTTTTATCGTCTTAAACACATTTTCAACGAAGTATCCTTTTTGGGAGGTACCTAACTTTGTCTCAGAATTTGTTTAGTGTAGCTCCACATTTTAAAAGTTTTATCTGTATTTTCTTTGTAAAGAGTGTCTGTTATTTGATATTCCGGGTTCTTGAAGGAAAAATACAAATACAATACAGATTTCAACCAATTTTTAAGTATTTTAGTAGTCATAAAAGAATTTTCCAGAAAAAAAGTAGAAAATGTTTAATATACACTGGTGGTGGTTGCATGGTCAAAACTAAAGCAACTTTTTGACTTTTTCTCATAAATAAGCTAATTTTGCTAGTTATCGACCGCATTAACATTTTTATTCATTACGCCAGCACACCTACGTGGCATTGAATCAATAAAATACTCAATTTGATCCTTGGGTATACTATTCCATGCATCCTGAACCTTTCGGAAGAGGTTATGTCTGTTTGTTTGTGAAACTCTTTTGATTTGGCTATCTACGATACCCCAAAGATTTTTCAATAGAGTTAAGATCTGATGATTGTGTTGGATATTATAAAACCCTGATTTTTGACTCCCGCAAACAATCTTCGACATGCTTCGATGTATGTTTAAAATTATTGTCATGCTGAAATTTGACAAACAAGCGGCATATTTTCTTCAACGAAGGGAACCATTGCGTTTTCTAACACATTTGTGTAAATCTCGTAAATATATCGAATTCCATTAAAAATGGCCAAATGCCATTATTGACCCTCCTCCATGCTTAGCAGTACCCTTGCAATACTGTAGCGGCAAGAGCCGTTCATTTTTGGATATTTCACGTCAATTTTTTTGGATGTCTGAGTCTTTAATATTTAACTATAATTCATTCGAGAGCATAATATTTAACCACGTAGTCCGATTCCAATTAGTATGAGCTTTTGCGAAAGACAATCTGGGTTTCCTATTCTTTACCGAAATAAAAGAACTTTCTCAATAGTTTCATCCACGCTCTGTTCTTGAGGTTATTTCCAACGATAACCCACCCTCCCCATTCATTAATGTAGAAAGTTTACAGCATTAATGAAAATTTGTCATTTTATTAATGTAGAAGTTTCATTGCATTCATGAAAGTTTTTTATGAATGCTTTCATTGCCTTAATGAAGAAGTTTTACTTTATGTAATGAATGTTTTTCACAGTATTGATGAAAAAGTTTCCTTGCATTAATGAAGGAAAGTTTGTCATTTTATTTATGTAGAAGTTGCATTGAACGTTGTTCATTGCCTTAATAAAGATGTTTAATTGCATGTTTCACTGCATCAATGAATAAGTTTCATTATATTAATGATTAAGTTTCATTATATTTTGTTTTTGCAAAATAGTCAGGCTGAATCACAGTTTGTTGTTTTTATAAAAAACAACTATTTATTTCATTATATTAATGATCATTTCGTAAATTTTACCTTAATGAAATTCTATGAAACTTTTTCATTAATTCAATGAAGCTCTCCGTTGGTTCAAATGACAAATTTCATTGATGGAAGGAACGTAAGATTTCATTTATGTTATGAAGCTTTTTCTTTCAGTGTAACATGTTTGACTTAACGCATTTTTATTTCTTTTATATGTGCATATATTCGTGGTAAGGTACAATACAGTTAATATTTTGGACTTGATCTATGCTTGAAATGGATATTTTTTATGAACAGAATTCGGACGAAATCGGGGGGTTATTTTGCTTTATATACGATTTATATTAATGACATTTTGTAAGTGGATCTATGTGTGATTTTCCAACTTGATGTAAGTTGGATCAAGTATTAGACACCAGCAGATTTATATATATATATATTTACCAAAAAATAAAAATTTCAAGATTCCCTTACTTTTACCATCTTTGCCCCACTGTCCACTGAAATTGGTCACTGCGATGACTTTGTCTTCAAATGGTTAATCATTAAAAGGGAATGTTATACAGTATTCTGTTTTTTGTTTTTCTCAGAAATGCATGATATCATTGCCACTCACTTAAAGAGATGAGTGTGGCTATTTTCTGCGCTTTATGGATCAATTGCCTTGTTTGTTTCTTTCTTTTTTCATCATAAGGAGCCATTACTACAACATATGCTAAAAATAAATTATTGAATACGATCTTGAAAAAAAAACTCAGCACAGGGACAACAAAACATGGCTTTGAGCAAAAACGAAAACTGAGTAAAAAAATTCAGGATGACGTCACTTGTTGTTGTTTGTTGCTGATGACTGAACGAAGACGTCGACAAAAGACTTAAGACACGAAATCCACCAACTGCCTTGTATTGCGTTCAGTGTGTCTGTTCCTGCCTATGTGTGTGTGTGACTATGATGATGATGTTGTTCACCAAAAATATAAGTCATACTCCCACGATTTAACAACAGCAATAACAAATGTCGTTGCAAACACTAACACACACACTCAACCAGAAAAAATAAACATTTGTACAATCGTGTTTTGTTTTGTGTAGTAAGCGCCAACACATTTGAAGCAAACTTCAAAAATACATGAAATATCCATTGCGTTTGCAAGGTTCTTTTGCTGCTGCATAGCTTGGCTGGTGTTATTGTTGTTGTTGATGTTGCTCTTTTATTATTGTTTACTTTTCTATGTCCATTGTTTACATTTTTGTTGTACATTTCTTGGCCTGTAATTATTTGTTAACTGGAGTGGTTCACTCGGTCGCATCATCATCCTCATACATACAACCAACCAACATGCTTGAGGCTCTGTCCCTGTATTAGTATGTCCGTCCGCCAGTCTGCCTGTCTGTCGTTATGTTTTTTGTTAAATAATGGCATGTTCAATGTTTATGTCCATGTACTTGACGCTATAGGTGTGTTCAACAAACCACTATAACATATGTTTTTGTTGGTTTTAGACAACTACAACATCATCATCATCTTCATTATAATAATGATTGTTCGTTATTGTTTCATAAATTAACCTATATTTGATTTAGATTTGTTGGTTAAATACATATTTTGTAATAGACATGAACCTAGACCTAGACCAACAAATGTGTAAAGAAAATATGTGTTATTACCGGAACTTGCTAATCGCAAATACATTCAAATAATTAATTCATTTCCTTTGGAGTTATTGTGTAGTATTCTATCAACAACGGCTTGACGTAAATGAATTGCAAAAGTGGATCTTTTGAGGTTGTGTGATCCATTAGTCTGAGATCCAATAAGCTATATATTAATGTTCTCGAAGAGTTATGTACCCGACCCATTTTCGGTAATTATAAAGTTTGCCCAACAAAGTGGCCGTAATTTTACATTCCGGGTTTTAAAAGGGAAACAAAATATTTGCAGAAAAAATTGATATGGGTCCATTGTTATACCCTCCGCCACCTTCTTCCGTTTGCAACACGTTGAAATATTAACCGGAGACCAATGTAGTCATTTTATGTATGCCCGTCACGCTAGAGCTCGCAATATTTAATATAGACCTTTTTTGAACATACAGTGCAAATTACAACCAGAATTGGTTGTGATTTGGTGTCATATTATCCTACCAGAAATGTACCGTGGCACCAACGCGATATATATTAAAATACTCATGGTAGATGGTATAAAAAGTTTGACTGGGTCGATATTAAGTACATTTTTATTGGTATGATATTGTCCATGTTTTTTGAAGTTTAACCCGCTTTTTCTTATAGAAATAACTGTAGTTTGGGATCCCGGTTCTTGGAGGGTGCAGACGTCGCATTGTTGCATAAAATTATCGATATATGTCCATGTTTTGACATATTTTCGTGACTGTAATTTGGCATTCCGGGTTATTGCAGCTTAGATCTGATATTTTATCTGTTGCAAAATAACGTTATTTTAAGAAATTACTCATTCAGAAGGTAAAGGTTCCGCCCAAGAGGGTAAAGGTTCCGCCCAAAATATACTTCCTAGGAAATTTAAGTATGTCGGAATTCGTTGCCCAGTTTTCTTAAGGCAGAGCCTCCATGAAATGGTTAACAATTTATTGATGAATTTTGAGTGCACATCCCATGGTCACATAAGAAAATTATTGCAATTAATTTAAGATCTACTCTTGCCGTTACTTGATGCTAACACAATAAATCGGTTATATCTTAAAAAAGTTTTTGAGATTTTCACTTGAAATTTTAAAGAGACATTCATGAACATACATGGACCTTTTCAGATTCGTTGCGAAAAAATTCTTCCCTTAATTTTTTTTTTTTAATTTTCTGTATGTTGAAGGACCTAACCCTGTTTTCTGTGCAGATTATCTATAATCGCTTACAGTTATAAATTACATAGTAGCCAATGGTTTACAAAGGCCCCCGATTTTTTGAATGCATATCACATGGTAGGGTGTAAGATCACTGGGTTTTACGTACATTCAAAGTGTTTCCATGGGAAGCCCTTCTAACTTTAACCTTTTGGCGCCCAATTTGAAAATATATTTTATTTAACCCTACTATTACCTTTGGCTAACTTGTACATATTTGTATATAAATATTATTTCTTAATAACATGTTTTTTATTTCATCTTTTTAGGTAAGTTTTTATGGATATTATGAAAAGTGTGCGCAAATAACGGTAATTATATTTAAAATTAAAATTAAAAAAATACCCTGCAATTTTAGATATAAAAAATCAAATGGGAAATTATTTGAGAATTTTATTTATAAAAAATAACAGAGTAGATGATATAAACTAATGAATAATTTGTAAAATGTTGAAGATTTGACCTGCCCGATAATCTATATAAAATGTATATTATGACATCTTATATAGACTTTTTAGCCTAGACAGACGACATTTTTATGTGTTGCTTATGCAAAAATTCAAACTGAATTTATACTGCAACTGTATTCTACAACTTCAATATGGCATTGCCGTCGAAAATCAAAATGTGTAAAAAAGGGAAATTTCAGATGCCTTTCCAGTTTTAGTTGTTTTTTCGCACAGACTATCTGCTATTCTTGCATTCGAACATATATCGAATTTATTCAGATGTAATTGCAAAAAATATTAGAAAAAATCTAATATTTGTTCGTAACTATAAATGCAGAATCTGTCCGGGTAAAAAATTAATTGAAATTAAGACTTTTTAATGCAAATTAACGCCCTCGTCTGTCTACGATATTAGATTCCCAAACTGTTTTTATTTATTTATATTTTTGCAAAATAATCTTATGATTTTATTTATGTTAGTGTTATAGGTTTTTTTCGAAAAAAAAAATTATAACTGTGCCACCTACACACTACTCAACTCCTCTCTGTTCCACGAACAAAATTTGCATGTCTTTAAATAATTATGACTAAGAAATTCTTTTTAGAACGCGATGCAAATAAAAAAAATATCCAAACCAAGTTATGTGATTGTCTTAGTGTTTTTTATATTATTCTCTTTTACTCCTTGTGGTGATAGACATCATCCACAATTTAATTAAATTATGGCATGTGAAATTTTAACACCTTTTGTAAAGTGATTGTTGTTTGTTTGATTATCGTCATTGGCAATTAAAGAAGTTTAAACAGGGCTGCTAACCACAATGGTCAGGTAAACGTATGAGGATCGTATAAAATGACTTAAGTGGGTAAATACAAGTTTTACTATATATTTATGTACATATGTTTATATATTTCTGATAATTTTTTTTTTTTTTTTGAAACTTGAAAAATTGCTTTGCGTAAATAAACTGAAATTATTGGTTTGGATCTATCAATTCCACGGTTTTTATCTAGGATCCCTTTTCCCAAAAGTAGGACCATATTTAAAATTTCCTCATAATACATGAAATCTATTCACAATAGAGCTTTTAGTTGCAACAAAAAAGTACAAAATCGAAGTGAAGAAAACTAAAAACAAAGCCGATATATACCAGCTGGTAAAACATTCGTTACTCCTTCAAAAAATATTTTTATACCTTGTGCATATGTTTGTAACAGGCAAAAGGAAACGAAATAGACACATGGTTCCTTTTGAGAATATGAATAGAATCACTTTTTAAGGCGATTTATGCATGTCCGTCCGTCTGTCTGTCCAAGTTAAATTGTGAACAAAGTACAGGTCGAATTTTTAATTCGAATTGGATGAAATTTGGCACAGCTCATTTATTTGGCCCAAAGACGAACCCTATTGAAAAATCGCTTCAGATTTAGATATAACTCCCATTTATATTTTCCTCCGATTTTATGTAAATGGTGCACCAAAGTCCATTTATATCCTTCGTTTTGCACGAAATTTGGCCTAGCGTACTGAATTGAGTCTAGAATGATGAGTGGTGAGTTTCGGTAAAATCGGTTCTGATTTAGACATAGCTCCCATATACATTATCGACCGATTTTATGTAAATGGTGCACCAAAGTCCTTATATATCCTTCGATTTGTACGAAATTTGGCATAGCGTACTGAATGAAGTCTAGTCGGGCCAGTCCGACTTTACTACTTTCCTTACTGGTTTCATTTTTAATTATGATTACCCTTTTTTTCTGTGCACTTTTATTTATTCAGATTCGAATAGCATGGAAACACAGTGCTCCTACAGCAACGTCTCTACACGATATGCTTGCTTATTGAATAAATATGATTTGCAAATTTGTTGATCTGTAAATGTAAATGATTGTGTGTGCAGCGGCAGACATGTATCTCTCACGCTCTAGAAACTGAATACAAGTTTGTCAGTGTTTTTGCTGTAGGAAATTAAGTTTCTCATTAAAATTGCCCTATCTCTGACAGGGGAAGTGATGAGACCTACATACACATCACAATGGACGTTATCATTAATGGATGGAAATTTCAAAATCCAATTTCTATGTAGGATAATGTCTTACAAATATTTGTTTTAGTAAGTCATTGATTTCCCAATAAAATTGTGTGGCAAATATATCAGATTTTTTTTTACATTTTGAGTTGAATTTCATATTTTAACGAAACCCATAATTGAAACTAATTGTTCCCATTTCGAAATAAATCAAATGTTTTACGAATTTGACAGCAATTTCCTCCCAAAATCGCCCATTAACTTCGTAATTATTTTCAGTGCTAGAGACACAACCTTTGCATATACCGTCATTTACATTCAGTTCTCTGTCAATAACGGTAGGAGTTTGAAACGACGGTAGTGGTGGCACCTCTTTATTGCCGGAAAATTTGTGTCAAATGTTAATGCATTAATTGAGCATTTGTTGGCGTTATGTTCTTATGCAATTACACAACACCAACAACAAAGAATCTATTTTTGTTGTTGTTGGTGGAGCTGAAGTTTATTAAATAAATTATCTCGCTGATTGTTGTTTCGCTTGTCATTTTTTTCATGGAAGTTTAATTTGCTGTTGCGTGGCTGGATGACGACTGAGTGGTTGGTAAAGTTTTGTTGCAGTTTTTTGTTGGTGTTGTTGCTATTTCTTGAACCAGCAGATTATGTCAAACAACATTTAAGGAATGTACAATGTGTGGTAGTTGCAGCTCAGGCCATTATTTTTATTACAACATTTTGTTTATGCAAAATGGACAATACGAAGGTGGGCTATTAGGATGTCGGGATAAGGTAGTTTTGTTGTTAGAAGTTTCATGATGCAAACGGTAGTTTTTCTAAGGAAATCCATACTCAACCGCGCTGAAAAATAATTTTACTAAAGTACCCCTTATTCCGTCAGGCTGAATAGCACTACTAATAACGAAATCCTTACTTGGCTGCGAAAAAAAAGAATTTTAAGTAATGAAATAGTGATTTACATAAGAAAAACTATATTCACCTGAGCAGAATAGTGGCATTATTAAAGAAAGGTTATATTCAGCTGCCTTAAATATTGGTTTTATTAAAGAAAACTCATATTCTAAGTATTGAATTTACTATAGGAAACTATAGATGTATAGCTGTATTATCGTACAAAGTATATATTTTGGTTGAATATATTCTTAGGGATTGTTTATTGATTTAACTAAAGAGCGTATCGTATGGTCGGCCGTTCCCTAGTAAGTTGACTGGTTCGGTGTGAATATCATTCATCTGTGCTGGATTGACCTGTTGATCATTGAAGATCTCTACATTGTATCTAGGTAGAGATCTAGGTTGTGTCTATCAATGGGGTAATGTCATGGATAATTCCGGGGACTCATACCCATACTGGCGCTGCATAGCTTACCACCTACTGGTCTATTGCTTTATATGAGATCAACATGACTTCTTTCTCAGCTCCCATGATCTGTCAGAAAGTGACTTAATGTCCTTGTTCCTCTAATTTTGTCTGAAATAGAGGCGGATGACTTAACAAATTTCCGAATCTTGCACCCCAAATGTTTGGTGTGGAAATGTATGCATCAAAGATCCTCAAGGATCTTTGTTACAGGCAGTTGAAGTGAAATTGGCCTGCACAATTCACCTCTGATGGCATCATTGTCTAAATTCAGTATCGGACCCAACAAGCCTAATTTTCAGGTTTTAGGAACCATCTAAGTGGTTGACAGGTTGAGTACAACTGTAAAATTCTGTACTCCATTTTTATCTGTTATTGAGATTCCACACCTGTTGACTTTAGGAGTTCCCTCGCTCTTGGGACTTCGGGTATTGAACGACGGAGCTCAGCCTCTCAATCGCAAGCCTCTGCTGAAAACAATTCAGTTTATCAATTTAATTGGGTTCATACAACAACAACTCTTTTTGGATTGTTAATTTCGAATGAGAATCTTCCAGAACCGTTCCATATTTTCTATTTTAATTACTTTGTTATTGTTAGCTACCCTCGTATACCAACAAAAAAAAAAACATCTCTATTACCTAATCGCTAAAAAAGTAACAAAGTCGTAATCCCACTATGGAATTTCTTACTGTGTATTTGGTAATATGTGGGTCGATTCGATCCGAGGGTTGTGTATTAGACTAAAAGTCTGTCTGCCCATAGCATTGTAAATCAAAAAAGGTATGGGCATAACGGCTTGTAAAAATTGTTGTTATTCATTTTTGTTGCTGTTTTAATTAAGCTAGACACACACACACATGAATGAATTAAGGAAACCGATTTGGAAAAAGAAGAAACAACAACTGAGGAAAAAAATATACAGTTGGTCAACACAAATAGTTGTGTGGTGGAAATTATTGTTCACAAGATTTATACATGACGGACGGACGGACGCATGCCCGACCAACTTGATTCGCGTAATTTGCGTATGAGAATGCGTGTCTTGGCATGTTCGTGTTTGTGTGATGTCAGCATGTTGTAATAGAACTGCGTAAGTCGAACCAACCTGTAAGGCCTGTCCGGCCGGCAGGCAGGCAGCAACATTCGTTGAAGCCTTACTTGAATTCAATCACTCTTGGACATTCACTCTCAGTTGACTGAAGCTGTCTGTTCCTACGCCCCCAGCCTTTATGAGTACAGCCGGTATCTGTTTAGTTGGTCGATCGGTCTGTCGTTCGGCGTTCTCATATGCAAATTGTTGCGTTGGTGTTTTACAAGGTAAATTTGAATAAAATTAAAATTAAACAAGTGTAGATAACCAAAAATATCCCACATTGTAAAAATATTTGTGTGTGTGCGTGTGTATGTGTTAAGCGGATATTTTCTTTAGCTGCGATTGCCAATTTGTGTATGTGTGTGTACGCATCAATTTTAAGCAACGCCAACAATTGTTAGAGCCGAAAAGTAGTCGAAGTCGAAAAAAACAGTCAAAATCACATCTGCAACAAAAACCAAAGCCGACTCAGCATTACTTCTGAGTCATTGTCTGGAATTGTTGTTGTCGTTTGCTGATCACTTTGTTGCTGCGTTGAATTCTCTGAATGATAATTTGTTGTTGTCGAGTTTCTTTATTTTTTTGGCAAACTTCAACTTTACTTGGCTTTTGTTTCGTTCTGCCATTTGCCATTTAATTAGACACAAAGTACGCTGATAATTTCGACTATTTCGAATGATTCATTTGTCTAAGCCATGTTTAGCATGGAAACATTTAATTTTTGCTAACCTTGTTGTCGGCTTGCGAACCAATGCTACCGAATGTCATTGTTCTGTTCAGTGTGCTGGCTGACTGAGTGGCCGGGTTGTTAAGAACATTAAATTGGAGATTTAATTTGTTGCAGTTGTTAATTTTGTTTTTGTCGTGGATTTGGGAGGTTTTTGAGAAGCAACAACAACAAGACTAAGGATTAGATTGAAAACAATGACAATGGTATTTTGGAAATTGGGGTCAATCGTAAACTACTTCCTCTATTGTTAAGATTATCTTTAAATTGAATTCGTCTTTAGATGTGGAACAGATTTAAGCAGAAGCAACGTATTAGATGTGGACTATATTGAATGCTACTTATCACAAACATTTGATAATTGATCATGATATACTTTCATTACTTCACTTTTCTTTAGTCAAGTGAAGGTTTTTTAATCAGCCACGCGGAATAGAAATTTCTCAAATGAAACCTCTTTTTAACCAGTCAGAAAAGTTTTATTACAGAACAACATATTCAGATGGATTGAATAGAAGTTTTCCTAAAGAAAATCATATTCTGCAGTGCTGAATAAAAGTTTTTTTCTAAAGAAATTCATATTCGGCCGTGCTGAGTAGAAGTTTACCCAAAGAAATCCATATTCAGCCCGGCTGAATAGAAGTTTTATTAAAGAAATCCGTATTCAGGCAGGATGAATAGAATAAGTTTTCTTAATGAAACTCATCATCAGCCGGGCTGAAGAAAAGGTTTCTTAAATTAAACCTCTATATAATCAGTCAGAGAAATTTTCTTAAAGAACTATATATTCAGACGGGTTGAATATAAGTTTTCCTAAAGAAATTCGTATTCTGTACATGTTATCCCGAAGAAAATCATATTCGACCGTGCTGAATTTTAGTCTTCCTAAAGAAATCCATATTCAGATGGGCTGAATAGAAGTTTTCCTAAAGAAAACCTTATTCAGCCGGACTGAATAGATGTTTTCCTAAAGAAAACCTTATTAAGCCGTACTGAATAGAAATTTTCCTAAAGAAAGCCTTATTCAGCCGGACTGAATAGAAATTTTGCTAAAGAATAACTTATTCACCCGGACTGAATAGAAGTTTTCCTATAGAAAAACTTTTTCCGCCTGGCTGAATAGAAGTTTTCATAAAGAAAACCTTATTCAGCCGGACTGAATAGAAGTTTTCCTATAGAAAAACTTTTGCCGTTTGACTGAATATAAGTTTTCTTTTAGAAAAACTTTTTCCGCTTGGCTAAATAGAAGTTTTTCTATAGGAACACTTTTTCCGCCGGGCTGAATAGAAGTTTTCCTAGCGATAACCTTATTCAGCCGGGCTGAATATTGTTTTTTTCTAAAGAAACCCTTATTAAGCCGCGCTGAATACAAGTTTTCCTAAGGAAAACCTTATTCAGCCCGACTGAATAGAAGTTTTACTAAAGTAAACTTTATTCAGCCGGGCTGAATTGATGTTTTCTCTAACGAAACTATTATTTAGCCGGGTTGAATAGAAGAATTCCTAAAGAAAATCTTATACAGTTCCACTTCAGTTCCAATAAAGAAAACCTTATCCAACTGGGCTGAATTAAATTTTTCCCTAAAAAACCTTATTCAGCCGAGCTGAATAGAAGTTTTCTTAAAGGAAACCTTACCCAGCCAGGTTGAATAGAAGTTTTCCAAAAGAAAATTATCCAGTCGGGCTGAATACAAGAAAAAATTATTATATTCAGCCGGATTGAAAAATATTTTCCAAAGTTACCTACATTAATTAGTACAATTTCAGCAATAAAATCAATACCAATAACCTTTTCTTTTACAAATATTTCAGTACTTACATAAAAGCCGATGAGAATAACTTACCCAATATGGGTCACATATATCTTAACCCAATCATCATCATCATTTCCCTCTTCTATAATTTTCTCACCTTACCACGTAATTTACTTCTCTCCACAAATTATGGTCGTAAAAATAATCATCAAACACACCTGATACAGGAAATTTGCCATTACTGGCCTGGTATGGCATGGGTGGGATATATGTGTTAGGTTGTGTTGTTGTTGTATTGTTGCAATGTTGTTGAATGGATTCTTGCTACCGGTTGTTGTTGTTGTTGACTGTCGATAGATGATATTGGCTGCCACTTACAAACAAACTCATTGTGTCACCCGCACCCTATTACTAGTCAATCAGCATGACGACGGGGTCCACTTGTGAGGCATACAATGTGATGGAAAGTGTCTTACAAAGCACATTTGATGGTCTTCACACGATTTCCACTATTTTTTCTGTGTTTGCATCAAACTTGTTGTAGTCTCAAGAAAACGTAGCAGCAATAAAGAAGCCTCACCTCTTCCTCACATGGATGTGTGTGGATGGATACATGGATGTGTGTGGATGATGGGTAGAGTATGATGTGTCATTCATTCTTACATTGAGGAATGTCTTTGAGAAAAAAAAACAACAACACCAGCAAATATTCAATCCACAGGTTATTGGCATTTGCAGTTTTTTCGCTTTTATTTGCATATGAAAAGAGCGAACGGCTTGTGGAGATTTGTATGGAAATTTCAATCTTCATTAAAGAAAAAGGAAAAGAGAACGGCAGCTTGCGCTACTGCCATTAAACCAAAGCAACACAATGCAAAAGTAGTCAATAAAAGAACTGAAATCTGCGGGTATTGCGCCACTTTAATAACTTAATCGCCTTAATATCTCTGCCGCAGCGTTCGACTGACTTCTTTTCCATTTCACTTAGTGGATTGTTTTTTTATGCTTTCCCTCTTCTTCCCATTTTCTTCATCTTTTATATTTGCTTCTGAAAGACTTTGTTGGGAGATTTGCCACCACCATCTCAGCAGAACCAGCAGCAACAAACAGTTCGCAAAATATCCGTGGAATAACAGAAGAATAAGAAGACGTAGCAATAACAACAACAATTGCTGATGTTGTTATTATTATGGTTTGTTTACATGACCAAACTTTGTTGAAGACACTTTGTGGTCTTCTTCTTCGTCTCTTGGAAAGTTGAAATCGAAGAAGAAGACCCAACACAAAAGCAACTCAAAGTTTTAACTCAACTTCAACACACAGATATACCATCCTCATGTTTGTGTTTACACAAAAGGGTTTGAGTTGTAATGTTGCTGTTGCTGCTGCTGACGATGCTCACCGATTTCAACTCAAATGATTTGTGTTGTTCTCATTTGTATCTCGATATCATTACTGAATGAAGATGGCATGAATGGGAGAGTGAATGCCAGACAATAGATCTGTGTTTGAGGCAGCACAGGGATGTTTGATGCTGTTGTTTTTAACTGGGCAAATCACGTGAATATCAAGGTCATTTTAATGAATCCATTAAATAAAAAATGTGCATTGCTAGGGTGTGAAAGTCATTCCAGTGTGTATTGAATTATGTTTTGAAAAATTATGAGTGATCGTATTTAGTACTGTAAAAGTAATTATGATGCACCTATCTAAGCATATTGGTTCCAGAAATTATGTTAATATCTCAAATATACTTTAAACCCTTTCTTACAATATGGGGATTAATATACAATATATTTCAGGGCTAAAATGAGAATGCGAATATTTATCGTCAACAATTGTGTTACTATATTT
Source organism: Musca vetustissima (assembly GCF_032173495.1). Taxonomy (NCBI): domain Eukaryota; kingdom Metazoa; phylum Arthropoda; class Insecta; order Diptera; family Muscidae; genus Musca; species Musca vetustissima. The sequence continues at coordinate 115,401 of NW_026880682.1, read as the reverse complement.
CTCAAAATATTTTCTAGCATTATTTATCCTCTCATACCCGTACAAAATTTCAAGTTCATCGATGTACTCTTACTATGACCTTTTTTTTTTTTGGAAAATTGATTTTTCAAGTTTTTGCAAAAAATGTCAACCTTCAAATGGAAATGTCATATTGCAAAATTGGAAAATATTGACCGAATTTCAGTGATCTTTATCTGCAGAAAAAAATCCCATGTATTGTTCTCTATGGTTCCGATACTGTTAACAAGAATTTGGGTAGTTGAAAATAACTTATGGGTATGAAAGCCTATGGTGGGTTTATTAAGACCCCAAAATGACAAATTCCCCATAGATCAAATTTTTCAGATATGGCATGATAAAGTTGTTGCTGTTAACTCCAAAAGTTATTTTTGAGATGATGTATCTTCAGTCAAATCGAATAAAGAATATATTTTTTAATAAGATATCCTCGTTCTAGCTCCATTCCTCATGCTTCGTTCTCGAATTTATTTTCTTGAATTGTAAACTTAATACCATATGACGAGATTATTTGACTTTCAAATAAGAAATCGTTTCAGGAGCTTCAGCCTTTGTCCTCGGACCAATCATTTTTTTTAATCTTTTTTTTTTAGGCTTTTGATAATACTTGTGTTTTATGTATAAAATGATTTCAAGTAGCTGAATGTTTATTACAAGTACATATCGAGTTGTTCGATTTATAGGATTACGAATTATCTGTATTGTATTTTTCCTCTAAATATTCAATTTTGAATTTTTGTTGTGCATTTTCGTTTAATGAGGACCCCCACCCTCAATATATTATTTATTACATTACCACGATTGCTTGCGGTTTACTGTCATATTAAAAATTCAAGTGACTCACCACTTCTTTATATTTGTATAAATATTATCCGATTTCCCCCTAAATGTAATCGAATATCCATCCTTGTTTATTATCATCAGTAAACAATCTATAATAAAATTCCTGCATTAATGAAAGTTGTCCTCTATTGAGTTTTTGTTGTATATACAATGAAGGAGAGGGGGAAGAGTATTGTATCCAAGTATTAAATCACCGCAATGACAACCCTAATATTCATAAATTAAATTAAAAAAGAGGGAGAGTCAAAACTCAATTGAATTATGTGAGAAATCTGGTGATGAGAGTATTTATTATACTTAAGTTAATGTTTGTTCTCTCAATAAAAACTTGAATTACGATTTTATCCAATACGACAACATAACTTGGACTTAAAAAGTAAAATATTCTAATGCAAAAAAATTCATTTGCAATCTTTTTGAGTCATTGATGACCACAGTACGTTGTACTCTCCACCTCCAAAATGTACGATCTTTACTCTCCCACTCATTACAAACAACTTTACGCGGGTTCGTTATTATTATTATGTCAACATTTTTATGTGTGTGAGAGAAGATTGTGGTTTGTTTTGTATGTGGGACGAACGATGGGGATTGAGAGTGAGTAAACGAACGAACGTGCCAGAGAATTGAGTGATTCTCTTGTTTGACTGGGGGCGACTTAATCGTCTCCCAAAACTACTTCTATTGCTTAACCAACCTCTCTGTCTGCCTACACACATTCCCCACTGTGTGTGTGTGTGAGTGTCGGTGGATACATTAGTCGCAGTCGTTGCCGTAATAAAAATAATGGGCAATGCATTTTACCACAAACAATCAAACACACGCACACACGTTGGTTGGTTGGGGGCAATCGTTGTCGTCGCCGTCATTGACGTCGCTGCTGCTGTGCTCTGCTGTTCGTTTGAGTAAGTGTGTGTGGTTTTGTTGTTAGTTGTGGGTTTCTTTCGTTGTGTTTATTATTAAGTTATGAGTACTTTTGTGGCAATTTCGTATCGATTTTGAGTTTAGTCCAATTTGAACTACGGTACCGAGCGGTAGTCTCTTCTTCTGAAATTTGAATTGAAGCTACAGTAAACGATAGAAACGAGCAAAACAAAAAAAAATAAAATAAAGAAACAAACACACACAAAAAGAAAGAACAAAATTTTAGCAGTTGTGTGATTTTTTTTTTTTTTGGAAAATTTGTATGTGATTTGATTTTTTAATAAATGCAAACGACAACGTAAACGAGAAAAACTATTTGAAAAATAAAAAGAAAAACAAATTTTTTGTTGTTGTTATGCACCTGGAGTAGTTTGTTGGCAGAGATACACCACACGAATTGTTAAAATTGTTACGTTACGTTACGGCAACAGAGTCGTGTTAAATTGTTGTTGTTATTTATTAATTGATTGCTATTATTGTTGTTGCCTTTGTGTCCCTACAAGTGTCGCTGGTGTATCTGTGTGCGGTGTTTACAGTGATATTGTTGTGTGTGTGAATGTGAAAACTATACAATTTTTTATTACTAAAATAAAAATAAAAAAACCCAGAACAAAAGAAAACAATTTCGTTAAAAGTAAAATTTTATAAAAAAATAAAATATTGAGAAAAAATACAAAATCTAACCGAAAAGGATAAGAAAATGAGCAATTAAAAAAAAAAAAAACAACAACATCGACATGCATACAACTAAAACCCAACTTGAAAGAAATATTTGAGAAGGCTGTTTACTCTGGCATACATGGCAAGATTTCAGTTTCATTCGTTTGGAATTGTTGGAATACCTTTGGCCATTGCTGCGAATATCGAACGACGGCGACAACAACAAACAACGACAAAAATCATGTGAAAAGAAAGAAAGATACAAAATCCACTGAAAATAACAACATTGGCAAATACAAAAAAATAAAATAAAATGAAAAAAAAAATTATATTGGTTTGAGCCAAGTTTAGATCTTGGTCGTCGTCATAGCTGTTGTATCTTGCTGGCTCGCTGGTTGAATGGCTCAGCTAGCGGTGTGTTTATGAGTGTGTGTGCGTGTATGGGTATGACTTTGTCAGCCACTGGCCCAAACGATCATTGAAACCACGACGACGATGACGGCGGCGGGTATGACTCGGCCGTCTATGTTTAGCTTAGTGACGATGACTGTGTAACTGACTGACTAGCCAGCTGGCTGTCTTCAAGATACTGACTGACGGGCGATTTGCCTTTTTGTGTGGCTTAATTTCAATTCATTGAGTTAACAACCAGTTTTGTTTATTTGATTTTCGTTGTTGTTGTAATTTTATACAACTTTGGAGACTCTTGAGACTGGGTCGACGAATAACAACAATGCAAACCATACAAAAACATCATCATCGTCATCAACAACAACATCATCAGCAGCAGCAACAGCATGGAACGCAGCAACCACCACCTACCTACCACCTAATGGGTGTCCAATTCACTCTCCTCAACTCTGTCCAAGCCAACAACTTTTGTATCTGTCAACTGGTAGAAATTAATGCCAGCCAGCCAACAAATGGATGGATGGATAATCGGCCAGAAAGGCCTACCCCCACAAACCACCACATAGGTGATCTCTGTGAAAGCCTAATAAATGTATGGGCCAAGTTTACACGTCTGTGATGATCTTTGAGCTTTTGTGAATGTGTTTTGGATTTGGTTTTTCACATCAGCAACACGCATTCACGCACCCATATATTTTTGTTTGCTCTTTGTAATGGCGCTCTCAAAGTTATCTGAAGAATACAAAAACAAAAACAAACACTTCCCAAAAAAATCCAAACAAGTATCTAAAGAATTTGGTGTTCCTGCTGAGAGTGTGTGTGTGACTGTTTGGTTATTTGTAAGTCTGTCTGTCGGTATCGCGAGACATAAAAATCCAAATGTTTCTTCTTCGTAGTCGTATTGTCCCTTTTGTCTTTTCTTGTTGTTGTTTAGTTTGTATGTTTCTTCTGCTGGCTGTGCCACTTTTTTGAATATTTTTGTTTATTCATTCTACCTGTCCCTACCTTTTTTCATTTTCTAATGTGTAGCTTTTTTTTGACCAAAGCAAAGAATAACGAATTGCGACAGACCAAGAAAACAAAAAATAAAAAACGGCATACAAGCCAGCCAACACAGAGCTACACGGAGTTTTTTGGACGCCCAACCCATTCCAGCCTTTTGTAAATTTCTTCCATGAATTGCAAACTCTAATCATTCCTTTTTTCATGGGAAACAACTTTTTTGTTGCTGTTATTATTTTTGACAAATTCCAATGTTTATTGGTTTTTGGCAACAGCCTTCAGTTTCCCAATTCGAAATTCATATTATTTCTTCAGTGATCGGCATAATTTTATGTTCACAAAGGACTTGAAATAGAGATACCTAACGGGATTTGTTTATTTTCCTGCAATGAATATTAATTTTTTTGTATTTTGAATATTTGTAAATATTTGTCAGAGACATCATAATGTATTTATAACATAATGCAACAAAATTGGGATCACCATCTTGAGGGATGGAGTGTTGGTTTTGGAGGTGAAAGAATCCATTAGGGCAAATTCGTCCCTATAATGCATAAAGATAAAGCTATATATTTTTGACCCAGGCCTACCACCTGATTAGTATATTTTGTAATCTAACTACATACCGCAATTATGAATCAATAGTCACGAAATTTTGCATGTAGGTTCGAATCTGGCCAAAGGCGACACCTATATATTTATTTTATTTATTTAGTCGACGAAGATTATTTTATTAATGTCGTATATATATACTCTGGATGTTGCCTGATTTCCTTTGATAATGGTATCCCTAAGACCTCTAGTGTGATAGTGGTAATTCTGTACATATTAATATGTACTATTATCACACTAGAAAACGCAAATATCGCGAAATGTAGCCCAGACTCCGCAGTAGAATAGTAGAGTAGCTCAGCCGAAAGAAAGTTCAGTGATTGCTGTTGGTGAAAGTTCTTTCCTGAAAATATTGATGACAGGATTTCATTGCATTCGCTATCGACAATCTGTTGACGTCCGATGGAATTACGTCTTGATAGCCCCTGAAGTCCTGACGGATGTGGATTTGCCATCACTGTGTGATGGTTGGGATGACGCGGCAGATAGCATGCCGCCAGCAATAACTGTATAGTCAACAACACATTATATTGCTTGACTGACAGCATACTGGTCTCCTCATGGCGGTGATCGAAGCTCGTCATCTGGACACAGCTCGTTATCTGCAATTCGGAGTGCATTATTTTGTGTTTTTCGCAAAGATCTCCATTGTGTTCCGCTCAGGAAGGAAGACCAGACTGGGGCAGAAGAATTATGTTTGGAACGGCCTATGGCCTTTTATGTCGTTACCAACGTTTCTTTATCCTTGCCCCAGGAGGTGCCAACCAAAAGATTTCCGAACTTTATTCCTTGCTTTCACCTTCTGGTTAGAATGTAGTTAGAATGCGAGGAGAAATGAAGGATGTTATCGAGGACAACCCCAATAATTTTCGGATTATGGAAGGAGTTCTAAACTGACTTTTCGCGTCCAAGAAGTGAAAAGTGACACAATAGACTTTGCAGTTGATCTTTTTAGATTGCGCTCACGGAAGAAGTTGGTGATGGTTGCTAAATAGTTGGACATTTTCGCACTTACGTCGCCAATGTTAGTACAATTGTACCAAACGAAAGTTCAGGGGTAGTTGTGTTAAGTATCATGTGGGGGAATACATCTTAAAAAATTGGTTAGTCAAAAATAGTCGAAATATGATTTTTAATCAACGAAAGTGGGTAAAATGCGAAAATCGATTATTAACTGATAAAATATCAAAAAATACTTTGTTAGAACACAAAGTCGACAAATCTCAAAGCCCACATTTTTTTCTATTACTTTCCTTAACTAAGGGAAATATTTCTCTTTTTCATTGAACCATTTTCTCAAATCCTGACCTATTTAAGCTAAGAAATTTTTCTTATTGGAATTTATGGAATGTGTAAACACCAACAACAGTTATGGTCACAATTCTAGACCCTCAAACAAAATACAATAGAAAAGATAAAAACAACAACAACAAAACAAGTTTTTCAGACATGCAACACTGTTGCATGTAATAAACTTTGCCATTGTTATTGGTTGTTGTGGAAATTGTTGTTTGACTGGCCTTTCGTTCAGTTTTTTTCTTTATTTACCTTTCGCCATGCAACATTTTTCTCCTTTTGGCTTTGTTTTGCCCACATCTTTGTTGATTTCATTCAACACTTTTCTTTCATTCATTCGCTCCCTCGCTCGTTCGACAAGCAACAATGGGCCCAATGGGTTGGGTGCTGGGGAGGAGTATGATTTCACCTTTTCTTTGTGGTGATCATTTTTTGTTTTTTTTTAGAATTATTTTACCTCGATTTTGAATAATAAAAAAATACAATAAATATTAAAAACTAAATTTGCATCATGAAATCTTTTATGGAAATAATGGCAACATTCACTTCACTTGAACTCTCTTCGATCTGACCGTGAAATCATCGTTATGACTCGCTCTCTTTATGGAGTATTTTTCTGCTTCTTTATCAATGATAGCTATTTGTTGTTGTTGTAGGGTTTTTTTCGACGCTCACGCATATCTGCTGTTAATAAATATAATTTATCATATCTAATCGTGGTTGCGATGTTTTTTGCATCTTTTTTAATTTGTTTCTTTTTATTTCTTCACCGATCATATTCCGATTGTAGATTCAGTCAGGGTTTCTATATGGTTGTTACCATATGATTCAATGAACGAACGATGATCGTAATGGAATCGAACTAGAAAAAACAACAACTACAAAACATGGTGATAATATACTATTGTGATGATGACGTAGTTCTTTGCCAATTGTTATTGATAATGGCCTTTAAAAATAAACCATGATGAAGAGAGCCCAGAAAAAAAAGAGAAATGTAAAGATTATTATCGTCAATAGTCTATAAAAACATTTTTAATATTTTGTCAAATTCCAACAAACAATCAAATATTTTGAAAACGACGTAATGCTATATGTGCTTTCGTGTTAACAGACGACGTAATGCGATTCCACGAAAAAATCTATGTTAATTATTTTTTTTTCGTAGTTCAACGGGGTAAACTTGTTTGATTTGTAGATTTTCTGGCCAGGTGGTGGTGCTGATTGTTGTTGGCGATGATGTTATCAAGTCATATATATTAGCAATATTGGATCTTTCAAAATGATTTGATTTGCTTTAGACATTTCCGAGGCTTTTGAAAATAAATAACAAAAGACTATTTTTAAAGGCCAATAATTTGTTTGTTATAAGAAAAGGTGCTGGAGTTTTTGAAAACATTACATTATTTTTTATGGCAAAAGAAACTCCAAAATACCAATTGACCTACAGACCCCATTCGGAAAAATTTTTAATTTGTCCATCAAGAGAAATTATCCAATAAAATATTTTACCAATCCATAGAATTCAATTAATTTTTTGTTATTTATTTTTATAACTAATGGTGACATTAAATTCCCCCTCCCCAAAAAAAAATCATGAGTCGTATGTCAATATTTGTGCAGCTGTCCATATTACTGAGAAGAAACATAAATTCAAATTTTCGCCCAATAAATATAGACACAACTCTGCAACAAGGCCACAATTTTTTTTTGGTTGCACTTCATCGTCACCAAAGAATAACCAAAGACGATCAACATGATTTTGTCATCATTCTAAAAAAAAATTGATATTCCAACATTGGTGGTGTTTGATCGAAGAAAGAATTAAAAATTCCATAATGTGGTGGGCTGAGATCGTTCGAATGTGGGCGATGTTTTTTTTCTTTTCTTCACTTATGGACATACAAGATTCCAAAATATTGTTTGGCAAATCAAATGGAAAAATGTCAATGAATTCCAATTTTGCCATAAAGTGTGTGTGTGTGGCTTCTTTCAATTTAAGCAATTACCATAAATGGCAAAAACCTCAAGCAAGCAAATGGGCCGCCACCATCATCATCTTCCAGTTAGAATGTTTTGATGAGCACCTGCACAATGGCTGACGATGATGATGACGACACCCATATTCCAAGAGTTGATCTTATTCTCCATCAGTTTTCTTAGATCATCAATCTTACTTAGTTGCCTGCAATCACAAAAATATTTTTCTTCTTTATTAGACTTGGGGGCAAGCTCTGGTTGATGATGATTGACATAATTTAACATTTATCTGTTTGGGGCGTCAGCTCTCCATCCATCCACCGAACCTTTTGCCTTTTGAGAGGGGAAGGAGGGGGTCAATTGGGGTCCCCATTGTTGTGGCAACGGTGTACCATTGTGTAAATTGACTTGAATTGACAATTGCTTTAAATTGGATTTCCAAACAAACTTGCCTGCCACTCGCCGCATCCTCAGCAAGCAGCAAAATAAGCGCGTGTGCAGCAGACATTTGCTGCCGTTGCCGATGTTATTTTGCTGCAACATATGATCATGCAATAAACTGAAGTATGTACTTCTCTCGTTGCAGTTGTTAATAAAAATCCATCATAATTCATTGAAATAAACAAATGAAGGTGGGGTGACAGATAATGTTGCTGGGTGTTGTTCGGCTTGGTGGTGACTGAGGTGAGGCAAGAGAGTGCAATTGCAATGGAAAATAGTGGTGGAGATATATTGAAATTCATATAAATTATAAACAATTAACTTATATAGTTACGCAGGATGTATGCTGAAAAGTAATCGTATTCGAAAAGTGTTGTTTAACAGGGAGTTCATCCAATACACTGAAACAAATTTCCATTTGTTTCAGTGTATTGTTTTAAATGTTCCTAAGATGTTTTATTTTTTTAATTATGTTCAAATTACATAGTGAAGGTTCATAGAAATATATCCCATTCCCAAATGTCCGAGATGTACTATTTATATTTATATCCGAGGGCTACCATTTATATTTCTGTCTTTCAAGGGAAATGTGGATATATAACCAGAAGAGTCTGACGGGGCCGACCACGAACAACATTCATTGGTTTTGGCTCGACTTTGTAGATCCACACAATTGATTTTTTTTCTTTCGAGTTCATATGAATAGATGCAAATATTTTAAGGGTCTTCTGATTGTGGATATACCCAAATTCCCCAGCAAATATCAAGAAATAAGCGAAAATATTGATACTGCCCTAGTTATTTTATTTTTGAGAAAAAAATCCCATAAATAAATATTGACTTGATTCCGCCTTCTAAATCTGCAATTGGAGCGGAATCTCTTCCCTTGATTTATTTTTATTTTCTTCTCCCAATTTTTTGTATAAACAAAGTCGTCTATTGCAATCGTTTACAAAACAGCAACAACAACATAAATTTGAAAATGTGGCAATGTTGTTGTTTTTTTTTTCATTTTTTTACTTCATTAAACTTTCCCATGTAAGTTGTAGTTCAAAACTTTGCTGATTAGTGGGTTGCACATAACAAAAATTGAAAAAAAAAAAAATCGGAAAACTAAACAAAAAACGCTCTCTATGTGATTTATATGATTATTGTGCGTGTGACTCTGTTGTTGGGTTGGTTGTATTTCCTTGCTCTTGGTCAAAATAATTTGGCAGGTGGCCAATTGGTACAAAAATCGTGTTATCTTGTCGCTCTCTATTTGTTGTTAAACGACGACCGAACTACCGGTACTTGTGGGCCACAAATATTCCCCGATGTCATCGCCGTGAAGGCTTTTTAGCCGGTATAAAACACACACACAATGATTGCGGGATAGTGGGACTTATGACCAACCGGACAAACACTCAAACTCACATACATGCACATAATCGGATGTAGATGGCGAGAAATAGAAATAAAAATAAACACAACAAACAGACAGACGGACAGATATTAAATGGGAAAATACAATCATTTGCTGGTGCTATTGTTTTGAGACCAATGACTCTCTGGCGGACTATTTATTGAAAAGAGAAATACAAAAACAACAACAGTTTTCATTTTGTTGGCTTCGGTTTAGTTGGCCGGCTGACCGGCCACATGCTTAACGAAACGTTTCTCCACTTAGCCAGCACCTCATCATCATCATCAACAACATTTCACCCCTCTCGTTGTTTGTTTTACATATTGCGTTATAACAACAACAACAATATCCCAACAGCAACAACATAACAACCAAATATCTATGACAAATTAGTGAACTCATTCGGTTTTGCAATAAAAGTGAACTGCTGGTGAATTGCAGTAAAATAATAAAAATCGAAATAAAATATGTCGTGAATGCTGCCTGCCACCACACACCAATACTCACACTCACACACACACAGAGTGTCATTTCTATTTCTATTCCCACAGCTATGACAGCCTAAAAAAATTGTTTTGTAAAAATTCCTTAGATGCAACGAAAAGTGTGCCATTTCGAGTAAAACTAGCACGACGACGAGGCCCGCCCGGCATTTGTAGCCGGTGTAGCCATTTATTCCAACAGTTGGGTTTGGTTGTTCGGAATTTTGCTTTTAACGAAATTGTTACAAAAGAAATAACTAATCGGATGAAAAATGTTTAATTGTCTTTGATTTGTTGTAGTTTTGGAATTTAAAAAAGTGATTATTGCCAAAAAGTAATCCTTCCAAATAAAGGAAACCGAAAAAAATCTGAAACCAAGAAAAAAACTTTACAACGAATATCAAAAAAAGTAAAGAAAACAAGTGCCATTCCACAGAAGAAAGAGAAAACAAATATAGCCGCTTTAAATTTAATTTTATACAAAGAAAAGTGTTCTTACAAAACAACGAAAAAGAAAAACATTTTGCCAATCTCAATTTTAAATAAAACATTCCAAAATCACAACTGTTCTTATGTTGGTGTAACCAAAAAGATAAACTCCACCTTGACAACCCCCCAAAAAAATCTTCAAATTGTTTAAACGCAAACAACAACAAACAACGTTGTCACCATAATTTGTGGATTGCGATTTAGTTGGCTGGCGACACAAACGGCGTCACCATGACATCGCACTCCTACTATAAGGATCGTTTGGGGTTTGACCCCAACGAAGCACAATACGAATCTTCAACAACTACGCGTCGCAATGCCAGTCGCAGCAGCAGCAGTAATCATCATACGCAGCTGAATAGCACCACCAGCAGCAGCGGCCACCATCATCATACGCAGCAGCGGGAGCATCAAAATCATACTTATCCACGCAGCAGCCACCATCCCCACCATCACCATGTTGGCGGCTCATCGACATTGACCCATCATCATCATCAATCCTCGGCTTCACCAGCCCGAATCTCGATATCACCCGGTGGTGCTTCACTAGATCAATATGCCGACATTAGTCCGGCCAAGAAACCGAAACATACATCAGCATCAGCGCTGCAACAGCCCCAGGGTGGCTATGAAGATGCATTGACACAATTCAAAGGTACCATGTCTATATGGGAATATTTTATAGAAAATTGGGATATAATACGTAAGTGGTTTTAGAGCCAGCCCCCACAAAAGAAAAAGTGGGGCGGCCGAGCCTTGACACCCCCAAGCGGAATGATTTCGGGGGAATAATGTCGGCCCCTTCCCTTTTTTGCTTCAAATTTATTTGAGTTGTTGTTTTTGCATTGCTGTGCAATTTGCTGCATGAAATGCTCTCGCAACTCTCAACGCATTCTTTCGATCGCTCGCTCTCTTTGTCTGTAACCAAAAACTAAAATTGGCTAGAGAGCTTTGCGGAAAGAGTTTAAGCTTCGATGTTAAATGTTTGCGCAATATTATTGAATTATAATTACAACTGTAGCACAGTGGAAATTGCATGCTAATTGACGTTTTTGGGTATTTGGTTTAGGAAAGGATACTTCATGGAATCGCTTCAGGATCGCCAAATATGAAAATTTTGACCACAGACCTCTTAATTGACCTACGTTCATTCAGTTTGAGAAATATTCGTCGGGGTTTTTGGTGGTATAAACCACCCGCATTTCCTACACGCTTTGCAACAGACCTCAAAATATCCGCCAATTTAGAAGGAATCAGTCTCAAAATATAAAGTGAAAATAAAGTATGGATACTTAGTCGAACGCAAAAGTCGATTTACTTATCCATAGTTTGAATTTGTTTTTAGAATAGGTCTCACTTTTGATCAATACCTGGCAATATTAAAGGATTTAAACCCCTTTATCCTGCTATGTGGCATATTCGAATCGGAGCGACTGGAAATTATTTTTTTAATGCTCAAAATTTAATCCGATTCAAAGATATGTATTTAAATTTAATTTGCAAATAGCAAATAAATTTTTAACAGTTTGTCCTTCGGGTTTTTTTTTCATAAAACCCAATCTTAGTGGCCAAACACTGATCTATACCGATGTATTTAACCACACTATCATAAATTAATGTGTTCCGAAAATTTCTCAATAAATTTCTATTGCCAATTGAAAGTATTTTTCATATTTTTGTCTAGTTTGTATTTCCACACAATCATCCATTCCAAACACCTTGAAGCTTTTTTTAGAGTTTTCTCACGTTGTTTTTGGTAGTCTTTTTGGGGGCGTTAATTTGTTTGTTTTTATTTATTTTTGTTTTAATAGAAATCAGAAGCGACTTTCCACTGTGCCATAATATTGCTCCAGTTGTAATGAATGTTTCACTTATCGCGCTCAACTAATTCAAACGCCGCGTACGTTCGTTCGCTTGATGACGATGGTGACGACGTACGTGCTGCGGCGCCAGCTACCGCCTCTTGATTTAATTTAATTTCATTTCGTTTTTGTGGTTCAAATGAAATTATTTAACAACGTTCAATCCTTTTTAAATGTTTTTGTTGCCTTTTTTACTTTTGTTACTATTGTTTGCTTTCTTTCTTTTTCGTTTTTATTTTGCTTTCTGCACGTTTTAATTTATTTGCACTAAACAACAAAAAAAAAATGATAAAAAAAATCGGCATTCACACATTTATACAGCAGGAGGAGATACTGATAGAAACGCTACTACAACACTTTATGTTACGTTAACGCTTATCAATCAGAGTGGTGGTAACGAACGAAAGTTTCGGATTGATTGAATTGAAAATGTTTTTTTTTTTTAATAGAGAGAATGTGTGACTTGACTGAATGTGTACAACTCCTCGTCTGGGTTGGGGAGGTAGAAAACGAGGAAGTTACCGCACTCAGTAGTCAATTTTTTTTTTTGAGATACGACCTTGCGCTATGTTACTCTACTACTCTACGATTGAAAATAATATTTACGTTTGTTATTTATAATTTTACACAAACAAACAATCTACACCGCTACATACATACAAACATGAAAAATAACTAATTTACCTTTTTTATCACAAATCTATGCTAAATAACTCGTTTGACTGTCGAATAAATATCACATGAAAATAAAAAATTAGAAATATTTTATTTAAAATAAAAAACTAACTAAGAAGCTTAAATGTGCTAGAATTTCATAGTTTTCAACGATTCCTTCAACAGTTTTTTTTCACTTGACAAATGTTTTTTTGAAAAGCCAAAATGTCAGTTTCTCTGTAGATTTGTATAATTTAAAAATAAAATCACAATTATGTTAATTAATTACCGTTTTGAATTTCTTTGAATATTATGCGAACAAGCATTTCTGGAATTTTTGTTTTTTTTTTCTACAAAATATAGGCTTAATTGGCTTGACGATGGCCATTGGGCCAGTCGGAAATATTAAATATCATTATCAAATATGTTGTTGATTATTTTTTATAAATTGGATTTATATTTTAATTTTTGTTTTTTTTATAAAATTTGAAAAAAGACCGAATCGCGGATACTCATAAAATAATATTTCAGTTTTGGGCATAAACAATTTTTTGTATATTATTATACCCTCACAACTTTGTTGTTAGGGTATTATGGTTTTGTGCAGCCCCTAGAGTTTGTAACGCCGCGAAATATTGTCCTAGTATATCGATATCATATCTCGACTAGCTGAGCCCATCTAGACATGTGTGCCCGTCCGTCTGTCCAGGCCACAGTTATGGACTAATCTTCACGAAATTTTGCATGTGTTGTTGGATGGGTTCTGGCCAGAGAAGACCCCTATTGTGTTGGTAAAGATCGGTTAATATTTAGTGGATGACATCGATCAAATTCCTAATTTTGTCGGTTTTTCTGGTCGCTCCAGAGGCCGAACTACCCTGCCATTGCAATATAATAAATGATATTTCATTTATAATTTGGAATATTGTTTTAATATTAAATGTCTCCTAGTGGTGACTCAAAAAATTTATTCCCATATTTTGAGGACAGAATGTATAATGAATCAAAAACCAAACCACAGCTGTTATTTGTAAAGAATCCCTGCAATGATGAATGGGAAAATGTGGGTTTTTTGCTTTTAATAATTTTTATGAGCTCCATACCATATGCATTTTAATTAGCCATTTCAACTAACAGCCGTCATTTTAGAAAGAAACAAAAGGCATTTGTTTTTCTGTCATTCTCTTAGGGAAAATAACAGATTTTGAATATTAATAAAAAAATATTAAATACTAAAATTTTACTTTTTGACAGGGTGTATCGATTGATTCAATATTTTGATCTATGAGTTTAAAATGCTAAGCTTCGAGTTATGACTTAATATTGAAACACGCTCAGAGTTAGTTAATTAATTTGAATAAATTTGACATGAACCCGCACACATATCAATTTTTGTCATAAATTGTGATTTAACAAATTTATTTTTGGCATTTCCTTATTCGGTCATCTGTCCAACGAACGAACTCACGAACGAAGCAATCAATAAACCTCCCTATACCTAGCAAATAGCCAGATAAGTGTTTGAACGACTTGTCTCATTTTTTTTATAAATATATTGCCACTTAAACCGTTATTAACATTGACCCTGAATATGAATGGCGGCGGACCGAAATTAGGTATCAACAGCACCAACAACTTAAATATGACAAAATAGCAACAAAAAACGAGAAAGAAAAAAATTATGAATAAAATAAAAAAAAAATTTGCATGACAATATGTTAATATTTTACAGTAACACATATATACCTACTACCTTAAAAATGGTTGAAATATGACCGATCGATATTGTTATCCATATTTAGGGTCTAGTTCCCTCGAACCAAAACAACAACAATACACCAAAGTTCAATATACACGCCAATGACAATGTTAATTATTAATTGTTTTTTCCTACTTTTTTGTTGTTAATAAATATTTAAAAGAACAACAATGGAACTAGTAATCAATAAACACCTAAATTTTATTACCAACTACCCTTCAATTGAAAAGGGATTAGAAGAGACACAGTGGCCTCGTCTACAAAAAAATAAAAAACAACTCATTACTAATTAACTGAATTGTAAGCTTAGGAATTCAAAGACTACTTCAATGCTAACGCGATTTCCTAGGTCACTTAAATTATACTCATATTCGTATCTATGAATTTGTAAAACATTACGCACCTAATATATTCTGCATTGTCAATGGTAGAAACCCGTAGTACCAAATAATCCACAAAAATTTCATTAGTCCAAAGTCAACTTACCTATCCTCTTGTCAATGGAATAAATTGGTAATTTGTTATTATATTACATTAGTCAACTTTTAGATTTTTGAAAAAGTCGACTTTTCGATCTTGTCCTATCTGTTAAAAATCTCTTTTCGACTTTTAATGAATAACGCAAATCGACTAAAAAGTATATTTTTTATATTCAAAGAGATCGAATCGATCTAGGGGTTTATATGAATTTTCAACGGTTAAAAGAAAATATAGGAAATTATAATAAAGTCTAACTTGTCTTTTTGACCTTTCAATACAATAAGTCGATCAGGCAAAAGTCGACTTATATATCCCTAACAACTGACATGTTGGCTATCCTGAAAGCCACGCCTTTTTTAAAACGAAGATTGATTTTCATTTTAATTGCAATTTTGCAAAGACTCCCCTTTCACACTTTGTTGCGCATCAAGCCACTGTGCCACTAGTTCGTTGAGTTATGAGAAAAATTGTCATTTTGTATTTTTTTTTAATTATACAAGTGGTGGGTTTCATTTTTTGCATTAATTAAATGGCGTTATAATCGATCGATAGGTAAATATTTATTTTTTGTCTTGTTTTGTTAGTTAAAAATATCGGTGAATAAGCCATAAATAATTTGTTAACAATAAACAAATATATATGATAATTTTTTTATGACTAGATGGGTGGTAGTACGGGAGGTTGGGGGACATTCATACAGGGAGAGGGTCATAAAACAAAAAATGCCGCTTACGCTACGTGAGCTGGTAACTAGTTTTTAATTTGTTGAATTTTGAATTTTTCATATTTCTTATGTCTACTAATTTGAGAATAAACAACAACAACATTCTTGGATAATTAATTAGCCAATAGAAATATTTAGGCATTTTTTTTATTTCCCTGGTGGCCTACAAGGCCCTTCTAAATTAATTTCCATATAAAGAGAGACAGACAACAGCCAGCTGCGCATGCTCATTATGACTATGGCTATTTAAATCCCCATTTAAGCAAAAAATATGATTAACTGTTATTATTACACGCTTTGTTGTTATTGTTGTTGGTGGTGGTGGTGGTGTATGACAAAGTGATGACAATACAATAAATAATTTGCATATAAATGATTCATAAGATTTTCTATAGAATTTTAAATTAAAATAGCACCAGCTCCCTGGAATATTTGTTCAATACATCACGAATAAATACGAAAAATAATTCCGAATTTTTTTCGTCTATTGTCTTAATGATTTTCGATAATAATCAGTAAAGACTTGACACCAAGTTACTAGAATTTTTTGTCGGTTTAATTTGAGAAAAAACCCACCATAAAATTTTCGTAGACACCACGCTGTAATACTTCCGTTAGCTGAATATTTAAATTCTTTTTTGTGTGATGACAAACAAAAGTGGAAGGGAGTGGGTGCCCTGCAAACATTGAATTAAAAATGCAAATATATTTTTTATATTTTATATGATAGCAAGCAGCCAATTGCCGGAAGTCACAAATGATGCCAACAATATAAAAATAGAAATATAGGTAATCTATAATTGGAATTAGAATGCATTTATTCAGAAACACAATAGGGCATAGAATTACAAGTAATCAATAAAAAGAAAAGATTAGAAAACAATTGTAATTCAATTCAGAAAACAATTTTAATTTTTCAATCTTTAGATTCCTTTTTTAATTTTTGTCAAACAATAATATTAACTATTGATATCTCAGTATCAAATACTGGATTTATAATGTACTTTTCGGAACTCAACTGCTTGCAATTCGACCTACTACTGTTTACAAACTCAATTTGCATCGTTCCGAAAAGGAACGAACTGTACTATGTCTGGTCGTTCATTTTACTCCAATCGTTACAATTTCCTCTAGTTCACCTAATTCCTTTTTGCTCCAGACGTTCTTGTACTTTTTTTCAAAAACTGCTTGCAATTCGACCTACTATTTCTCTCAAAATAGAGTTGCATTGTTCCGGAACGAAATAGTTCCATAGAAAATATTCCGCAAAAGGAACGATCGGTACTAGGTAAGATCGTTCCTTTTGCTCCAATCGTTCAAATTTCTTCTGGTTCACGTATTTCCTTTTGCTCCAGACGTTCATTTTTCCCCTCGTTCCAATAGTTCATTTAGTTCTTGTAACATGTGTTGTCTATCTTAAGACTGGGAAATGTTAACCATTCAATATAATTGTCTAAATTTGAGGTAATAAAGTTTCTATGCAAAACATTCCCCTCAATGATTCAGTTTATCTTGATTTCGATCACTTAATTGATTACTCATTTAAAATGAATGGAATTAAATTCATTTTTTCGTTGTTTTTAAGAAGAAAAGAAAACAAATAAATTTTTGATTTTACTTTCACATTTAAATGGCTCTTGGCATTATTGTCTAAACCAGTTTGTGGGTGAATTCTTTAAACTAACTCCAAATAAAAGTATGCAAACAACTTTCACGGTAATAGATTTTAATTAATTTTTATTTGACAAAAAACTGAAATACCTTTACAATTATAATACGAGTAACTCATGTCTTAATTAGCAATAAATATGTTTGTCTGGAAGATTAAAGCGTTTTGGAATTAAAAATAAAAATATTGGAATAAAGTCCTCGATTAAAATTAATTGTAAAATAATTTTTTTAAAATTTTATTAAAAAATTTCATAATAATTGCTTAACACTCAGCCTTTAAATTGATATCCTGCACCAAAAAAAAAATGTTTATTAAATATCCAATATGTTCTTATATCTATTAATAACCGTGGCATAGGAACATGCTACCAACCAATATATACACAAAACTTACATATATAATATTTATACGAGTACATAGGTAAACAATATCGGTTATCAGTAGCATACAATTATCTGAAATTGCTGACTCAAAATGAACGCACAAAAAAAATAGAACCTAAAAATAGTTGCAAAAAACTTAATTTATAGTGACATCATGCAAAGTAAATTATGATAAAGGTATTCCATATGCTTTTTATGTTTGAGAGAAATGATACAATTTTAAAACTGAAGTTTGTTGAAAATCGATTTCCCAATTTCACTGATTAACTCAACAAATCAAAAATCGATTTTCGACATTAACTGACTTTTTTCAGAATCAGCAGGATTTAATCGTACATATTTAGTTTTGCCCAATACTAATTAAATGACATTATAAAGAAACCCAAATTGACAATTGTAATAGCACTGGAGTGGACAATCTAGTTCACGTAACTGATCGATCTTTCTCTTCCTTTTTAAAAAAGGAACTAATTGCTTAATATAGTTTCCTTGTTCCATATAGTTTTTGTTCAATATAGTTCCTTTGAATCTGCAGAACGATAAGCGCAAAATATTTGTTTATTTTTTATCTATCTAACGAGTGCAATGAAGGAGATCAGAAAAAGGAATTATATAAATTAAATAGCAGCAACTAGTTCCAATCGTTCCCAAATCTAAATAGCACCAGTTCCCTGGAATATTTGTTAAGTAAATCACGTAAATCTTAATGACCTCGTTCACCTAGTTCCTTTTGATCCAATCGTACAATCGTACAGATGTGAACTAAAAGTAACTATAGAACTAAATTAATGACCTAGTTCGTTTTGTGAAGCAAACCGAAATGGATAGAATCACTTCAGGAATAACGACATTTCCCAAATCTAATTAAAGAAAATTATTTCTCATTCTCTTCTTGCGATAATAAAGAATATATAAAGAAAACCGAAAATTTACCATGAAAAGACAACATTGCAATTTGTTTCACGATTAAATGTTGACTTCGCAATGGAATGTGTAATTGTTGTATAAAGAAAATCGATAGTCAATCTTGAAAAGTCGACTTTGCGATTTCCTCAGAGATCAAAAGTCGACTTCGACATTTTGACTTTTCAATGCAAAAAGTCGATTAATCGAAAGTAGATTTACTTATCCCTAATCCCTAATGTATAATACAACATTTGACACGTTTCAATAACGAATATAAGCAGTGTTGCATTTCATATATTAAATAGGGATGTTGAAAATATCGCTGATTTATTTATCGACCCTCATATATATATAGTTTGTATGACTAATTTCTGTTTATTCAATATTTACCGCTTTTATTTTAATTGCTATTGCCTTTGTTTAAATAGTTCTTCATATTGTGTCGCTTACTCTATAGAGCAATACACTGAAGCCCCGACTTGCGTCTTTAATGAAGATCGATGCAAATCGAATCACCATTTTCTATACCAAATGCAACGATACAACTAGAAATTGCAAAGAACTTCTATTTGCTTCTTTGCAATTTCAATTGATCTATGAATTGACATTTCAAAGGTGAAGTCCATTGTCAATGTAAACCACGCAAATCGGGGCTCTAGTGTATTGCAAATATATAAATATCAGGGATGGATAAATCAATACATATCCGTAAAATGTAAGAATGATCTCTCAAGCTATTTTTAGTGTTATTTTTTATTGTTTCAGTAAAAATCCCTGGGAATTTAACTCCTTAATCGCTTTAGAATCTAATTTTATAGTAATTAAACATCTGTAAAGACGAGAGTATGATTTTCCCGCTTAATGGTGTTTTAGAAGCCTTCTTGTCTCATTCAATTGTTTTATCTATATATTATTCAATGCAATAGAAAGGTGATCCAAGTCCAAGTTCATGTAACACATTCACACAATGTTTGCATTGAAAGAGAATAAATGTATACACATTGCTCACTCTCTCCCACTCTTTCTCTCTATTTGAACAAATTGATAACAAAAAGAGTTAAAAAAGAAACAATTTAAAAATATTGTTTAACAGGTGATTGATCGGAACTATAAACTAAAAGTCAATGTCTGAGAAACGCAAAGTTAATGAAGAGAGAGGGGGTTATTGATCGATGGCAGTACCTCTCTTTTCAGCTGATTGCAATTTTCTTTCGTTTTGCTTCTTTTTCTCTCCATAATAAACAATAATTTGTCATCTATTTACTTGTTGTGAATGTTTTCTTTGTTAATTGCGGATAGAAGTCAAGTCAAAATTTTCAATGATAGAATAAATTTGTTTAGATCGACGGACGATATATACTCGCTTTTTTATTTACCCCCACAAGAAACAACAAAAAATTTTCATAATGAGTTTTTTTTATTTATTTAACAAGCATTTTGCAATGGGTCTTGTTATGTCATAATAGCAACAATAAAAGCAAGTTTGTTATCACCTTTTTTTTGGTGTGCAATTAATTTCTTCCTCTTTAAAGACGAGGTGTAGAACATGTGAAACTCTTTAAAAAACATACAAAAAAAGGCGATTAGTGGTGGTTAGAGGAGGTTTATGGTTAGTATATATGGCTAAAACGTATGCCTTGTTGTTGCTCTTGAAGGGGAAGTGATAATCTCGTTTTTTCTTAACACCATAAATGCTGTTGTATTAATAATTAGATGATGTTCGTTCTAAGTTCCTGACGATGATGATGTCAATGGATGCATGAGTGACCTTTTGTGTTGCGTTCAATATGTGGAACGTTATTTGACCTTCATTAATTTTGTTGTGTTATGTTATGCATTTTTTTGTTATAATTATTTAATTAAATATGCTAGTGTTTTTTTTTGTCAGTGTTATATTTAGAAGTTAGTCATCACATATTCAATCATATATATTTTATTTGAGAGAAATAAAAAAAACTTTTATTAATAGTAAAGATAGGTTTAAATTTGTCAGCATTTAAAAAAGATTTTCTTCATTTTTATAATTATTTTTATTTATTTCTGTCTCCGGAAGTTGATTTATCCGCTAGACATGCATGTGTTATGATTGTTTTATTACATCATGCCAATTATGCCAACCAATCATGAAAGTGAGCTAACCACTTATTGTTGATAACCTTGAACCATATTATTTCCTTCAAACACATCATGATTATCGTCTAAACAGCTGAAGCTCCATTTAACGCCCCCACCTCAAAGTGGGTTTTTCAAAACATGCGTCACATATTGTGGTGGGTGATTGTAAACAACAACAATCTTATTTGGATGGTAATTGTTTTGGCTTGTCTAAAAGATTTGTGTTAACTGATAAATTAGACGGTGTTATTGGGCTCGTTTTCCGCTAAGTAAAACAAAGTTTTCATACAACTACTTTGCTAATTTGTTTTGACACTGGTAAAGATAGGCAACAAAAACTATTTCTCCTCAGCGTTTATAGTAAAACTTTGCTAATTAGGGGTAATTTCAGTGCCGGAAGTATTAAAATATTATTGAGTTTATTTGAATTAATTTGAATATTGCATAATTTAATTATGCACCTTCAATGAGGTTTAGTGGATAATTTCTATATTTTTAATTTGAACAAAATTTTAATTTTTTCTGTAAATGACCCATTGTTGGCTTTTTTGTTCACACATAACTCATGGCTGTATTTTTTTCTTTTTTTTTTTTTGTAATTTTTATTGTCATTGTCATTCTATTCTCCTTCTCGCACTTTGACAACTAAACAATCGATTATAATTGCGCGCGAGGTAGTAGTTATAACTACTTATAAAACGTCTGGTGTAAATTGTTCGTAACATATTGTTTGTAAATATTTATTTTTGTTTTTCTATTTTTATTTTTTTGCCATAATTTCAAAAGTAAATATTATTCTCATTGAAGATAAGCACGGAGAGTAGTATGATCCATATTTTTGTTTTTATCTTTTGTTGGATTCAAGAGCACACACACGAATATTTTACTCATTTATTGAGCAGGTTACGGACTTTTTATATTATCTCAATATCCGGTTCAAAAAAATAGAAGCCCGGCTTTTTCCTCGAAATTTATTATTACTTTTTTTTTTAAATAATTCAGACGAATCCGACAGTTCTACTTAATATGTACATATATAGTTTTAGTGACAATATTCTAAAATATTGTGAGCAAAATTTTTTAGAATATTCCAATTCCTCATTCGATTTTACTGAAGAAATGTAATCAAAAAAAAATACATACAATAGTTTCAAATCAAGATATGAAGCTATCTCTAATGTATATAGTAGGATCGATAGCAATAAAATAATCACGTCATATCTCCGAACTTTGACCTACAGCTAATTTTTTCCTTCTTGGGTTTTCATATGCTTACCATGTATACGAATGCTTCAACAGCATCTTCTAGTGATGAGAGTCATGGACCACGCATTTTTTCATTAAGGCTTTGACTGGTTATTATAATGAAATAGAGCACTTCCGTGCCAGTAATTACGATTGCACCATTAATTAATCATTTACATCAATAGCTCTCTTCAAAAAAAGCGTTGAAGTTGACAAATTTCAAAGGTCATGACTTTTCGTAATTGGTTTTGCTTATTATTTTCGTAAGGGAGAAATTTAAGTCCCCTATCTTTAAAAATATTTTTCTGATTATTTCCATTTCGCTCTTTCCCCCTATATATCACCATAATCCATACAAGAAATTCTTTGAATATTTTCCCATCCGTTTTTTTTTTCAATGAAATTTCTTATCATTTTGTTTTCATTATTTATTTAAATTTATCGTACACAATGTGTACACGTTTGGTATGCAACCCATCTACATATATAAATATTTGTTACGATGATGATGACACTATCGTTTGGCCGACCGACCGGCCGGCAAATCGATAACAAAATGTTGAATTTTGCAACAAATGACTGTGTTCGAACATAACTTGCGTGTGTGTTTACGTTCACTGAGTAGACTACACCGATGACGATGTTGCCACAAACCGCAATAAAATATTTTAAGCGTTTTAAACGCCACGAAATATTACTCAGCAAACAGTTTAGTAATCTACAGCTTTTTTTTTTTAATGAAATTTCTTACCATTTTGTTTTCAAAAATTTTTTGATTTAATTCGAATTTACACTAGTTCAAAAGTTTCAAGTGAAAATCTCAAGAACTCTTGAAGATATAGCCGATTTATTGTGTCAGCATCAAGTGACGGCTAAAGGGCTTCTCAAACTTTAAACGCGGGCATGTTCCAGTGAGGAGTTATCATGCCCGCCATCAAAAATAAGGACTTTTCTTTAATTACAAAAAACAAGAACAAGACAACAACAAACATTTTTTGTAAATTATTTTTCTTCCTTTTTAAATCTTCAAATATATATGTGCAAAGTTACAAACCTTAACAAGCATTGGTATTCATTTACCAGCCCATTTAAAACCTTAAAAATAAAAAATTGAAAATGGGGGGTTCCCTTAAATAGAAATTTTTAATATTTATTTATATCTCACTTTTTTCTGCACTCAATTGAAAACAGAAATTATGTGGCTATACAAAGAAAAGTAAAATCAGGGACAAAAAATGATTTTTTTGTGTTTTTGTTTTACTTTTATTGACATTGACTTTTGATCAACTTTATTTATTGCAAAAATTGATCTTTATTCATTATTTTTATTTATATATACAGCTTATCAAATTGGTTTATATGGTTAAAAAATTAATCATAAATAACATTGTAAACCAATAACAATAATAATTTCCAACAAATAATAATAAAAACATATTTTTTGCGGTTTTCAAAATAGCTGACGCACAATTTTTATGGAGAAAAAACTTCTCGATTTTTTATTTTATTTTTTTTTTTTATAAATTTATATATTTAAAATTAAAAATAGTAATGAAATTTATTTCATTTTTTTTTATTATTTTTTATAATTTCATTTATTGAAAATTAAAAATAATATTGAAATATATTTAAATAGGACATGTCGTTTGTGTAATGTCATAAATCAGCTGGGGAGGGGAATGTGTATGAGTGCATGAATTTTATGCCATATTGTTTCCACTCTCTCCCTATTGGAATTCAGTCACATATTTTCATGATGATGAAGATCAAATTATTTATTACAAACATCTACTCGTAGATGGGTGACGTATGTGCTATGTGACTTTTGAACCGTAATGATGCTCAATTAGTCATTAAGTGTTTGTATTTTTTGTTTACACAATTATTTCTTTCAGTTGACACAAATTGTTCCACATTAATTCGTAATAGGCTTTGCCATCATGAGAAATGCAAAGCCATTGGCGAAAATACTTGCATGGCCAGGATTTCACTTTTGTGTACTAATTATTAATGCAAAATACAGTGAAACATTTTTATATTGAACTTCACAAAAAATTGCCATTATGGAAATATTTCTCATCAAAAATAGTCTCATTGATTTTCAAAGCGGAACCAACTGTCAAAGCACTTTTTTCACTAAAATTTTTACACCTTCAAAACATAGACTTTTTACGCTTTGACAGCATCTTGAGCTATGAAAATCTTTAATCACTCATTGCGATTGACTCATCAATTAATTTCTTTGATCTGTGAAAAATTCTCTGGTTTGAACTGATGTCCCTATATCATTCTACTACATCCTCTTCGAACGAGAGACGATCACCATTAAATCTCTGGGTTTCACAGTGCTATAGGATGGTGATTCAAAGTGAACGCACTGTAAACAACACAACACATGGTGAACGTACTGAGTACGATTAAGCTTATTCCAAAATTCTTTGAAAATAAAATTAATCTTTTTTGCATTCCCAATATACCCCATTTCGGATATTTTAAATGTTTTTTTCTTAGAATACAGTTTGCTGACTCATTTATCTACTGTTCGCTCTTAGCCATCATTCGTGATGCATCATGACGGTATTATTTCATTGTTTGTTAACTGTCAAGTCAATAAAATCAAACATTTTGCAAATTTAACCAAAATTTGTTCAAGTTCATGGAAATGTCAATTCAATTTTTTCTTTTACGATGGCAGATTAATAATTATGGGATTTCATTGGATTTTTGGGATAAAGTATTTTTTTTAGAAAAAAAAATAAATAAAATACAATTTCAGCCTAAGTAGGCCTTCAAAGTTGTTCCCTTTAGCTGAAAATATGTCAACGATACCTATGAATTTTCATGATCCCAATGGGGGTATTTTATGAGAAAAATATTGCATTTCTCAAAACTACAAAATATTCTGAAAAAAATCACGTCATTATTGATCTGCCAGCTCTATTTTATTATGTCATGGTCAAAGAAAATCATAAACATGATTTCATTTGTTCCAATAAAATAACTACAAAATTCGTTTATTTCATTAAAGAAAATTGAGGGGTTCTCTAAAAATCAAATTGATTAATTTACGTTCATTACCAAAATGTTGTTTTTTCGGGGTCGCTGTTAATAAACGAAATTTAAAAAAAAAATGAAGATTTATGTTTCTTCTGGGAAATTGGGTGGTGGTGACGGGGTCACCACATAGGATGACATACTGCCATAGATCTAGATTGCATGTTTTTTTCTTTCGTTAAATTAATTTTGCAATGATTTTTGTTTATTAATCAACATAAATTGAACATGAAATGCTTTAATGAAATA
Organism: Musca vetustissima; assembly: GCF_032173495.1. Classification (NCBI taxonomy): domain Eukaryota; kingdom Metazoa; phylum Arthropoda; class Insecta; order Diptera; family Muscidae; genus Musca; species Musca vetustissima. Next base: position 89,735 of record NW_026880682.1, on the reverse strand, counting down.
TTTTTCTTCTTTCTTTTCTTTCCATTTTTTCCCTGCTTCTAGATGAACGCGATGCCATTCAAAAGAAGACATTCACAAAATGGGTCAATAAACATCTCAAAAAGGTAATGTAAAAAATATTATTGCGAAAATCAAATTTCTTTTTTAGACAGACAAAGTCCTCAGTCTCTGAGGAAGCCACGAAGGAGATCGGTAATAATTATTATAAGGTGGTGGTGGTACTGGCACCCCATCATCTTCACAATAATTGTGGTTGTCATCTCATCATCAAAATCATGGTCATAATTGTGAAAACATACTTTATTCAGCAGATATCACCAAGCTCTTTACAAATGCCAGCTAGACAAAGAAGGAAACAAAGGAAAGGCAATTTTCTTGCCGGCCAAGAGAAGTGCGATAAAGAAATGGTTGCAAGATTATTAGGGCCTTAGTTGGAATTGTTGTTAGACTTTCACTATCACACCACCGCCATCACCAACAATGTCTGTTGTCTATGGTGTTGGTGTAAAGTACGACTGTCTGCCCGTTTGTCTGTCATGTCATTGAGCATTTTGTTTCCTTTAAAAGAAATGCTAAACAATGACACAAACAACGAACCCAACTTTTACTATTACAAAAAAAAATCACACTTAGTATTGTAGAGCACCTGATAAAAAGAAAGTCATGTTTATTTCATTTTCATCTCATATTTTTCTTCTCATCTCTCGTCTTCTTCTTCTTCTTCTTTTTTTCTCAAAACATTCTTTTTCATGCAGCATTGGAAATATGCAAAGGTATTGTTGTTATTTACTGTCTGTCTGTTTTTTCTGATTAACAATATATAACGCCATGTTGAAGGGAAAAGGGCAGCAAGTCCACTTTTTTATTAGAATTCGATTAAGAAAATTTAAATTCGATCAAAATTAAGACGTAGCAACAAAATCAATGGCCCTGGAAATGGATGTTGAAGGGAAGGGACTAACCAACGTTTCATCGGATAATCAATGGCCCTAGAAATGGATATGGAGTATTCAATATGATATGTTTAAAAATCCAAAGCCATATCAACACAATTTCAAGAGGTATTTTGAATGACGCTGGAATTGGTGAATAAAAAACCCTGGAAATGGAAACAGTGAAACAGCAATTACAATTCGTGTCTGAAAATTTTTAATAAGTGGACTTGGCAATTTTTTAACTTCTAGCAGGCGTTATGTGTTATTTTAATGTCAGATGTCTTTTTTGAGTTCTTATTTTATTGGTTATCTGTTTTTAATTATTTATTTTGATCAAACACATCTAATCGAAATTTAAATAAAAACCAACATCAATTCACCCTTAAAATTCCAGACATACACAATGTTACATGTTTGTGTGTACACAAATGGGGTACCCTGTTGTCCACTGTCGGCCGTAAGTTTCTTTTCTCCCTCATATCCAGGCTAGTCTGTAATGGCTGCTAATATATTTTTTTCAAATTATTGTTTTTGTTTTTTATAATTTAATATTTTTTAGTTAAATTGAGTAGCTAATTCCGATTTTGCACTGCAAACGCTATTTTGTTGTTTATCGTAATTTTTTATTTTAATTTATGAATCAATTCTCTAAAAAATCAGCAAATCGCCCGCCTGGAACTTTTAGCGGCTTATTTTTTTAATAACCTTGACCTGATTTAGCTACGTTTTTACTGTTCAAGCACGGCTTAGAAATTCTTCCGCAATCAGCACCGTTTTTATAAAAATAAAATCTATTTTTTCAAACCTTTTATAGCCACCTGAGCACTCTTAGACCAAATTTTGTGTTGAGTAATATTGCAAGAATATATTTGGCATTTAAATCAGTTAAATTCTTGAAACCCTCTCACAAACCCTCTCAATCCAAAAATGTCATATATATATATATATATATATATACACACCACGATTTGTACACTTCTTGAATGCTCTCTAACCAATTGTCGAAACATAAATTTCACTCCGATTGAGGTGCCTCCAAAACATGGAGTTTGAACTCTTCAGCAGCATTTTCTGACGATGTGCGGGAATAAAATGAAGTCTGGGCTGTATGGTGGATGATTCCACGTTTTGTGCAATGATTCTACTACTACTTGATTCTAAGGGCTTCTTCCTTGAACCATTTTCATTGGATTTTACACACCGCCCAAAGTCGATTGGTGGGTTTCCGGCTAAAGCAAAGTGACTATCTTTTTTTCAAAATTGTTTTCTAACAAATCGAAAAAAGCTCTTCTCACAATGCTATCCCAATATCAATTCATTCATCCTAATACAAATATTTAAATTTCTTATCGTACTAATCCAAGTCGAAAGTTTTGAAAAATGGTCCAACGAAAATGTTCACGGGTTAATGCATTTAGTTTTTTTGCAGTTTGATTTTTCATGTCACTCTAAACAACACAACACATGCTCGTACGTCAAACCGTTTTGAATACACTTATTCCTTTGTTGTCCACTTAAAATGAGCCGTTTTGGGATAAAGATTGAATACAGCCTAATTTTTTTACGTTAGTTTTTGTACAAAGCAAGAGTTGCATGATATTTTTTTTTTTAATTGAAAATATTGAGAATTTTGCAATTTTCAACATTACTTTTCATGATTATACCAAAAGATACACATTCATTTATTTATTGCTACACATAGACCACTGTGCGCTAAAAAACCTCTATTGCAACTACAATCAAAAACCTAACCCGATATTGAAGATTTTAATATTTTTGTGTTCTTTGGAATTAGAAATCAGGCACCGAAAGATAAAGAGAGGAGGAGAGGCAATCAATAAGCAAATATTCCATCCTACTCCTTTAGTTTGTGAAATAACACTTTTCGTGTTTGATACCTGATTTTTGCTGGCATTTATATTTATGTTTTCATTTTTCCATTCTTGTTTATTTTTTTATTTTGCATGTCATTTTTTGTTAAAAACCTTTCAACTATTTTTCATTATCTTCACATACATACATATGTATTTAATTTTTTTGTTTTCTTGCCTTTTTCCAAAATCCCACAGGCCAATCGACGTGTTGAGGATTTATTTGAAGATTTACGTGATGGACACAATTTACTCTCTCTTCTGGAAGTGCTTTCTGGCGAACACTTGGTAAGTTTTGCAATTCAATTTTCTTGAGTATTTCAATTTTATTTATTTCCCCTTTTTTCTCAATTTTTCTATAGCCCAGAGAAAAGGGTAAAATGCGTTTCCATATGCTGCAAAATGCCCAAATGGCATTGGATTTTCTACGCTACAAAAAAATTAAATTGGTTAACATTAGAGCAGAGGATATTGTCGATGGAAATCCCAAATTGACACTCGGTTTGATCTGGACAATTATTTTACACTTCCAGGTAAGTCCATCAAGAGTAGATTTAGCTAAGAACAAAAAATAAACTCCTTCAAATGTTGTCCCACTGAGTAGCTCTGCGGCAGTTTTCCTTTGACATTTCCATACACCCACAAAAAGTGGAAGTTGTTTGGATTTGGAAATTCTAGTTTAAAACAACATTCATGTTGTTCTCGAAATACAACCTACAAGACTTTCGATTTCTAAATTATTTTGATAATATGTTGGCATTCAATCGCAATAGATACATAGATACCGATTGCTGTGTCGCGTCTAGTTTGATACATAATATCTGGTGTTTATTACAATGCATAGCCATGGATGACGTGTGCTATTCGTTGTTCGTTCCATGGCAACGATTTTGCTGAGTAGAGCAGGAGCACTTATCACTTGCTGATGTTGCTGTTTGATGCCTGCTGCCCACACATTTGTGATGTATTATGCCGCCGCAGACGCCAAAACATACATCCAGCCAGCCAGCCAGTCAACCATCCATCCAACCACTTTAGTAATACAGCCTCCAACTGAAATATGCCTGGCTTTGACGAAACTTAAGATTTTGTTTTCATTGATCTCGCACAAGTCTTGTCAGCAATAATACCAACAACAAATGGAAAAAGTGCTATATCGAGTATCGATTGTTGTCATACAACTAATGCCAAATATGGCAGGTAGGTGGCCCAGCCAGCCAGCCAGCCACACACTCTTCGCACAGCAAACAGAAGTTAACAGAATAAGACGACAGTTAAACGACGACGTTATGCTCTGCTGACATACATATTTGCGTGGATTGCAATGATCGATTGGATTGCCTGTACACTGAAAAAAAACTACGCTCTGACCACCACCGGATATTTTCAACAGCGCGGGATATCTTGTTCTGATCATGCGCCCACTGAATAGTTATGATTTCAATGTGGTTAAATTAGAACAACTTTCAAATTAGACTTGACCAATTGAAAGATTTAAAAAGTTATGAGAAAGTGAAGTAAAAATTGAATTTTAAGATTACGATAGAGGTTGCAAATAATTCTCATACGGGTCAATTTGATGGTATAAGCCTCCGCGAAATTCGCTATGCAGTTGCAAATTCAAAATTGACAAGTCCACTTCTGAAACTCCCTTTTTTGATAAACTTTTGTGAAAAAAGATCCTATTGCTCTTCAATATTAATAACACCTAAAAGTATTCTATAAATTTCAGTATTTAGGATTTTATAAAATTTAGAGTTTCTAGACTGCGAATGCATCCAAAAGTCCTGAAGAAGATTAACAAAAAATTATTAAATTTTATTTGTTGATGCATTTTTTTATGGTAAATGTAATCACCAGCGATTAGTGTATTTGGGGACCTATAGTGAAATTTAGTGTAGAATATTTTTTCCATTGACATCAATCCCCTAATGACATCAATCCCCTGGTGAAAATTGGAAAATGATTGAAATTTGCTGATTTAATTTTAATTCGTTGCTATCCTATTTTGTTTGTTAATATTTTGTTCGGTGACCCCTAGTGACATTTTTGGAAGACCATTTTTTCCATTGACATCAACCCCCTAAAATGATATCTTATGGAAGAAAAAGGAACAAATTGAAAAAAGAAACGAAATTACCCAATTTCGGTTTATTTATTTAATTTTCCATATGTTTGCCAATATTTTAAGTGTATGTGTTATATGTAGAGATGCCTTTTCTTCGGTGGCCTATAGTGAAATTTGATTTAGAATAGTTTTTCCATTCACATCATCCCGCTAAAATTAAGTATAGTGGTGCAAAAGGCATCAAATTAAAAATGATCAATTAACTCTATATATCAATTAACTTTATAATTTTTATGGCACTTATAGTTTTTTTTTCTAAGTGTTGGCGTCTATTGAAATGCGCCTGCGCAACAATACACCTACACAAACTCTTGTGATCACACATTGACTTCTTGACTTGTCTTGTTATTGCCAGACAATTATATCGAGAAACGCACTCGATTGAAATCTCAAGAATTGCATCATACCAACATATATTGTTGTTGCTGCTGCCGCTGTTGCTGCTTATGTTGTTGTTGGCCTTTTTATTTCTTGATAATTTACATATTTTATGTTTGTTTTTCAATTCGTAAAATGTTTTAATGATTTGCAATGATACAAAACGGTGAGGCGGTGGTTGTGTTGGAGAGTGAGGGTAGTGATACTGACTTCAACAACGCCACCGCATTTACCCGACATGATGCCATATGGTTGGCTGCTGTTGGTAACGTGTTGCCATGAAATATGGAAACTTTGTTGAAACTGGAGTTGGAAATGTGTCATCATCAGGCATTTCATCATTGAAATAACAAAAACATCAAAAAAAAAAAAAACAATAATCATCCAGTAACAGGCTTGCCTTCCATTGTCTCAAGGATTTATTACAATTATTAAGACTATAATTGTTGTTAGTTACACATGATCAATGTATGGCGGGCGATCAGTTTGTGTGTTTTAGTCCCCTTCAGTTCCTCCATGTTATATGACAAGGTAGTAGCTAGCTAGCCAGCTGATGGGGAATTACAAACAAGACAGCCGCCACACAACAATTGAATGAATGCATAAATATTGCGGGTGAATTGTTGGCTGATCTTTGATGTCAATGGGCAATGACGGACGGACGTTGTTGGCAACAAGATTGTGATCATATTTTAACGCCGCCACCGCTGTCACATACGTGAGACACAACGATGATGTCATTGTATCAATTGTTTGTTTGTTGTGCTGTAGATATGTATGGTTTGTATAAACTGCAAAATTTATGATTATTCGACTTCAATTAATTTTTTGTTTTCTTTTGTTTTGTGCGGTGTGTGTGTGTGTGTCTGCTGCATTGTCTCCAATCTCCACTTCAATTTAAATTATAACAACAAATTACCCATTAAAATCACTTTTTGTGTGTGCTACACAACAAAAGTGTCATCCGTTATTGTTGATGACAGCAGCAGTAACAGTCAGTTAGTCGTTGAAGGAAAGGACAACACTGCTCTTGATTGTTTTGTTTTAATGGTGGAATTGAGTATTTCAAAACCTTGGTTATTGTATTTTGTGTTTTTTTTCATTTTGTTTCACAATTCCCAATATGGTATTGCAATGTAAAACCCAACACTGGACCTCAATCACCACTGACCCACATTCAATAGTTGTGAAAATATTTAGGGAATTTTGATTTCAACAGAGTTTAATTTAGTAATTAAATTGAAGGAGAGAGAGAGAATAAGTACATTAATTTCTCAATCAATGAAGGATTTCATTTAAGGTTTCATCAATTTTAAGGCAGTGCAAAAAAAGTTTGGCTGTTAATTCTTGTAATTAAATAGTTAGTTGAGAAGAAGTGCGATAAAATTACAATATATCCTATTTAAGCTCAGTGGTTTGTGCATACTCCTTTTCATCGTCGAATTCTGACCCGAATTTATCTATAAGACAAAACTTATTGTTTCCTATGCCTGAAAGTAGCTATCTATAAAAACAAATTTGATTACAATTTAAATTTGTAAATCGTCGACTAAATAGATAATATATATTTTTGGATAACCTGATCCACAACTTTGTTTAGCCCCTCTGACATTACACATTCTTTAACGAATTTAATGTAATTTAATCATTAGGATTTTAGGGGAAATGGAAATTGGTTGCAAATACCGATACCGGTATTATGCGCTTCAAATGATGACTTTGTCAGTAGTAACCATAGACTGGCTTCTACATTTGCGGAAAATCTTGAGCAAAAAATTCTCCCAGATTTGGTTAGATTTTAATTTTAATTATATATGTATGTGTGCTTTTTGTGATTCTAATACTTTTGACTGTCTTTCATTTCATTAGTGTCGTTGAGAATTTGAAAAAAAAAAACAAACTTTCAAGGGCAAATAATTACGAAAATTGCTACATTGTCTGGTCCCCACCCCTGTAATATTGTGAGTTGGATTGAAAAAAAATCACAATTAATATTCTGAAAAGGTCGCCAGCCAGTACAAAAAAAAATTATAATTGCATGTTATTGTTTTCTAATTGTAAGCAATTTATTCTCAAAATGATTTAGTATTGTGGCTTTTGGCGGCTTCGCGTCACACTCACAAAAAAAAAACATGACTTGATTTATACAAGTTTTATGGTTAAACGTTTATCTTCCACTGGCAATTAATATCAGACCAATAGTAAAGACGACTGGCGATATGAAAAGTCATTGTTATTGACATTTGTGTGTGTTTGTGATTTTCGTTTTTCAAATTTTTTGTAAACTTTAAAATCGTTTTTTACCTCCTCGATTTCACACAATGTTATTATTTTTGGTGGGGTTCTGTCAGCCAAGCTGAAGCTGATTAAAATTCCTTAACAACAGAAAAAAATATCTAAAGTAGCTGTACCCTCCCTTGTCTGACTCTCAAATTACATTTGTGCCAATCGTTTGTTGTCGTCTAGTTCGTTGGTTGGTAGTCGTCATTGTTTTATTTATTTCTGATTGATAACTTCAGGTGTTGCTGCTTGATGATGGTGACTACTGAATCTGATAGTTTGTTTTAGTTTTTTTTCTTTGTTGTATTTTTATCATATTTTTTGTTTTTGATTGCTACAAAAACAATACCAGAAAAATATTATTTTTGGGATTGTTTTGGAAAGGGCTTTTATTGTCTATGTACATACATATGTACATATATCTGAAAACCTTCAATTGAATCATTTTTTGTTATTCTGCCCATTCGAGTGATATTGGGATCTTGAATTGTTTATCTTTAACAAGAAAAAAACAGCAAATCACAATAACAACAACAAAATGACAAAAACTTGAAACTAAAACTCACCGTTGTCGTTATGACATCATCGTCGTTTTGCCATGTTTTAAGCCAAGAACAAAAACAGCAAGAAAAAAACCCAAAACAAAAAACACGTCTAATACATTGGCTAACTAAACAGAAAACCAAAGCAAAAATATTAGAAATAAAGTTAACAGAAAAAGAAAACAACAACTATTGCTAAGACTGACTGACTGGTGGATTGTGTGTAATATTTTCTATATGGGATGAAACTCCATACATTTTGTGTGTGTGTGTGTGTGCGTATTAATTCTACTTAGCTATCTACTTAGCTAAAATAACTTATCTACCTACCTACTATCTTCCTGTCGACTAAATGACTGGCTTTGTAGTTTTTTTTTCAAATTTGCATTAAGTGGCCTCACAGAAAGTGGAATTTGTTACACATAATGTTGTTTTTGGATACTGACGCTAAACAGTTAATTAATTTCAAAGGTGATAGTTCCTGAATAATCTTCACATTGGGTGTGAATGAGTTATTAACAAATTCCATTCACTTTGACCCCTCAAAGTATGCAATTTGAAAACAATTTAAACCCCCTTTCCTTATCTTGGAACCTTATATCAATAGTGGTTATAATGCAGATTTTCATGTTTCGTCCGAAACACATACACATTTGTGTATATTCAATGTATAGTCCTGAGATGTTTTGCAATTTTACGAAATATAATAGCTTTCATGAGGTATACGATACGGGGTGGAATTCCCTCCACATAGAAAATGATTAACAATGATCAAAGCTGGTAGTCCTTGTTCGACATCTACTTGTATATATTCTCCATATAAAGGGCTAAAAAAATCGTATTCTTTTTTGAATCCTAAAAGTATGCAATACAACTTTTTAATTCCTTTCCTATAGGAAGTTGTCAGCAAATATTAAACCTATTGCGATTTTCATGTTCAAATCCCTAACATCAGGCGACCTAATGAATTAATGCATACTTCTTTATTTCTTATAAATGACGTAAGAACTTCATTCCTTTTATTATACCGATTAAGAAGTAAAACAAAAAACAATGAGAAGAATTACAGCAAAATGTAATCCAATATGTTCTCTGTGATAAAAATAAAAAAGATTTAAAAATTGTATTTATTTCTCATTATTTTAAAAAAATGTATTTATGAGAAAAATATTGCATACTTTTAGTCAAAAATATATTTTATATAAAAATTGCTGAACCAAAGATTTTGCTTAAAATGTCTCAAAAGAAAAATACAATAATTAATAAATACAAATTTGTAAAACATGCTGTTACATATTACCTCGGATTTTTTTTATAATTATAACCTATTCGAAAAAATTGCTTCCCATTCAAAAAACAAGTATTTTTGAAGGTGTAAAGGTCGTTTGCTCCATATGTCCATATGATTTTAATTCAATAAACTTTTGTGTAGGTGCAGTATCAAATCAATGTCAATTTTACGGCGCCCTTTACCGGAAATGTAAAACCTATTAACAATGTTTTTATTCAATGAAATAAAAAAACAAGCAACCACCTACGTCTCTCAATTATTTCCTTGGAATGCAGTCTTTTCCTTATTTGACGAATAACAAAGCAATAAACAGTTGCAGAAATCAACGTTGTTGTTGTTGTTTTTTGATAAATTATGCATATTTATTATTTGAAAAAATAACGATCACTTTTAATGACATTGATCCCGCTGCTCTCTCTCCCCACCTACTAGCCTGTATTATTCAAAACACTGTGATGTGATGTTAAGGTCAGGTGTTAAAATCCACAGCTTAGAGAAGTTGTTGTGTGTGGGCTGCAATACATGTGATGTTGATGACAATCAAAAATATCGTCATCATTATGACTAAAAATGGTAGCCAACAACAAAAAATACAAATTCTCAATCTGATATCTAAATGGTAATTTATATATTTTACTATTGAAATTATACCAATGTTACTTTCAACATTTTTGTTTTTATTTTGATTTAAATAGAACAAATACCGAATTAATTGGATAAAAAAAAACAACAGCAACAACTGATGATGATGCAATAAAAAGTTTGCTATTATTTGCATAGTCTGACTTTGATATTTCTTCCACGCAAATTAAATTGAATTAAATCATGAAATAACAACACCACCACCACGATTATTATTAGTAGTGTTACGTTACTGTTTTTTATTCTTCCTTCCTTCGCACCTCTCTATTTGCTTATATGCTAATTTTTTTCTTTTAGTAAATATTGATTGAAATTTTAACTTAGATACAGGTGAATGTGTGTGTGTTGGTAGTGCGTCATGTTTAATTTCGTTTTCAATATATTTCATTTGTGACCAATTAAATTTTTGTGAATGAATTCCAAAAAAACAAAATTAAAAACGACATATCGCAAATAACACACTATGTAAAACTATTTAGAGAATAACGCCCAACGTGATTCGAATGCAGTTGAGAATACAGAATTTATTTAACTGACACTTTTTTATGAATTAACAAAATTTTGTGTGGGCTGTGGCTCATTCTCATCAATGAATGCATTTTAAATAAACAAACAAAAACATGATATACATTTATATGGAGACATTATTTTAAATTCCACATAAATAAATTAAAAAAAAAACAATTTTTAAACAAAATATGCCATTCTAATAAATGTCATATTGTTGATCGATAAACAAACTCAACCAGTATTATCAGTATTGATAGGTTTTAAAATGTTCAACCCACACAAATAATTTATTTAATTATTTTTTTTTTTTTCATAAAAATTGATTTTGTTTTTTCTTCATTAATTCAGATGACAATACCTTCCCATAAAACTGAACAATTGATTTAATTTTTTTACGAAGAAAGTCGTAACAACAATGAACACAATAGCCGACAATTTTCCATCAATCACTTTTTTGTATCCGCCTAAAAGAATGCCATATATTTTTTAAAATGAAAATTAGAACCTGTATTGATTTCTATATTTTTAAAACGAATCTAAATATTTCGCCCTTCCATAGCATTTTACAATAGATTAGAACTATATTTTAAAAATGTATTCAAATATATTTTAAATTTTAGCGATTTTTGGATATGTTGAAATTAATATAAAATAAAATAAAAAGAGGCCATACTTTTTCTTTATTTAAATTGAATGCCTAACATTTTTGTGTTTTTAAATTATTAAAAAATACTTTGGTCCTTCGAGCTATATATATTTATAGTTTAAAATGTTATGAAAAAAGAATATTTTGACAATGTATTGAAATATTTCTTTTTTTCAAATTTGGTGGCACATGGAATAAATGCTTATTTTAGGATATATTGAAATGAATAACAACCACCACAAGTAAACATTTCCATATATTTAAATTGAACGCCTAATAGTATGCATGCATTTTTAAATCAATACAATTATATACTTTGGTCCTTCGAAGTTACAAAAATTAAAATTGATTTTTTAACAAAGACAGATTATTTCTTCAAAGAAATAGCTTGTGGGAAAATGGAAGAAAGTAGCCGGTAGTAGTTATATATCCTCTCCCACAATATTTTTTGAAATATACAATTTTTTTCTTGTTCAAATTTAAATATTTTCCAAAGTAAACTATTTCTTATTCATTTCATTGGAACTAAATTCTATTTATTAAATTTTATATTTTTTTCTTTTAAATTGTTTCACACAAACACTTACTGACATTCCACTCAAACGACAACAAAAAACCAACTCAAACCCCTGAATAGTTTTTGTTTTAATAACAATAATTAGAATTGAGTGTTTACCTTTTGGCGTTGACGACGTTTTGCAACTGTTTACACATAATTTGCATTCATCATTGTGGTATTGAATACTTGCCATAGATCACGACTTTAATTTTACCACTCTCCCTCCGGCGGCAGTTCCACTTAACTGAAATGCTCTTTTTAATGGATTTTAATACTCGTGTCACATATTTCAATTGCAACTATTTTGTGATCTGCTGTATAATTGCAATTGTGTTACAGTTTATCGGTATTTCCCTCTAAATAAAATGACAACAACAACAATAACTAACAACATGTTAATTATTTGTCGGTATATATAACGAATCAAGATACCATCTGATCGGATCAGAACACAAAGGGAGAGAAACTCACACAGACATACACACAGCATTTTATTGCTTTGATCTATATATAAGTATATTTTTTTGAACAAAGACGATGATGTACAAACATCTAATCTATCCATTTGCTATTGAGCTTTGAAACATCCTTCCTTTGTTTTTACTTTACCTTGTTCGGTTTGCCCTTGTCGCCCCGCCCTTCCACTTACCCCATTACTAATGCATTCCTGTAATGACAATAATGAATGTTAGCCAGCTAGCTACTTTAGAGCGTGGTGGTGGTCTATTAATGACCATTTTATTAATTGACATTGTTAATGTGTTCTTGTTTTTGTTGTTATTTGTGATATTTCACAATGGGTGCGTTGGAAGTGATACAATTTTTAATTACCGTGAAAATATTTAAATTAATATTGAGATTTTTTCAATAATAAATATTTTAATACAAAAAATCGAATCAATGCCAAAAATACAATTTATGTAGCACCATTTAAGGCTAACTTATGGGAAACCCCATTTGAAATAAAAAGGCCTCTGGAAAAATTTACTCTTTTACGCAAATTTGGGTTTAATTTCCCCTTTTTCATCTGAATTTTTTTAGTGTACCCTATTTATGTTATATAAGGAATAATATGAATATAATTACAAATAAGTAAAATAAGGGATTTACAAGATTCATTATGAAATTAATAGAAATAGTAACGGGCCCGGCGAACTTCGTGCCGCAACACTACGAATTTTCTTCTTTTTTATTCGAATATCCATTTCAGAATAACTCTATACATAAGTCCATATCAAAAAAACTATTTTCGATATTTCGACTTTTCTCAAAATTTGCAAAAAATTTCCTACTGCAGTTACAATAAATGGAAAGAAATTTTGAGTCAAATCGATCAGCCGTTGATAAGTTACTATATATTTTATATAAATTTTTGAAATTCGTTAATTTTTTTGCATTACTTAGACAATTTTTTTTATTTACATTTCATTTCAAAAAAATAAAATTAACCCTATTTCAAATCAAAAATAAACAAATAGTGAAAGAAATTCTCACACTCCAATTTGAAAACAGTTTGTCATTTCATTATGCAAAACCGAATTGAATACTACAAATTTACATAGAAAGAGACCCAGTTAATAACCTCTAGATATGTTTTTTTCTTGACCAAGAAACATAAAACAATAGCCACATAATAAATTGCCCAAACATGAAAAATAACAATGGCCGCAGCAACAATAACAACATTGTTATAATATGGGGAGAGAGAGAAAAAAAGGCAAAACCAGAAAATCATCATAAAAATAAAACAAAGATTTCTGGTATTTGTGGTAATTTAAGATGGACGGGCGTGCTCATAAAATAAATGATAAAGAGCACCACGATGTCTAATATTAAATCATAACAATCGTTGTCTTGTGTTGGTGATGGTGTTAGTTATGTTGTCATATTTTATGTTGGAGGGTGAGGGTGTAAGCAGAAGTATTAAAAAGGCGGGATTTATAGGTTTGTGAAACAAAAACGAGATGATTGTTTATTAACAGTTTAATTTTATGGGGTCAATTGGAATATTAAAAGGTCAAATAATTAGTGATATGTCCTTGAAAACATGTTTGTCAATGATTTCTAACAAACGCCTAAAAGTATGCTAGAATATTTTCATTATGCACTTCTTTAATTTGTTTCTAGTCTATATTAGATTTTGTCGTAAATATCACTAAATTAATGAATATAAAAATGTAACCAAGCAGAAAAATGTCATGGGATTAAACCCTGATCCGAACATATCACATATTCTTCAGTGGATATACCTCTCAATAATGCTGACGACATTTTTGTGTAAGCAAAATATAAACCTGTAAACGTTATTTGTAGGTGTTACATTATTGAGCTTATATTAAAACGGTTTGCACTCTTTCATGCGAGAGAAATTAGTCAGGCGCCATAGAACATTTGGCAATATTCTTGTGTATTTATTTTTTATCCTTCAATGACTGTCGAACTGGTTAAACAAATCGGTTGTCTTTAAAGTAATTAGCATCCACTGTGATGACCTCGCTTAAACGATATTCTTTATGATTTATTTCAAATACCAATAATTATTTGTGAAATGTTTTACTTTACTTGGAATTTCGAAGGTGAAAGAAAGCGATTTTTTTAATAATACAAACTTGTTTTAGTCTTCGCTATGCATGATAATGTTCAAATCGAAAATGTAAACAAAAATGTGAAGAATTTCTAATAATTTGCGATTTCAAAGAAAAAAACGACATCAAAGTTTTGCGACAAAAAAAGGTTCCTGACGATTGGTGCTAAGACGCTCAGGTGACGAATTCATGGATCTACGCGCATGAGTCCAAAACAACATGAGCCAAATTCTACGAGAGTTGTTTGTTATTTGACCATAATTTATTTTCTTGAGCTCTCTGACGAAATTCGAATAAAAAAAATGACCAGACTGAAACCAGCGCCTTTTGAGCGGCCAAAACCTGGAAATACAAATACTGGTGAAGCGTTCAATAACCAAGATTTGGAAATGCCTCAATAGGAGTATAAAAAGTGCTTCGACAATGGGTCGCTTATAACGACAGTCAAGGGAGCGGCAAGATCGATCGCTATAAACGATATCAAATAAAGCGCAAAACTCTTCTCGGAACTTTTGCATACAGTCGTTATAACCGATATGTTTTTGACTGTATTTGCATAATTAATGCTGGAGAATATTTTGAAAAACAATAAATTTTTTTTATTTTAAAATATTCAAATATTAAATATGCCATAGTAACCATCGTATCATTGAACCACCAAATTAATTTGTATATTTTACTGATCAACAAAAAAATCTTACAGCGTGGAACTTCAAACTCATTAAGAAAAAAAGTATTCCACAAATATGACAAGAATTACGATTTTTTAAGACCACCAACCCACATACATATATTTCGACACTATACCCAACCCTCATGTAAACCATTTCTTTAACAAAAAATTATAATTAATAATAAATTATAACAAACTTTACAACTTCTTACCTTCATGATCATAGACAAGAAGAAAAAATAACTATGACCTTCTCTTCCAAATATTTATGACTTATTTTTGTTCACCCACTTCTCAGGTGAACTTCTTCTTCACAGTTACAACGTCATGACTAATGCCAAGGCGTTTTCCTCTTCTTTTTTTCTTCTTCTTTATTACATTGTTTGTCATACTTTTGTTTCTATTAAGACCAAAATTACAAATTCAATGTCAAAACTATTTTTGTTGTTGTTTTGTTTTAGAATTTCGAAATGTGTAACGCTACGATCCATCATGCGAACATTATAACTTGCTGCTGTTACTTTTTGTTGTTGGCCTGAATTTTACTAAGCCAAAATAGTGTTGGCGTTAATAATGATGTTAACAGTGTTGCCATTTTTCTCGATAACAACAACAAGAAAAATGTAGGGCCATTAGAATTCTTAATTGAAATGTTTATGGGTTGTTTTTTTTTTATTTGGAGTTTCCTCGTCGTTGTCGCATCTCCAAATGCTGCTCTTTTGTTACTCGTGTTTCATTTGTTTGTTGTTTGAGTGTTGTGAATAGCGTGAGCGTTTTTAATGCCGTTTTATGCACTTGTTGCTATTGTAATTTTTATTTTATTAGACATTCCGTGTTTTTTGTTGTAACTGCAACCTGTGGCCATTTGTATTTTTTGTTGGCTGGTTTGATTATGACGATGTTGCTGATGATAACGCTGTTATTTTAGAATATATTTTCTTTTGTCGGCCGCCTCAGTGGCTGAAAATCAACAATCCATAACCGGCAATGTTGGGTTGATGGTGTTGTTTTATGCCAGACTTGAATTTGTTGCTCTGCTGCTGCGCAGAGGGTTGGGGAAATGTTGCTGCCCCTGTGATTTGTTGTTTTCGGTGGTGGCGTATGTTGTTGGCCATGCTGCTGAATGTTGTTCCAAACCAAAAATGCCAAAAAGAAAGACTACCGCCAACGCCGGTCTCTCTGTAAAAAGTCTGAAGTCAGATCTCGGTTCTCCGCCTGTGTAATAATATGGCCAACAACTATATGGCTATGATGGCGATGACGACGATGGCTCTCGCTCTCTCCCGGTCTATTAGACTCACGGTCTAGCTTTTGGCGTTGACAGCCAACGTCAGACGACGTCGACGGCTATGACAAACGACAAACGTTAACGTCCACAACGTTAACACTTTGTCTTGCCAACAGAGTTTAAGCGTTGCCAGTGGAAGCGATCATTGTTAGTCGTTGTCGAGAAGCCGTCTATTTTGGTGGAAATAATAATTCAAGTCGCTCGCGCTCTTTTTTGTTTATTATTGTTGTTGTGCTAATTTAAAAAATAAAATTTTTATTTATTTTGTAAAAACAATCACACAAAAAATTAATATCGTTAGTGCAAATATTGGTATATTTTGGAAAGCCATCAAAGAAAAATCCTTACCAAATAGAAAGAAATCCAAGAACAAAGATTCTGATTGTACGTGTGTGTGTGTGAATAAGTTTTGAGTGCTTACGATTTTCATCAATGGATCTCGGTTCATGATCATCTCCTCTTGTGTATGGTGTTGTTGCTGCTGATGATGATTCCCCCAGTTGCTGATCTTCTAATGTTAATTCCAGAAAACAAAGTGACTTCTTTTGAATTCCCCTGCCCGAAAAATACCCTAACAGCTGAGTATTCATTTAGTCTCCCTGTCTGTCTGCCTGCCTGCCGGCCTGGAAAACGTCATTAAAGTGCTGGTGATGTCAGTCAGATAAACATCGAGTTTTGTTTTTATTTATGCCTGCTCTTTGTTGTTTTTGTTGCTGTTTCTTGTTACGCTCTATTGTCACTGTGAAGTCGTCTGTTATTGTTGTCGACATAGCTGTTGTTGCTCGCTCCATTGTCTGCAAAGCTCCCCCACACCCAGTAGAAATGCCTTTGAATGGCAAGTGGTGCAATTTTCATTTGTTGTTGTTGTTGGGTTTTTTCATTTTCTGCTCGCCAACTGTAATTGAAGTGTGCTACCACCACCAGCAGTACTTAAACATTGCACCACAACACAAATGTGATCATCACCATTCCGGGATCTACCAATTGAGCAGGCACTTATGCAATTTCCATTTTTTTGTGATGTTTTTGTTGTTGTTATTGTCTGAGAAATTTACTTTATGCCACATGATTTCTTTCATCTTTGCTTCGTTTTATTTTCTCTATGACTCCTTTGTCATCTGCCCTTTTAAGTTTTAAACAGCCAGCTTTATTGTTTATTGCTCAAATCATTTCAATTTGTTTCAATTAAAAAAAAATAGATTAAAATCTGTATTTGTATCTCTTGCGATAAGCCGGACGAATTGATCGTGAACAATTGAGAGTAATTTTTGTTTAAAGCAAATACTGGATAGGCTTTGGAGAATTATATTGGGACATATTGGAGAAGTCTCTTTTCAAATGTTCATCCTTTTGAAAAGGCAAGAAGATTTCTAGCGAATGTCGAAACTTGTCGCATATTGGTAGATGTATGATCTCCTTTATAGTTGGAGAGTTCCGTTACATTCGTTTTGTACCAGTCGATCCACTTTGCTCTCAGTCTCCTCGTTTCTGGTGATCCAATCGTTTATTTAGATCTTCCCTTGGCCGAATTGGCCAATGAAAGAAAAAAAATCTTCTCGTTTGCTAATCAACGCCCTACTGAAATTAATCCTCAATTTTTAAATTATTCTTCATACTAATTGAAATCATTCGCTACCTTCAATTTCGTAACTAATAAACAGCATAGAAATTTTTTATTAGAGACAACATGTCCCTTTAGTCCTACAAAAAATATTTTTCACTGTTCATTTTTGTTGGAAATTTAAGAGAATTAGCGGGGAGAATTTTGGATTTGATAATCTACCTTAATATGGAAATGATGTGATACTTATTTCACAAGTCTTTATATTTTTTAATCAGGTTTTAGAAAATTTCAATAAAATCCATCATTAATCATTCCCCTAATTATGGCCAAGCAAAAAAAATCTAAAATTGGCTAATAGCAGTTTTTGTTCACTTGAAATTTATTGAAAATGAAATACAGCACATCTTTAAATCATATAAATAAACCAAAGTTATAATATACCATGCCCTGACAATTAGGACTTACTGAACTAACATGTAAAAATATTAAAAATGATTATTTTTTTTTTTTTAATTGTTACAATGCATGCGCTTTTTTAAATATTTTAATAATAAAGTACTTTCTAAGAATTTAGATCTCTCATGGCGCAATTTAAAAATTTGTTTTACATATTTTCGGGTGCGTATGACTATTGTCAATTGTCATACGCTCCAATGATACCTTAACGTTTTTGTAGTTCTATAAAAGGATCGTACAATATTCTACTAACCAATTTTGGGTAAAACCAATATTCAAAAATATGGATTTTAATTGTTAAAAAATTACATTTTTTGAAATATTTTAATAATAAAATTTACATCTCTCAGGGCGTAATATATAAATATTTTTACATGTTTTGGGGTGCGTATGACTATTGTCAATTGTCATACGCTCCAATGGTACCTTGTACGTTTTTGTAGTCCTATAAAAGGATTATACAATATTCTTGTTTGATTGTAAAATATTCTTGTAAAAAATATTAAAATTATTTTCTAATAATTTACACCTTATACCTTTATTTACATATATTGTATTGATATTTTCACAAAAAGAAGTCTATTTTTTATTTAGAAATCAATTAAAATTCTTCAACAATAATGTTTCAAAGATGAGCGAGTGAGATAGGCGGCCGACATTCCAAATTGTTGGCGGCTTTGTCTCTTTTTAATTTTTTTCTTATTTTTTTTGTTCAATATTATTTTGTAATTTGCAATGACATTGCCTTTTGTTCAGTTGTTTCTGATTTACTGCTCCATTAAAATGACTATCAATAAATTACTGCGGCCGAGTAGTGTGTACGTTGTATACATGCACTTGAATTCTATTCAATTGAATTGTATTGAAAAGAGTAATGTCCGCCCGCACAATAATTAAAATTCCAAAGGAATATTTTTATTGGGGGATAAATGAGGGGTATTGGAATTCTATTCTACTGAAGATGAATGAATTGAGGGATTTAACGATGCTACCCACAACTGTTTTTTACTGTTGTACTTATCATTTGATATGTAAATTTTTGTGCGATGAAAAAAACAAAATATTAACACTTTTCTCGGTATATCTGTACGATCATTAAATTTAATTAGACTTTAATAATGTCCAATGTAAAACTCGTTGATTTGAGTTCGTTCGATTTTTATCATGATTCCATAGATTGAATATAATTTTGTAGCTAAGATTTTGATGATTTTTTTCACAAAATTCATATTTCAAAATTCTTGTCGATAACTTTTAAGAGTAGGTGTTGCAATTGGAAATTTATTGTTGTTGTTGTTCACACTGAGCTCAATCTCTATTTATCTCATTTGAATACAAGTTTTTACCATTTATGGTCATATGGATTTTTATTGATATTTTTGTTGATGTTGTTGTGTGCCATTTTGAAATTTTAGAATATTTCAGAATATTCGACAAATAAACAGAGATCGTGATGATAATCTCTTTTCAAATCAAATACGAAGTTTTTGTATATATTTCTTTTAAAAATTTCTATTTACAAATTCAAAAAAAGATGTAAATAATACATCATTGTCCTCATTTGAAAATATTTTCTATATTTTTAAATGGTGTTACCTTAATTGGCTAGAATAGTGTCTTTTCGAAAGGAAATAGTTCAAATGAACTATTCCGAAAAATAAATTAGTCCCTTTGACTCTCGGTCAATTGGTTCATTTTGCCCGCTCGTTCCACCAGCTCTTATGGCTCCATTAGTTCATGTAGCATTAGATGTCTCTCTGTCCCACTCTCTTTTAGGGTGAGAAAATTTCACTGCTGTATTATTTGCAATATTTAGGTTAGAATACGAAACGAGAACCTCAACATGAAAAAGTCCTAATTCTGCAAATCTATGTTTCAAATGTCATATTTTATTGAATTTTTCCTCAATAAATTATAACACAATATTCCAAAACATAAATTGAAGAAACCGGAAAAATAAAGATTTAGGATCTCTACATATATAATTTTTTAATATTCATTCAAGTATTCAAACTAGAGTTCAGTTGTTCCGGAAGGAACTAGTTCAAAGAAACTATTCTACAAAAGGAACGATCGGGACTAGATCCGCTTGCTTTTACCTGGTTCCTCTTGGTCCAATAGGTTAATCCAGATTTTTCGAATAAAATGAGGTATACCAATGAACGATTGAACTAGAAGGAAATAAAGGAACTGCCTTGCACCTTTTGTGGAGCGAACCGTTCCATAAACGAGATAGCTAAACTCTATTTCAACATATGATCCTTTAAATTTATCAGCAGCCCATGAATGTTTATACGTCGTCTGTATATATATTCCTAAATATTTATTTTTTTCTAAAAAATTGTGTCCAGCTAAATCCGAATTCAGTATTTCCTTTGTAGTTCGAAAATTTCTAACAACTTTCATACAACAATAATTTTTTTTTTTGATTACAAATGAGAACATAGACCTGCATGCATTTCTGGGCAATAAAAAGTTCTTCGCGGTCTACTGACCGAGAGAGTAAACTTTTCGATTAAAGAGCGCCCAACAACTCTCATAATGTCGATGAACGCATAAATGACTTTTTTGTACGATATTCGATGTTCGCGGTTCTGCTGTGGGCAATATAGCGCTGACTACTTTGTTTTTTTGTTAGATTGTTTTGACCATAAAAAAAACTCTGGCCGATGGTTCTGCCGGCTCTCTATTGTTATTTCATATTGGCGAGTTACTTGTTCGTCGGCGTTTGTTGCTCCAAATGACTAATGTTTTTGTCACACACATACGTACCTATGCGTATCTACATTGTTTGACTATTTTTGGAGAAACAGGCAGGCAGGCAGGTAATAGGCAAGCCGGTGGCATCAGTCTTACACAGCACATCAGAGGCTTTAATGGCTTAAAATTTCATGTTTTTTATCTTCAGAATTTTGAAATGTTGTTTTTGCGTTTGAGTTGGGTTTTTGTTGTTTTCTAAAAAACTAACAATGTTTACTATTTCTTCATTTTTGGACTGGATGTTAATGGCCTTTTTTCAAGTCCGAAATTGTGCCATGCTGAGCAAGAAATTTAATTAAACCGAATTAGTTTGTTTTGTTGTGTGGGAAAACAAGAGCATAATATAAAATAATTCAAAGATAGTTACAAAAAATTCTTTAAAATCAGGGCATACATAAGACGTACAATGCAAAAGTGTCGATTATTAAGTCTGGGATATTCAACTTCCAAACCAAAAAAACAACTTTCGTTTCTATTTAAAGATTTCCTACTCCTCATAGACAATCTTCCCTATTGTCACCCAATATCGAATGTCATGTTTTTCCAAGCATATTCATAATTTCATATTCATTACCAATTCCACATTTTCTTTTGAATTTCCTTCTACCCTGAAAATGTAAAATTTAAAATTAAGTCATTGTTGTTGATGATAATAGCAAAAAAACACAGATTCCCTCATTTTGTATGTACATCTATCTGCTGAAAATATATTGTGTTGGGTACTTGATATTGTTGCTTTTGTATGTAGATATATATGAATGACTAAAGCACTTGTCGAACCTTAGCGTATGTACACTTGCGTGTAACAACTTTTGCCTTGAATTAAAATCATAATTATTTTCTTTGCACTGCTCCTCTTCATCCATTCATTCATTTGTCATGATCGTCTTTGCAAAATTTATAAAAAAAAGAACAAAAACATTCTCCCATTGGCGGTGGCACAAGACCACCGCATAAGGGAATCTTCAACAACACACATCACTTGTTCCCCCCAAAAATAAACAAAAACAACAAATTGTTCATGGTATTTTACGGTTTTAACTAAACGGAACCGCAGACATCATTCCATTGATCATCGTTCAAGCGCCGTTGATGTTGACGTTAACGGTAGCAGCAACGCTTTCAATGCGCATGTGCGCGCTCGGTCGCTCTTCTTCTCTCTCAGTCAGTCACCACACAATGGGCCTAGCGCATTGAATTATAAACCCCTTGGCTTGATTAGTAGCCAGTACATCCGGTTAATGTTTGCGGGAACAGTAGCAACACTTCAACACAACACCAATGCAAAGAGGAAATCAAAAGCACAAAAAACCTCATCACCGGCAACAACAAAAAGTGGTTCCAAAAAACTGCTATTCTGAAATGATTTTGTTACTCCATTTTTACAGAATGGACGGATGTTTTTTTTAATTTAAAATACTAAAAGCCGATCCGGCGAAACAAATTTAAAATATGCTACGAATGTAACAACAAAATACATACATACATACGACGAAACGATTTTTAGGCGAAATCAACGAACAAACAAAAAAAAAACGAACACAAACATCCAAATCAACACAACACATTCAACATATTGTATGTATAGAATAGACAAGGAATTTGGAACGGGCCACAATAAACGATTTTCTCTTAGAGGAGGTACTATAGCCAACACCACTGCTTCACACAATCACAATCGAGGGACAGATATGCATTCGACTACAACCTCCACCGCTTCTTCATCGTTGATGAAAAAGCGTGGCTCGGCAGGTTATGGAAATTCTGCAACGGCTATTGTACCATCTCGTGGTCCGCCCATTACCACCAATATCGATGAAAGAAGTGCCCAATATCAGCATCAATTCAAACATGAGAAAACCATTGAAGCTGTAATTACAGATTATCCGGGTGTTGCTCCCGACTCAGCCACACCCCATGAGCGCATGTCTTATGATCGTTCGCTGGTTGTGCGTAAATCTTTTCGTAACGGTGGCGGTGATCCTTTGCCAGTGACACAAACGGTTGTGGCCATGACCACCTCTAGTCCGGCCAATGAACGCCATCAGCTGCAGGAATCATATCAACAGGTGACACGCAATAAGCGAATTTCCACAGAAATATTAGGTTCAAGTGTGGAGAGTACGAAAACTTCGCAACGGGGTCCGAGTGGCCATCGACGTATAACAACACACATTGTGCGTAAGGTGACCACACTAAGTCGGGCGGAAGAGCAGCAATTACCACCAGAAGATTTGTTGCCGCCAGCGAAAATGGTGCGCAGCAGTGAATTGGAATATCGTCATACATTGCCCAGAACCACTGCTATGCCGGCAATAGAGCCCGCATCATCGACAAGCACAACCATTCGACGCACAAAGGTAATTAGGCGGATGTAGATGAAGAACGAATAGAAGGAAATCAAAGCAAAACCAATTGAGAAACACGCAAAAGTGTAACAAGCCGAGCATATTTCAGAATATGTCAGCGTAATTCTAAGCTTATAAATGGGTCTTATGATTCTTGAAAATGCATGATGCTGCACAGTATTTAAATTACTTTAAATTCGAACCAAGTCAAGGAAATTATCTTAGAAATTCGAAAAACTTTTGACATTTTATTTCTAACAATTACAATAATTTAGCGGCCAAAATATATTTGTATATTTACATTTCTTTCTTCTCCAAATGTGGGGTTAATACAACCCAATTACGAATATTTATTAAACTGCCCTTTGCCTTTTTGGAAATATTATTGTGCAGCGCTCATGGGACAACTACAGAAATACATACCAACCTATATTAAAAAAAACTCCCTTTTCCCTAAAAAATAACAACACCTTTTATTAATTACATTTAAACAATAATTCCCTTATGTATTCCTGCACAGATCTCCGATATTGTTGTTGGCAAAGAAGACAATGTATCAGCACGTGAGGCACTTTTGCGTTGGGCCCGTCGCTCTACTGCTCGGTATCCGGGAGTTCGTGTCAACGATTTTACATCGTCATGGCGCGATGGTTTGGCATTCTCAGCCCTGGTTCATCGTAATCGACCGGACTTGCTTGACTGGCGAAAGGCAAGAAACGATCGACCAAGAGAACGTTTGGAGAATGCATTCCATATTGTCGAAAAAGAATATGGTGTTACACGTCTATTAGATCCTGAGGGTAAGTACCATCGAACTATATATGCACATAAGCTTTGAAATAAAATTAATTTTCTTTTTTTTTACTCCTCCCCTAGATGTTGACACCAACGAACCCGATGAGAAATCTTTAATTACCTATATATCATCATTGTATGATGTATTCCCAGAACCACCTGCCATCCATCCACTCTTTGATATGGAATCACAACGACGTGTCCATGAATATCGTGATCTGGCCCAACAGTTTATCTATTGGTGCCGGGAAAAGACCGCATACTTGCAAGATCGCTCCTTCCCGCCCTCTCTAATTGAGCTGAAACGTTTGTTGAATGACCTACATACCTTCCGCAATGAGGAGGTATCGGCTCGCAAACGTGAAAAGTCGAAATTGATACAAATCTACAAAGAGCTCGAACGTTACTTTGAAAGTATCGGCGAAATTGATGTAGAAGCCGATTTGCGTCCCGAGGCCATCGAAAAAGCATGGTATCGCATGCAAACCGCCATGCAGGATCGTGATATGATTCTGCAACAAGAAATCGAACGTTTGGAACGTTTGCAACGTCTTGCCGATAAGGTACAGCGTGAAATTAAACACGTTGACATGAAAATTACCGATTTGGAAACACGCATCATCGAGGAGGCAAGGCACATTGAAACTCTGCATCCTGTCAATGCTAAAAATATTGTAGAATCTTTGGAAACGGAAATCCGTCTTCTCGAGGAGCCTCTACAAGATATGAATCAGGATTGCCATGTTCTCAACGAAGGACGCTATCCACACGCCGCTGAGCTACACAAAAAGGTCACTAAGCTGCACCAACGCTGGGTTCAGCTGCAAACTACATTCCATACAGTTCTGGTACAAAAATTGACCGAACTGAAATACCCCGTCCTTGAAAAATCTACAATACGCCAACATCGCACTGTAGTCGAATCACGCCAAATCGAAACAAATCCCCTCTTCAAAGACCTGTTGGAACACATCGAATGGTGCCAAAACAAATTGAAACAAATGCTTGCCGCCGATTATGGCTCCGATTTGCCCTCGGTGAAGGAGGAACGCGATCGCCAACAACATGCCCACAAGGCTATCGATCAATTCCATGCTAAAATACTCAACGACGAACGTCAACAGAGCAAGTTCTCTGGCGATGAACTGAACCTCTATCAACAACGCTTGAATCAATTGCAAAAGGTGTATGCCGAACTACTGAGCACATCCACAAAACGTCTATCCGACTTGGATACGTTGGAGAATTTCCTGGCCCAGGCATCGGCTGAATTGCAGTGGCTCAATGAAAAGGAACAAATTGAAATAACACGTGATTGGGCCGATAAGAATTTAGATTTGGCCTCTGTGCACAGATATTACGAGGTAAGTTAGAATTATTTAATAATTAGTATCCTCTAAAAAAATAAATTGTGCTGTACTAAAATATCGCTTGATCCCAAATGTAAATTTATTCAAACAACAATGCTAATCACATAGCTTTTTTCTATTCATATTTATTTAATTCTTGCAATTTTCATAACAAGCGTGCATTTGGTAATGGAGAAGAGGTGAGATAGAGAAATGACGATTCTTCAATTGAGTTTGTAATTTGATTAGATATTTATTATTGTTGTATTTTTCATCTTAATTTTTTAATGAAAATGTTATCTTTTCAATTCGATTTTTTGTTTAATTAGATTATGTTTGTATCTCTTACCAAGTGCATTAATTTATTGAACCAATATTTTAAAGAGTTTCATATTTTGAAATTATTCGTTGGCAAGAGTGTTTCTCGAATTTTATTCTCAATCAATATGCCTTTTAAGCTTTTTAATTGAGGCCAAAGCTTATTTATACGGTCCTTACTAAATATTATTTTGCAGACGTATTTGTGTTCTTTTTTAATTTTCTCCAATCGCTTATTAATATTTTCTTTTACTTTCTTTTATTTTTTGTTCTTTGATATTGGCTTTTTTTCTATTTTTCATATTATCGACTTGATTTTACTAATCGCAAATCTTTGTTTCCACAGAATCTAATGTCCGAATTGGAAAAACGTGAATTACACTTTGGTACCATATTGGATCGTGGTGAGACGCTCCTCAGACAGCAACATCCCGCCTCCAAGTGTATTGAAGCCCATCTAACAGCCTTGCAGCAACAATGGGCATGGCTTTTACAACTGACGCTCTGTTTGGAGGTACACTTGAAGCATTCCACAGAATATCACCAATTCTTTGACGAAATCAAAGATGCCGAACAGTGGCTTACCAAGCGAGATGAAATTCTCAACAGTGAATATTCCAAATCAGAATTTGGCCTAGATCAAGGCGAAGCATTGTTGCGTGGCATGCAAGATTTGCGCGAAGAATTGAATGCCTTTGGTGAGACTGTTGCCCAACTGCAACACCGAGCCCAAACTATTGTACCTTTAAATAAGCGACGTCAACCAGTGAATCGTCAAAGTCCCGTTCAGGCCATATGTGCCTACAACCAGCAAGGTCAAATACCCGTCGAAAAGGGAGAAACATGTACCCTCCTTGATAATTCAGGACGTGTCAAATGGCGCATTCGCACCGCAAAGGGTCAAGAAGGCTTGGTACCAAGTGCTTGCCTACTGATGCCTCCACCAGACAAAGAAGCTATTGATGCTGCTGAACGTCTAAAACGTTTGTTCGATCGTTCTGTCAGTCTGTGGCAAAAGAAACATTTACGTCTGAGACAAAATATGATATTTGCCACCATACGTGTTGTCAAGGATTGGGACTTTGATCAATTCTTGGCCATGGGACCGGAACAGCGTACCGCTATACGTAGAGCATTGAATGATGATGCCGACAAACTACTTAGTGAAGGCGATCCCAACGATCCACAATTGAGGCGTTTGAGACGCGAAATGGATGAAGTCAATCGTCTATTTGATGAATTCGAGAAGAGAGCTAGAGCAGAAGGTAGGTTTATAGATCGATTTATATGAAGGTAATGTAAAGGAAAAAAAGTGATCAACAATTGCTCAATACTAAGCCTCAAAGATAATTGAAACAAACAATTTGTTGGAAGTTACTGAAAACCGTGGGCGTGATTACTATCCAGAATACCCCTGAATATATATTTGTCGCCACGCACTTGAAATGTAATAAATTTGAAGGTAACCGCGTGGGTCTTTATGTCTGGAAAACGCCGTTTCAATTAACGTTTAATTGAAGAAGAATTGGATGCCTTAAGAACATCTGGCCACAACATTGGGGCAATTTTGAACATTTGTCATCAATGTGTTTTATTGTCGATACTAAGTTAGTTCTGCCAATGCAGTGGAAGCAAAAAGTTCAATATCAAAATGAAAAATTTATTCGCTAGCCGAAAAACAAGGGGTACTATGAAGGAGCATGATTTTCTTCTTTTTCCCCTTTCATTCCTTTGCCTTTCAATAATTTTTTAAGTACACTACTAACGAATTTGTCTATTGCAGAGGAAAGCAAACAAGCCAGTCGCATCTTCACCGAAGAATGCATTGCCATCAAGGGTAAATTGGAAGATATGGCCCGTGAATTGCAGCAAATTATCAGTGCTCCCTTGCCACGTGATTTGGATTCCCTGGAACATGTTTTGGAAATCCATTCCGATTATGAGCGACGTCTACAACTCTTGGAACCAGAATTACAACATCTGCAAGAAACTTTCCGCACCATTGCATTGAAAACACCAGCTCTCAAAAAGAGTCTGGACAACTTGATGGTGTTGTGGAAAGAATTGAATACCCTTAGCAATTTGCACAAGGATCGCCTAAAACTATTGGAAGCTTCTCTGGCTGGTCTAGAGGATAATGAACATTTTATATCGGAAATTGAAAATCAACTGGCCAAACATCAAGATCTTCCCTCTACACCGGAACGTTTAGAAATGGTGTTCAAACAATTGACACATATGCAAGACTTGATCACACAACAGCAGCCACAAATGGATAAAATGACCGATGCCGCTGATCAATTGGGTCGTATGGGTGTACCAACACAAGTATTGGGTGATTTGAAACGTTTGCATGCAAATGTTGAACGTTTAAATACTCGTTGGAGTGCAATATGCAATCAATTGGCAGAGAGGTATGTATGAGAGAAGAGGAAGATAGCAATGCTACTGCGGGTGTCACATAATAGTACCGACTAATGAGAAATGTCTTTGGGTTGAATAGGAATTGTTTGTGTTAAATTTCAAAAATGTTTTGTTTTAATATCTGTAGTTTTTAACTAAAATTAGATGATATTCTCGCGATATTATCCGCAACACATTTCAAGCTTTTGGAAAACTGACTTTAATTATTTGAGAAAACTTTAAAATGTAACATCTGTTTATATCAACAGAAGCGGGATAGTGATCATTTAAATAATAAAATAATTCTTTAAAATATTTTTCTGTTGTAACTAAGAGTTGTCAACATTTTTGCTCTGTTAACGTGTAGAACTTGTGACATTCCAAACGCCTTACTGTCTTATTTCACTACATCATAAATCCCCTCTATTTTTTGGTGAACATATTCCTTATATAGAAGATAAGTATTTATAGTTTTATTAAATATTTTACTACTCCACATTGCCTTGTATATTATGATAATAAAACCTACGTGTGTTGTTATACACGTTTAACAGTGCTGACAATTATTCCCATGTTAAAGGTACCCCCCTTTTACAGTTCTTAAATGATACCGAGCACACCTTCTTACTTGGTTATACTTCAATGACATCCAATTGTACCACCTGTACGTACATTCAAAGCATTTCCAATTACCTGACACCTTAACACGTCACTAAAGACAATCAGACACATTTTGTGTGATACCGCAAATGTAGACATTTGTACTCATTTGTTTTACAATATTTGTTAAATGTTAATTTAATGATTTGTGTCTCCCTTTTACAGAATGCGTTCATGCGAAAACGCCATTGGCCTTATGAAGAATCTCCAATCAAGCGTACAAGTCGAAGAATCATGGGTAGATGGCACAACGGAAAGATTGTCCGCCATGCCTACAGCTACCTCAGCTTATGAATTGGATGTGAGTATAGAAAAACGAAGAACATTTGTTAGTCTTATTATTTTTTATTATATATTATGATTATCAATTTAGTTAGTCTACAGTTAGGACAAGTTTTTTTTCTCCAGTTTATTTTCATTTAGAGTAGGTTATTTGAATTTCAAAAGCATTTTTTTATTATTTTTTTAAGTAAGTTTCACTGAATACCAAATCCAAATTTTCTTAGTAAAAAAGAAGGAAAACACAAAGTATATATTTTTCTTGTCGAAAAATCCCCTTTAAATAATTTGCAATTGCAATCTTTTGAGAATTTTTTTATTGGTGTTGGTTAAATTTATTTTGTCTTGTGTTATTATATCTTGTTGTGTCCTTGCCACCTGTTTCCCATACATTCCCATATATTTTTTGGATTAAATGTGTGTTGTTTTCCCCATAGAGTTTATGATTATAATAGTACGTATCTCAATGTTGTTGTTTTTTTTATTGTGTGTTAATATGTCGTTGAAAATTACACATTGTTTTGTCCTTTATTACATTATTGTGTACAACAACAAAGTGTACATTCATATTATTTTGTAGAATTGCAGCTATTGCCAACAACAATAAGAGCCAAAGTAGAATTGAATTGTTCTCTAGGGTTAAGGGTGGTAGTTTAATGTATTATTAATTTTTATACAAAAAACAACAAAATATTTAGAAATTAATTTGATAAACCTGTGATTGATACATTTTTGTGCTCACTTAGAAATCAATATCAAACATCCACACACACACATACATACACATTTATATGACAAATTTTAAATTGGTCATGTACAAAAATACACACTGGCACACACATTACCCGCTCCCCCATACCAAAAATATTTTATCAAAAGTAAATCGCAAAATTGAAATTCCAAAATAAATAAGTCACACCAACACCACAACTGTCACTCCCAATTTACTTTTCATAATCCAAATGTTATATTCTCTCCCCCTAACGTTGTAGAAATATTTTATTTTGTAGTGGTTTTTTGAAATGTATACAATAATGTTTTGATTATTTTTTTTATATTTTGTTATATTGTTGCACTAAATGATTAAGGGTTCTTTTAATTAAATTATGACACAAAATGGAGCAATGAATTACTAAAGTGTTTGTGTCGAAAATAAATTAAAATTACCCCGCAATATATACTATTGTAGAAAAATTTGAAACTAATTGTATTTTTGTCTAATTTTTTGTATTTTTCACCCAAAAACAAACAAACAAAAACCAATACCAAAAAATACACATAAATACTATGTACTATCTTACCAAAAACACAATTTAAACAAACTAAAATTGTCACAAAATAATGTAACTTTCCGACCATAAATGTCGTTGTTCGGTTAAACACACAACGTGACCAACGGGAAACAAATACACATCTATTTGTTATAAAAAAATATCCTTTACCATCAAATTACAAAAGAAATTGCTGGGAGCTGCTATCGAACGAAAACCTAAAATCGAAAATGTCAACTTGGCTGGAGGCAAACTTATAAGAGAAGCAAAGGTAAATGATGATGAAATTACTTGAAACATTCCACACTTTTCCTATACACTATTCATGTCCTATACTATCTATATCGCGTCTGTTTTTTTTATTGTTGTAAAGAAAATACTGGTTTTATTTCGAAATTCTACGGGTAAGAGTATTTCGAAAATGACCATGTTCAATTACTACATATATGCAATTTAGTTCTGCGTGTACATTATTTTTTGTTCGGAAACAAATTCCAAAGGTATACTCGTATTTATTGCTTTTTCAAAAGATAACTCAAGGATAAAGTATTAAAAATTTAAGTATTAATAATTTTGTTTTGGTGGTGTGTAAATAACTTGAATTTGACCAACAAAATTCTATTTTTATTAATTTTAAAACCAACCAATTTTAATTTTAAAACCCAAAATCAACTGTATTAAAAAAGCACTAAATATTTTTCGTACCGAAATTCTAATTCCTTACCAATTTTTTGTAACTTTTTTTACTTATCAATGAAAAAAAACAACAATACAATTACTAACCAAAACAAATCAATTTAACTTTTAACCTTAACCCCTCAACCAACCAATCAACCCCCTTAAAAACGAACAAACAAACAATATAAACCACAATCAAATAAACAAACTACCAATATATACAACAAAATTCCTCGGCGTTAAAATTGTAAAGATTTACGATGGTAAATGTCTGCGCTTCATCGATTGGCTATTGGAAGCACGTCCCTCGTTTTCACCGCCGCGTCGTGATTTACGTCCCGCGGATAGTGATCCCGGAGCAACACAGTATTACAGCCAACGTTTGGATATTTTAAATACGAAATACGATCGATTATTGGAACAATTATCACAGCGTCTTAAGACGGCTATCGAAGTGAACGGTAGCGATGGTTTGGTAAGTTTTCATTAAAAAAATTCTTTTTTTTACATTTATTTTTAATTCGATATATAAGCAAGTTGTGTGTTTGCAAAAAAAATGCTGATGTTTTAAATACGAATTTATTGAAAATGAAATTTTCCAGATATCCCACATAAAAAGGGCGTATTTATTGTGAATTACAAATTTCATTATAGCATATTTTTCGTAATGTATTTTTATTATTTGTCTGATGCTCCAATATAAATCAATTTCCTATTTTTTAATAGATTTTTTTTTATAATTCGCTTTCACAAAATCCACTTCTCGTTTTTATGTCCATAAACAATATACCACTGACAGCTATTTAAATTTGTTTTGCATTCCTTAAAAAAACGTATCGTATTTGAAAATTAATTAAACTTTAGAATCGTTTCCTAAATGGCTGTGAATATTAATTTTGGCTTTTTTTAATCAGTTTGGTATTTTTGTTATTATGATGTGAGTTCGTTTTTTATTTAAATGCAAACAAAACATTATTCTTGGCAGCACACAAATGTTGAATATTATTTTTTTTAGACTGGTTTAAAAAAAAACTCGACAAAAAAAACAACAAGAACAACAATACTGATATTATTTAAATATTTGACTTAGCTAGACATCTCGACCATTTGTAAACACTTCAACTGGTTTTAACTTCAAAAGAGTTACAAAATTACCAAACGTGAATTCACATCTTTATTTTATTTGTTGCCACTGTCAGTCAGTGTCATTAATTTTCTGTGTGGGCAGTTTGAATAGAATTAATTCCAAAATTAGATTTTTCTATTTACATATCTAACTAATTAGCCAAAAATTTAAAAAAAAACATTTTTTTTTTTTTTGAAATAGAATACGATTTTTATTTTATAAATCAATTCATGAAAATATTCTGTGACCAAACAAGAAATCAGAGTATGGGTCCTGAAGGCAAACCAACAGCAAATATAGAGGAGATTTTTGCCACCAACCTGCTATATTCAATCTATTTTATCCATTATTTTTTCTTTAAACCTGTTTTAAGCGAGTAAATGATCACAACAACCGTACAACTGCATTAACGAAACAATAAATTTCAATCTTCAAATAAATTTGTTTATACAAGCGATAAATTAAAAAAATAAACAAAAAATAACTTTTCAGATGATGACGTGATATCTGTGCAAAATCGAAAACAAAACGAATTATGACTGCATTTTAAAACTAAAGTTTAAGGCTGAGATCGTTTATCATCATCCCTCGTAGCAATGTCTAAAATTAATTTATCCAAATTATATAGTTTCCGTTCTTAGGCGATTAATTTGTCACCTCCAATCGAATACTTTTATGTATTAACAAATAGATTGTGAATTGAAAACTTGTATTGATTCTTTGTCACCCACTTTTTCACATCTGTTTATGTCAGAGTTAAAAATACCCACAACAGTAGTAAGCCTCGTCCATTAGTAGCATATTTTTTTTATTTTGCAGCTCTGTTTGCTACTTTAGAATATTAATTGTTTATGAATGTTGTTTAGCTTCAGCTAAATCTTGTTGACAATGATTTCATTGGGTATTGAAATTGTTGTTTACGCATAAATGTTTAGTATAACATAACATCATGATGCAAAATAGTTTTATTATTTTAAATTAAATTTTTGTAATTGATGAATTATTGTTTTTGGAACAATAACAATCACGATTGAACTCAGTTTGAATTTGTCATTGCCATTCGGATTTTGTATTCTAAATAGCGATTGATTTTTTTTTATCAAAGCTATGATTTCATGTTCAAAAAAGAAATACTTTAAATGCTCGCCTCATTCTAAATCATATTTGTCAGAATTCTAATTAATTAAATAATTTTGGACACATCGTTGTCTATGTGATATGTTATTTAAGTAATTTCTAAATTAAACTATAGAATTAAATGGAAATATTTTAGCTATGAGAGCATTTCACAATCCCAAAAAGAACAACAACAAGAAAATATCTGCCTCTTCTATAAGTAAGATGTTTTATCAAACCATAGATTATCA
This sequence comes from Musca vetustissima, assembly GCF_032173495.1. Taxonomy (NCBI): domain Eukaryota; kingdom Metazoa; phylum Arthropoda; class Insecta; order Diptera; family Muscidae; genus Musca; species Musca vetustissima. The sequence continues at coordinate 56,033 of NW_026880682.1, read as the reverse complement.
ATGCTCATTTTTTTCCAACACTAATAGATGGTTTTAAAACCTAAATATATATTTAATACTTGAGTATATTAATTTTTACACAATTTACATCTGAATGACCAAATAAGTTAATATAAAATATACTACATGAGACCACTTTTACGTGACACCCTAATACATATATTTTTTGATCGCCCAAAATTTATTGATTTAATATTCCATATATGAGATACATCTGTTATATATTGAAGCGCCATATCTTTTGCATCTCATTAATATAACTCTAAAACTATAAACTATATATTTCACTGGTTGCTGGTGTTGTGTTTTATTTAATTTATTATTCACATTTTTGTTATAAACTTCAAAAGAAGTAGATTAATCTTTATGGCCTTACGGCTTGTTAGAGATATAAAAAATGATTCGTTTGCTTTTTGTTTACGATTCGATGACAATATTTTGCTATTCGCACGTACCAAGATCTCAGATCCAAGTGATATTGTTGTGATGTCGTCATTCAAGTGATCATCATCACACACGCATATGCATGGTGTATTAGGCGACGTCATGACACATACTTCTCTTACACACCCTTCATTCATTCTCCTCGATTCAATGTTCTCACATTTGTTTGATAAATGCTTTATTGTTGTTGTTATTTTTACACACAATACGACGACAGACGAACAACATCAATTGAAAAGGAGAGTTATTTCCTTAATTTACATATTTTTTGTTTGTTATTGTTATATTTTTGTTCAAGGTTAATTTAATAATCGTAAACAATATAATTTATTTTTTATATTATTTTATTAGTATTTTTTAATTTCATAAGATACCGCTATTGGTATTTGCAATGGTATGAGAGAATTTGCATTAAATATTTAAACTCAATATTTGGTTGATTGAGTTTGTAAATAAAAGCACAATAGGGCTGACAACTTTCATTCAAAATTTATAACATTACTAAACCCCCTTAAGGGTTTGGTAATGTTTCGGGATGTTGATTTTCAAGTTGTTTTTTATATAGTGACCACCATTATTCTACATTTTTTTTTTCTTGAAAATTCATTTGTATACACTTTAGTCGGCTGTAGTATACCTTTTGCCGCTATTAGTTTCAATATTGCTTTCGAATATATTATACCAAAAGGTTAATTTTTGCCGCATTTAGCATTAAAATAAATTTTCAATGTATTCTACCAAGATAATTGGTTACAAATTCTTTAATTTAAAATCATTTTATTAACACCTCTGGTTTCAATAAAAAAAATGTCTGTAGGTGTAAATTTACTTCAACAGCTGTGACACGGTTATATTACCCCTATTGTCAAACATTCCTCTTTTTTACCTTAGACTTATTAATATTGCATAGGCGTATAACCTTACAAACCTCTTTTATTTTAGAACTCAACAACAACAAAAACAGGTTACCATCTATGGTTAATGGTGTATAACCAAACACACACTCAAATTTTACTTTCATAACGATTTCGACACATTTTATTACAATTTCCAAATAAATAACAAAAAATTAATTTCATTAAATTGCCGAAAAGGCAAATTACTGTGGCCTCAAGTTACTATGCTGCTATATGGATATGTGGCTAAGAAGAAAGAATAAAATCGGTAGGCTTTAAACTTGTTAGCGACTTGTAAATCCAACCCGCATGTTTGTTTTATTGTCGGCTAGTTTCACTTCACACGAAATGACATCATTACATTTCTATTTCATTTTGAAATACCTAGGTATGTAGGTTCGTTCTCACTCTGATGAAGACATCGAATTTAATTCAAGCTTAACAGTGGCCATGGCCTGTGGTTGAATTTTTGTTTAAATGTTTGTGAGTGTGTGTGGTATTTGCCACAAACAATGTTGTTGTTTTTATTTTTGTTTAAAGATAAAGTAACCAACCTGTTTGGTGTTCTAAGCCAGCCAACCCGCCAGCCATTAGTACATCATTGAGCTGCTTTTCGAAATTATAATTGTTTATTACTGAAGCACAATAACAATAAGCATGACGTATCTCATGACAACCAAAAACAACTAAACTTCCTTCATTTTTTCTTGTTTAATGCTGATTGTGTTGTTGTTGTATTTGTTTTCTTTAAATACTCTATGAAACAAATGCCAAAATGTTGTTAGAAAATACGGCTAATAACCAAGCAACTAATGCAAGAGAAGAGGAGGACAATGACATGTCTCGTAGTCATTTAGAGAGCAACCGGCATTTGTTTTCTCGGTGCTTTTGTTGTTGTTATTGTTTATTTCCCCCCAATTAGTACACACACACAGCCACTCATTCACCATGGCAGATGAATGAAAAGCAGCAGATTCTCATGAGGTCGCCCTATTAACAGAACTCTGTTAACTTTTATTCTCTCTGTTATTGTTTCTCTTTGTGAGATTGCTTGGTGGTTCTTAACACGTTCACACTCCAATAAGAGCACTGTGCGTTGTTCGTACTCTTGTGTTGTTGGGGCCCTGTTAGACTGTCATGTGTGTGTTGGCTGGCTAGCATGGCATGGCAAAGTTGTTTGGAAACTAACAGAGACCCCAAAATTGCCAATTTTTTAGTCAGTCTACATATCGACGTGGTTGTGTAACGACGTTTATTTTTCTATTTTATTCTTGTCTGCTGACACTCACTCTACGTGTACATTTGTCGTTTTTGCCTGCCTATCGTCATTTGTTGTGTGTGCTTTCTAATAGTCTACTCTCTCCCCACGTAGTGTGAGAGAGAAATTTGAAATATAATAAAAAAATATGACTGCTATCACAAAAAGAATCTAATCGAGAAACAAAATTTGGCTTAACTTAATAATAAAGAAATATTTGTGTAGTTTTAGTATTGCAAGAAATCGAAAAAAGTACAAGAAGAAGAAGAAGAAGAAGTAATCACAATCAAAAGAAATAGTATACGGGAAACAAAAAGAAATCAGAAAAAAAGTTGCAAGACTACATTGTGAATTAACGTGTAATGATACACAAAATGAAGTGCTAAATAAAAAAATAAACAAATACAAGTGTATGTGTGCGTGTGTGTCTTAATTGACAGCTGAATTTAGTTTAAACAAAAAAAAAATAAATGAACGCGTGAAACTGCAAATTGGCCAAGCCTAAAGTGTGTGTGTTTATGTTTATGTAGGCGTATGCGTATTGTTGAGTCCTTTGCAGCAACCATCCTCTGTTACGTATACGCCATGTGATGCTATAAATGTCAATATGATGTCATTGTTGTTATTCTTTCAACGTGCCTTTGTTTACCATGTTTTTTAAGAGTTAATGAATTCTAAAACTAAATTGAAACTAATTCAAATTCGTGAAATGTGAGGATAAACCACAGACGCTTAAAAAAATATATTTTTTTAATTTTTATTCAGCTTTGTGCGCGTAAGCAACCAATACAATTTATTTAAAAATATTTAAAATGCCATAGAATTTCCTTCTTTCCATATGTTCTTAAATGACTGAATGAATAATTTAAGTGGTCAAGAAAAAATAACAAAATGAACAACACAAGCAAACATGACGAAAGCCAAACGTTGGTGCGTTTCATTTAAATTCTTGGAAAGTGTCATTGGTTTGTTTGGTTGTTGTTTTTTTTATAGATTTCAACCTTGAACTGTAAATGAAAGGCCAAATTAATATTAATAATAAACAAAAATGTTGTTGTAGGCTTTTTGTTAAGTGTAATTGAGCGAATATTGTTAAAAACTAATTTCAAAATTAATTCGAATATGTTGTTACAAAGTCATTCCCTATATTTATAATTTAAAATAGTTTCGAATCTGAATATTAGCAAAAATTAATACCACAAATTCTGGCACTAACTTTTTTATGAATTTCTTAATTAAAATTAGACTTTTTTGATCGGTCACCTCTTTATTTTAAAATATTGTAGGGGAGTTGTCCTTGGCATACGTATGGAATTAATCATGAAATGTTAACTTTATTTTACAATGTACTTTTTGTCCACTACAATCTCAATATTTATTCTAAAGCGTTATCTAGTCTAGTTTTGAGTACTAGAATTCTTTTGATCTCATATAAATTGTTATCATTTTGTCCAATGTATTAGAGTATTGAGGTATTTTACCTTGATTAAGGTCTCCTAGACGGTAGAATTCACCACAAATATTTAATACCTACTACAACCCACTTATTTTCAAAAATGTATACATTTTTAAAGTTAAAAATCATATCTAAATATATTTGGAAATAAAAAGTTCCGAATAAAAATTTTAAATTTTATAACTAGATATGTTTTAGTCCTAATTAAAGTATATTTGTAGATTTACATTTTTAAACCTTTGCTTCTGCACGACGTATTACTTCACACAAAGTTAAAAAAAAATGCTAATCACGTTAAATATACCTTTACAAAGTATGTGATCCCTTTTAATATGGAACTTATATTTACAAAAAAATAGTTCAGTACAATTTGGCCAAAAAGTATATAGAGAATTTTGTTTAGTTGATAAATCTGCACTAACATTCTCACCAGATTCTGTGGGGTCCAATATTGTTGCATTTTTATTTATTCCATTTTTTATTAAACAAAAAGTGTTGTTTATAATTATAAAAATAATTTTTGTTATATTTCCCACCATTTTCATTGTTTATATACACACTTATAAACTCGCAATGCCCTCTAAGTCTTAAGAAACAAAAGAAAGAACACAAATAACCTTGAAGAAATATTAAATATATCCGCTTCGTAGGTTAATGTTTTCCCACAAAGAAAGAAGTAACAAACAAAAAAATGGGAGGAAAAGAAAAAAATAAAATACAAGTTTTAAAATAATTTATGTGAACATCACACACACATAATAGTTAATTACAGTTTATGCTTCCCAAAAAAAGCAATTACAAAATTAAAGCAAAAGTTTCCTCAAAATAAAAAATGACAATTTTCATGATAGACAATTTTGAGATCAACGTACATTTTACCCCCAAAATATAAAACAACATTTTCAAGAGAAAACTAAATTTCAACATCCATATGGTATTACGTGTCATATTTTTTTTTACAATTGCTAGAGATGAAAGGTCGAAACGGAAATTTCTAAGAGAGGGAGTAAAATTGTACAGAGTCATGTTTTTGTTCCTGTTCTGACACATTCTGTTGTATGGTTATATGTTGCTGCATGTGCATTCTCTTTTATGAGTATCATTCTTAGTTCAGTATCAATGGCGAGAATAGATTTATTGCAATGTTAGACTTTTATTTCTTCTATCGATTTAACAAACCCAACATACTTGTCGTTCTTTCTCTGCTCAACATTTAATACCATCTTTTTTACTACTTCTCTTCTTGTTCTTGTCACTGTTGTTGTCACAAAATGCGGTCAGACAATATTTTTTTTTTGTTAATGTTGTGTTGACGATTTAATTGAAATTTCAAACACACTGCATTCACTCACCAATTCGGAAAGACGACGAAAAAAACATGTGATGGCGGCGGGTGTAGGCTTTCTTGTGATCCACATTTGTTTTATTTATGAGCATTTTGCAAGTAAAAAAAGAACATGTGTATATATTTTCGATATCAAAGAACAGAACAGAATTCGTTTGTTAAATGAATTACCATTTTGCCACTAGCCCTTTTAGATATTTCCCTTCCATACATTTTCCATAATATTGTGAAAAAAATCGTTCGTTTTTAACACACACGTTTCAAGGCAATTAGTCACTTTTCCTTTCTATTTTTTTTTTTTCGTTTCTTCTTCTGCCTGTGTTTGTAGCATCCTAACATTATAGCGTGAATAATAATATATATTTATGATTGCCAAATTTTTGAATAGTTTTTTTGTTTTCACACACTAGCTTAACAAAAGATTTGGTATTAGACACTAGTCTACAGCTAATAATATATATTTTTTGTAAATATTACAAAATTATTTGCCGAAAACTTAACAATTTTAAGTTAATGAAGATCACAAAGTATTATTTTCTCAGTTGGCATCCATATAATTGTTCCGCGCGATTTTAGATATTTTAAAGGATTTTTTTACCGAAAGGGTGTAACTGAATATTTGGAATAGAAAAACTAGACAACGGAACATTGAATATTCTTTTATTGAAATGATCACAAATTTGCTTACTCTAAACAATTTTTTTAATATATATGCCCCTGTACATATTTTAGTATAGTGTTTATATCAAACACGTTGAGGAACCTTGTATGGGACATGCAAAATGTTGACCAATTCTTTATCAACATGTTTGTTAGAAAATGTGATTTCATGTTATTCTTATTTCGCACCCCCATCCAATGTTGTTGCAAACATTTGATAGCTATTTATGCACATTTACTTCATTCTACTGATAATGGATTTGGCTAAGTATTCAGAGCAGTTGCAATAACAACAAATAAATTAGATTTTTTTCATTTCCTTCCTTATGTTTCTCCGAAAGAGTTTTCCTGAAATTTATTAATTTTTTAACATGTTTTATTTTATTTCATATTTTTTTAGCAGCTGTGTTATTGTTGTTATGTGTTCTTCTCTAAAAAAATCATCATCACCACCATCAACAACAGCAACAACATCATCATTAATATGCGATGACATCATTTGCTTTTATTTTTAATATTTGTTACGTTGCCTGTCGTCGACGTTTTGCTTTGACTGTTTGTCGTTGTTCTGGTTTTTTTTATTTTATTTTGACTTGTTGTCTGACTGTCTGTATTCGTTATATTGTTATACTTATACAAAGGTACAACAGAATAGTACCTACGCACCAACAAATATATTTAAATATTTTATTCGTATTCGTTTGCCTTTGCTTTAAGTTCCACTTTTAATACATTGCTTTTTGTCTTTTGCTGTTTGTTATTGTTTTTTTTTTTTTTTTTTTTTTTTTTTTTTTGTATTTTTTATGACAATAAATTTTGTTGTTGATATGTCTTTCCATAAATTTATCATTGATATTACCCTTGGTTGTCGTCTAAAGATATTAACTTAATTTTTAAAATTTTATATACGGCTAGAATTTGAAGAATTTATTGTACAAAATTCATGCTATTTTCTGGAGTTCTTAAAGGGATTATTGTTATTATTATTTTTTTTAATGTTTAACCGTTAAAATATTAGTATTTTCTACCCAGTGTAAACATTTTTATTATTTTATTCTGCTATAAGCAATTTATCTATAACATTAGACTTCTACCATTGCTCATCAATATTTTCGTGACTGTTTTTGGCACAATACATTTCTTTAATTACCTTTTATTTGACCAAATTTTGCATGCAACTCTTTCCACAAATTCATTTGTTCTTTTCAAGTAGAAATAATATGAGGAATGTAACATTTGTGGTCATGAGAAACAATTTATTTTATTTATTTTTTTTTTTTTGTAACATTGTGACACCACCGGTAGCAAGACATCCCGCTGTGGAATCTATCTCAAAAATACATTATTACAATTTTTTTAATGATATCATGTTTTTATATTCAATATCAATTGTTAATTCCCAATCAACTTCATCTTAGAAATGTTTAATTAGATAGCAGAATTTTATGATTCCTTATTTTTTTTAATTAACCATTTTATTTTTATGGCATATTTCTTATTATCTTGTTGGTTGCTAATGTTTTATTGTTATTGTGATTTTCATTAAAAAAAAAAAAATAAAACAATGTTATATACAAATAATAATTTCATGGGAAAATATAATCAATTTCATGTTTAATGCAACAACAACAACTCTCGAACAATGAGTGAGTTTTGCCTTTGATGACCTCATCGATTCAAAAACCTGTACGGTCTGCTGGTCTGGTAAATAGTAAAATGTAATTTCTTGTACTGATAGTAAACTTTCAATTGTTCGCCATTGCCTTTCTTCTTCTACTTAACAACAAAGAACTTTTCGATTGATGTCGTCTGGTGTTTCTTGCTTTCTTTGTTAAAATAATTAAAGGCAAGATATCTTTTATTAGGAAAGGAATATATTTTTAGGCATTTTTTCCTTTTCAGGGACGCAATGGTGCACATATTGTTGCTCTAAAATTCGATTTATGGAAAATTGCGCGAAAAAATGTTACTCTTTAGTCCACAATGCAGGAGAATGCAAGGAATTGCTATTTCATCTTCTTAACTCACTGTGTAAAAGACCAAAATTATCTTAGAAAAAACATTTTGCCAGATTTCTAGATGTTTGCCTGCTTTCATATCGCAAACAATTGAAGCTTTAGTAATTGAAAAAAAATCAGAAAAAACATTCATCATTAGTCTTGAAAAATGCCGGTTTTTTTGCTGTTCTCTGAGTATGTGTGTGTGTGATTTTTTTTTACTTTTTATTGCCTGTACTCCATTCACTCATTAACTATTGGCATTTGCTTAGATCTTGGGTCTTTCGTCTTATCAACACGTTTTTGTTTTTTTAATTAACATTTTTTTTATAAATAGAGCCCTGAGCAAAAAATGAAGTCACTTCTCAGAAATTAAGTTAGCCACCACAAAAAAAGCAAATGAAAAACAATTTACTGAAGTGCAAGTTCAAAATTGTTTGCATACGTCTTTAAATAGTATCACGTCATTTTTTGTTTTTTTTTTTTTTTTTTTTTTTTTTTGCAGCAGATTTACTTGGGATAGAAATAAGGCGCCAAAAATAAAACTGCAGTAAATGAAACTTAGATTCAAATTTAACTTCAAATTTAATTGGAAATTAGCTTCATATTTTTTAAATATATTAGCCTTTTCTCATAGTTTATTAGCCTCGTTCTCATAGTTGTTATCTCGGCCTAAATTCCTTACATCGCAAGATGTTTACCCAAGAATTATTTTGTTTATATGTTTAGCTAATTTTTGTTTTTATTCAGACATTCACTTATGGCATACCCTGTTTGTAATTAAGATGAATATGTCATACAGTAAAACGTCCCCCGTCCCTCCCCTTTTTGGTTTATGTGATGTGGTTTATTTATAGTGAAAATATCCTATTTTCAATAGACTATTTCTAAAGCCAACTTATTGATCACGACGACAGCAGGTTTAGTCATAAAGTTTTAGTCTCAGTAATGAGACTATAATCGACATTCTAGCGGGCCTATTTTAAATAAACATAAACACACATTCTACGCAAACTAAATTCCCAACTACCTCAATTCCGTAAAATAAAACCCCGATTTCAAATATTTGAATTTGTAGATTTTTTATGTGATTTGCCATCGATATGGCAATAATTAACATTAGATTAATATGATTTTATAAGAAAATCATCACCTGCGAGTAACGCTTAAAATACTGGTTAAGCTAAGCTGCACAAAAAAAAATTCCTAGAAAAGCACAAAACGCCTCGAAAGAAATAAAAAACAAAAAATATTGAAAAATAAAACGTAACAAAGCCCAACACTTTTGGTATTTTAACAGTGTTTGCTAATCAAATGGCAGAAGAACGTGAATATGATTTTGCATTTGAATTTCAGGTAAACGTGCATTTTATTTTTCGAACATTGCAAACACCAACCATCAACTTGCATTTCATAACTTGTCGTCGTCGTATTTTTTCGTTAACTCATTCAATTTTCGATTTTTTTTTTCGTTTTCATTTATAGCAATACGCTGAAAGTTTGCAGAAACCACTGAAAACCTTCCGCGTAGATTTCAGCGCCAACAACGTACCGACTGGCGAAGGCTACGTTGCACGCGATGAAGATCTTTTTACGACAACATACAGCACAACACAGTAAGTGAATTTGTTTTACGATATCGATGTATGTACACATGTGAGAAACGAAAGCAACTTACACATTTTTTCACATTTCAGATTTAGCACAACAAAGACCACAAAGAGTGTTTATGACGCTACCGACTATGTACACACAACGACAACTACCACGAATGGAGCTGCTGCTGGTGGTGGTTGCATTCCCGGCACCTCGAAACAGTCGCAAATACAGTTCAACGAAATTCACAGCCTGAAAAGAGTTCAGACAAGAAACGAAAATGTTGGAACTGGCGGCGATACAGGTATCAAACATTTGTTGGATATTACTGGTATTAGAGATCCCCGAACCGGGCGTGTGCTAACAATCGGGGATGCCATACAAATGCGCCTGCTTGATGTGCGCACTGGGGAAATGCTTATTGGCGACAAGCGCATTTCTCTGGAGGAAGCTGTTAAACAGGGTCTGATCGATGCCAAGTTGGCACATCAGCTACTACAGCCTGGAGCTGCACGCGATGGCAGTGGCCGTGAACTGTCACTTTTGGAAGTGATTCAGCGTGAAATATTCGAAGCCGAGTCGGGCTATGAAACGGCCGAGAAGCGTATAAAGGTAACTGTCGACGATTCTCCCGAAGCTGAAAATCCCAAAAATATTGCCGATGCCATTTCTGCTGGAAATGTTGATACAAAAACGGGCCTGTACAGAGTAAAATCGGGCAAAACTATAACCTTAGCTGAGGCCTATGAACGTGGCTACCTCATACGACATGAATCAGTTACTATAAAATCGAATGCCTTGTGTCTGAGTGATGCCATTGCCCATGGCTTAGTGGATACTGCTGGCTGGATTGCTGATCGTAATTCCGGTGATAAATTTAGACTTGACTCGGCAATTGCAAATCAACTAATTGATCCTAATGTACGCGAAGTTGTAGATGCCAAAAAAGATACAAAGATTACACTAACCGAAGCTCTTAAAGCGGGTATATTAAATCCAAAAACCGGTCGTTATTGGAACGAAGTTACCAAAGAGAAACTGACATTTATCGAGGCCAAAAATCGACAACTCATCGTTAAGCCCTACACCCTAAAGGATATTTGTGACTTGAATCTGTTAGACAAACAATCGAAGATCACAAGTCCCATGCGACGTGAAAAGCTAAGTATAATGCAGGCCATAGAATCGGGGGTATTAGATGGCAATAATTTGAAGTGTATAACGAAGCGTAAAGGTGAACTGGTAACACTGCAGGAGGCCATAGCCGATGGTATTGTCTTGCCAGCCGAATCCAAGTATAGGGACTTCATGACTGGCGAGATTCTTTCAATACCCGAGGCTGTAGAACGCGGCCTCATCAGCAGCGTTGCTCAAAAGTCCATCTTCGATATCGATGGTTTCAAAGATATGCGCAGTAACGATTTTGTTAGTTTCAACGTAGCCTTATCTCGGGGCATTCTACGTAGAAAGAGTACTGGATTTGCCCTAGAAACTAGTCGTGATTCACACGTGCCTTTAGAAGTAGCCATGAAGGAGGGACTCATTCGTCCCGAGGTATATGAAATGTTTAGCAAGGGTATTGGTGTACACAATGCCAGTGGCAAGGAATTGAGTGTATTTGATTTGTGTTATCATAATTTAATTGACCCCAAGACAGGTTATCTCCTAGATCCCAAGACTGAAGAGACTGTTCCCCTTGACTTAGCCATCGAACGTAAATTCATAACTCCAGAGGGTGCTCTGTTACTGAGCAGTCTCTTGAACATAACCCTGACAACAGAAACGGTAACTAGAACTATCAATCGTTATGTTACAATACGTGCAGGCTCTCAGGAGCCACAAGAGCACCATGTGGTTCTTACGTTTACCGAAGCTGTTCGCCAAGGTTTCATAGACGAGGAAAGACAGTTGTTTAAAGACCCGAAGACAGGTAAAATTTATTCGGTGCAACAAGCCCTCAACTTTGGTCTTTTGCAGCCGGATGCAAATGACACGGTTCCCGAACCAACGAATCGCAAAAAGACCAAATCGACCATAACAATTGTAACGAAGCAAATAGTGCCTGAATCGGAACCCATAAAGCTGAATACTCAAAATTATGTAGAGAAGTCGGTGGAAATTCCCATAGCCGAGGAAGTAATCAAGTCCGGCAAAATCAATACGGATTTCATCCACAGCGAGAAAACAACATATATCGAACATAACGTACAAGAAAGGCAAATTATCGAATTGCCACCCGGCGGTTGGCCACTAAAAGACGCAATCGAACAACAGTTTTTCAATCCTGACAGCGGCGTATTTCAAGTCAAAGGTACGGAACGTGTGGTCACCTTTGAAGAGTGCATTAATAAGTATATAATCAATAGTTTGTCAGTGTCGGTCATAGATCCCACAACAGGTGACAAGCTGTCACCACGCAATGCATTCGAAAGGGACATAATAGACTCGTATGGTAGCTATACCAACAAGAACGGTGAAGTTGAAACGATGCGATCGGCCATTAACGAAGGCAAAATAATTTTGGAACCCGTGCCAATAACAAAAACCACGGCCAGAGAACAATGTATACTGCGCATTAGTAAGCTAAATAATTTAGCCGAAATCATTGAGATATCCACACCACTATCATCGGATGCTTCACCGAAATTCGTGGAAGTGCACACTGTACAAAGGGAATTGACTTCTCCGGAGCCTCTGCAAATTGCACCAGGCGCCATTTATGATCCATCCACAGCATTGGTTATATTCACACATAACGGACAGACTGAAAATATTTTCGACGCCGCTCGACATGGATTGATAGACGAAAGTCTCATTAGAATTGTTGATCCTCAAACTGGTGAATCTATTACAATAAATGAAGCTGTGTCTCGCAAAATCTACGATCCGCAAAATGCGACAATTGTAACACAAGAAGGGTATCCCGTAGATATTCTTACTGCAATCCAGAAGGGTCTAATAATTGTATCTGGAGCTCCCTTGGTAGCAGCCGAAGGTGCATTACGCACAATTCGCTTTGTGACCGACCCGCGAACTGGAGAACAAATTCCTGTCGAAGTAGCGTACGAGCGGGGTATTGTGTCCCGAGATCAATTAAAGAAATCAAAATCATTTGAGAGCGACACATGTGAAGATAAGGTGGTGGTTTTGCAAAAGATGCGCAAAATTATCCTAAAGCCCAGTGATGCTCTCAAAAAGGGTATCATAGACGAAGAAACCTGCGATATACTGGAGAATAAACAAAACTTCTTGGGAGAAAATAATGAAGTACTAAATATTACGGAGGCGCTAGAACGAGGTCTAATCGATGGCAAGCGAGGCAAAATTGCCGATCCACAGCGTAATCGTTATTTGAATATTAATGAAGCTGTCCGGGAACGCATTCTAGATCCCGAACAAACCAACCACATTCTTATACCTTTGGCTCAGTCGCTGTCAGTTCCCCGATTAATGGAACAAGGTTTGATTGATAGTCAAAGCCAAACCATTATTCACCCAGAAAGCGGTTATGGATTAAATATTCGCGAGGCTATTGTGTGTGACGTCTTGGATCCATACTCGAAAATTAAACTCCCCATTCACTGTACTCTAGAGGAAGCCATTGAGAAACATATTGTAGACCCAGAAGAGTCCACATTCAAGGTGAATGGAAAGGTGCTAACATTGTCTCAAGCCCTAACGGCTGACATATTTGATAAGACGTACGATACTGAGAGTACTGTAATAACAATTCCTCCCGTTGGTATGACATTCCCAGTAGTTGTTGAAAAGGGATTACTAAAACCTGAAAAGGTATCGGTTGTGCATCCTGAAAATAGAAAAGAAATACCTTTGCAGAAGGCAATTGAAGAAGGATTTATAATGTCCATACCATATCCACCACAAGCCGATGCCTTAGACGTTCACCATGCCGTACAACAAGGACTAATAAACGTGGTAGATCAAACATTTAAACATCCCAAGGACGTTGGTCCATCAATGCCTATTCGCCAAGCCTTGGAAAATGGACGTTTAGTTGTTAAACCCATGAGCGATTTTGTTGTTACACAAAAACCAGTGCCCCGAACAGAGGTCATGGAAACAATCACAGCTGTACATACAGTAACCACCAAGACTATTGAGCTCATCCAGGGTTATGTCCTAATCTCGAACAACGAAGTTCAAAATGTACAAACAGGTGAAGTTTGCACTGTCGAAGAAGCAAAGGCTATGGGTATTTTAAGGGAGGAGGAAACATCCAAGGAAACTCGTTCCGTAACAGGTAATAAGGAACATATTGATGATATACAGCCACAGCAGCCCATTGCGCAGCCACAAACGACAACACCCACACCAACCGATGGAAGCCAACGCCAAATAATACAAACATCAGTTATCACAACCGAAATTCAAACACCAATGGAGACATGCGACTCGACAACGACGAGTCAACAAGTTCCCACAAAGGATAATAAGCTGGCATCAGCATTGAACACTGCTAAAGAGGCAGCAAAAATGGGTGCCATAGGTATTGTGGCTGCCCCAGTTTTGGCTGGCAGTGCCGTTGTTAGTGGAATCAAACAATTGGTAAAATCAGCAACTACACCCACTGAAGAACCAAAACCAACATTAAGTACCTCGATTGGAATTGGTGAAACATTGCCAGCGAAAACTCAACCTCAATTATCTGTGAATGTGTCGAACGTGGAAACGTATCCTGATGTACTAACCACCACATCCACAACTACCACCACAACAAAAACTACTACAATTGTGACAAAAACCGATGAACCTCAACATCAGACAATTGAAACTCACAGTGTGGTTGTGAAACCTGATGGCGATTCCCATCCAACTAGTGAAACTGAAAATGTTGCATTGCCTAAAGATGTGCCACCTAAAAATACAGAACCTCAAGTTCTTGATAATTTGGTGAAGTCTAAAGATGAAGCCCAGAAAAAGAATGGACCTCAAGGCGTTGACTTTGTCGATAATCTTGTCAGGGAAACAGAGGATTTCATTAGTACAACGACAGCTAATTTTATTAAACAAGAAAAGACAGCTGATGCACAGCCAACAACTCCGCCCCAAGATCCGGAGAGTACCAAACAGCCACAAAATGTAAATACGGAAATTACAACGACAAAGGTAACTGCAGCTACAACCGTCCCTCGGGAAACACAACCTACCATCGAAACAGTACCGAATGTTAGCATAGACAGTGCAAATAAAAATAAACTTCCATCGCAGGTGGTTATAACGACTGAAACGACTACAAAGACAACAGATCCTATAAATGAAATTATGGAGGTAACTGAAGTAGGTGATCAACCTCAATATGTTGTTAGCTTTGAGGATTCAGATACTGAAGTTTCCACAACTACTGCTGCTACAGCAACAACAACAGTTACTTCAACTTCTACTTCGACACTTGTTACAACCAAAACATTGGGAGATATCACGGAAACAGAGGAACCAACTCCACAAACCCCCAATGCACTCAACAATATCAAGGAAAGCCAACCCGTTACAGAGGACAAACAATCTGAAAAATATAGTGTAATCACAGATTTCATGAAACATGAAATGAACGAAAGTGCTAAACCCAAGGTAATTGAATCATCGTCACCAGCTGGCCAAGTCCAGTCGAGCCATGTGTCGAATGACAGTAACGTTAAACAAACAGAGCCTGAATACTTGAATCAGACTACAACGGAAATAACTACAACAATTGAATCAGAATCTAAACCAATGGTTGATAATGTAGAAAATAGTTGCAAAGCCCCCAAAACTGATGAATTGTCATTGGTAAAGGAAAGTCAAATTGAATTTTCTAAAGAACCAAGTGGTGAAATAATCGAAGCAGCTGATGCAACGGTTGCACCCATACCTGCCGAAAGGAAAACAATTGACAAAGTGACCACAGACTTAAGCGAACCACATAGTATAGTCGCAGACCAACAAGTGAAGCACCAAAACATGGTTGATTTCATTCAAGCCGAAAAGGGCAATCAAGTTCAACCCAATGAATCGAGCAGTAATATTTTGCAAAATGTCAAAGATGTTGCCAAACTTGGAGCCCTTGCTATAGTTGGCGCTCCCGTTTTGGCTGGAAAAGCTATTGTCGATGCCCTTAAACAGGACGAGAAGCCAAAAGATTCCACTACAAATGCAACGTTAAATACCTCGATAATAACTACAAAACCTATAAAGGTAATGCAGGGTGGAGAAACTCCAGGTGAAAATCAAACACACAGAGGTGTAACACCACCCAAAACATTAGCCTTGGGTGATGCTATTTCACAAAAACTTATATCACCCGATGAATGTAAGGTTTTAGTAGGCGGGGAGGAGCAAGATCAAAGTGTAACCGAACTCTTGAAAGACGAACAACTAAGTCCGCTGGACGAAGTACAGGTATTAGATGACAAACTGGTCGTTTTACAACCCATGACCTACCTTATTGACGCCAACGATGACTTAACTCCAGAACACTTGAGCGAATTGAATATATACGACCCCGTAAATCAATACTTCACAGATCCCTCCACCGGTTTGAAGATTTCATTCCAGACATTAGTGTTCGACATGAATGTCTTTAATCCGGAGACAATACTAGTGAAGAATTTCAGCAGTGGTAAATACGAAACATTAACCGATGCTCTGGAACGACCACTACTTGACAGACACACTGGTCATATGGTCGATCCAAAGACTGGTAAAAAGATTCCATTCTTCGAATGTGTTTCCCGCAATTGGATTATTCGTGCCAATCCTGAAAAGGAGAAACCAGCAGCTATTGAAAATGTCATTGACCCCGAAAGTGGCAAAGTTATACTGGGCGATGGTCGAGTTTGTTCCATTGTTGACGCCATCAACAATGGTATGCTGGATATCCAATCGATATCTGTTCGTGATCCCGTTAGCGGTGAGGTGATTCCACTGCGTATGGCAATTGAGTTGGGAGTTGTGGACATGCAGGCTGGTACGGTAATTGACATTCAGACATTGAAAGAAATTCCCATGGAAGATGCTTTTAAACTCGGTTTTCTTGTGCCCGGTTCGCGCAAGCCCATTTCATTGGAGGCTGCAGTGCGCAAAGGACTTTATGATCCCGACACGGGAAAACTCTACGACTCCGAATCCGACAATCAAGTTGATGTTCAGAAATCCATTGAAATTGGTCTGGTTGATCCGAAAATATCTCTGATCGTTGATGCCAAATCGCAGAAGGCAATTAAATTGGACTGCGCCATTGAAGATGAACTGGTTGTAACGGAGACAGGCCAAATTAAGGACACCGAAACCAATACATTGGTTCCATTCGATGTTGGCTTAAAGAAAAATTTGGTAAAAACCGATAGCATTACGTGGAGCTTACCTGAGGTATTGCAACGTGAATATTACTCTCCGAAGACGGGTAAAATTTTGAATCCTTCCACCGGTGAAGAAATTCTCCTACAACAAGCCATAGAATTGGGTTTCGTTGAGTTAGATTCATGTCTGGTTAAGGATGATGACAAGAATGTCATTGTTCCGGGCAAACAAGCCGCCAAGGAAGGTCTACTTGACACTGTCAGAGGCTGTCTCAGCAGTCCCAATATCAAGTTGGACGAAGCTTTTGTCAAGGGCTATTTAATTAGCACAAAGAAACCGCTGTCTCTAGTCGATTGTTTGCTAAGAGGTCTGTACGATTCCGAAACAGCTAAGTTTACAATCGACAATAAGAAGGTTGATTTGAAATCTGCTATTGCCTTGAAATTGATAAATTCCGATGAACTGGTGCTACTCGATCCCAAAACAGAGTCGATCATTTCGCTTACCGAAGCTATTTCGAAGGGTTACATTGATCCGATCAATGGATTCGTTATTAACCCATACACCGGCACCAAACTGTCGCTGAATGAGGCACTTGAAAACCGAGTACTGATTCCACCGAAACGTAAACGCAGTCTTCCCGATGCTGTGTACCGTGGCCTGTATGACCCCAAGACTGGTGAATTCAGCAACACCATAACCCGTGAAAAACTCTCAACTGAACGTGCTATTCGCAGAGGCATTTTAGATCCGGACTCGACCATTGTCAGTGTAGCTGGCGAAGTCATTCCATTCGAGAAAGCTGCTCAGGTTGGCATCGTGGATAGTCACAGAGGCACGGTAAAAGATGACGACGACAAGGAAATCGACTTCAAAGAAGCCTTTGATCGCGGTGTGCTGCTCGAAGCAAAGAAACCTTTGCGTCTTATCGAGGCGGTCATTAAAAATGTGTACGACGAAGCTGATGGCAGCTTTATGGATCCCAAGACGGGACAAAAACTCTCATTTGCCCAAGCGGTTGATAGTAATCTTCTCGATGAGGACAGTGTTCAAATAAGAGACTTCAATACCGGCCTGTACAAGCAATTGAACTTGGCCCACGCCGCCGATACCGGTGTCATTGATGGCAACAACGCCAAATTGGTCTACAACAATCAAAAGATTACCATTAAACATGCTTTTGATGTTGGCATCCTAATGGATACCCAGGCTCCAATTAGTTTACAAAGAGCCTTACATCAAGGGCTTTTCGACGAAAAGTCCGGCAAGTTGATCGACCCCAAGAGTGGACGCAAAATTACTTTACTCGAGAGCATTCGCAGCTTTGTCATCAACCCACAATTGCCCTGCTATTTCAATGAAATTCAAGAACAAATGCACAGCTTGACAGATACCTGTCGCATGGGCATCATAAATCGACGCGAGGGGGTTTTCCGTGAGCCGGGCAGTAATACATTTGTCTCATTAAACGAAGCTTTGAATTTAGGTCTAATAGTCGACATTGAAAATGCCAGCTTTGGTCTGTATGAACTGCTAGCGATGGGTTTCTACGATAAGAGTACAGGAAAGGTTTTACATCCGGTTACCGGACGAAAATTGAATTTGAATGAAGCCTGCGTAGAAGATGTAGTTAGTTTATCATCTAGTCTAGTAAAGAATGTTAAAACAGGAAAGTATGTTCGTTTGGCACAGGCCATCAAGGAACAAATTATTGACGACACAAACGGTAGCTACAACCTCAGCGCCATTGAACAAATAGATTTACAGGAGGCCCGTGCTCGTGGTCTCATTGTTTCAAACCGCCGTCTGCTTTGCTTAGAACTAGTTATGCGCATGCAATTGTTTAGACCAGAAACTGGTAAATTCTGCGATCCCACCACTGGTGAATATTACGATTTAGCCGATGCCATACAAAATGGTTTCATAGATCCCGCAACAACTGTTTTCAAGAATCACGTGACTGGCAAAGAAACTCCACTTAATGAGGCCATTGCCAATGGCGATGTTGACGTAGCCAAGGGTCGCGTCTTTGATCCCAAATCTAAATCAGCTTACAATTATGACGTAGCATTAGCTCGTGGAATTTTAGTTACAGTTGCGAAACCGTTGACTGAACGAACTACTGACGTAGTTAAGGAGAGTGTAGAATTGTTGGGCCAAACGCCGGTGAGCATTGTCGTTAGTAAGCCACGTGAAATGTCATTAGAGGAAGCCATCAAGTATAATATAATCGATCCAAAAACGGCCTTGGTTCGCGATTTTGACACATTTAAATTTGTACCTTTCGAAGTTGCACAACAGAAAGGTATTGTCGATTTGAACAAACGTACTTTAGTAGATCCAAAAGCTTTGTACTTTGTATTTGATCCCACTTTGGTGATATATGTAAGAGAACCTATACAATTTGAGCATGCTGCCGAAGTTAAATGTCTCGATTTGGAAACCGGTATGTTAACATACCACGATCCAGCCACCAAAACGCTACAAACACCTGACAACGATGTGGATGTGAATAGTGAGGGAACAAATGACACGGAATCTGTAATATATACTCTTAAAGATGCTACCACATTGGGCATAATTGATCCTGATTCAGCATTGGTCAAGGATTTGGTGAAATCCAAATTGGTACGATTGCCAGAGGCATTCCGCAAGGGACTAATGGATGCCAACAAGGCAAATGTTTTGAATACAAAAACATCAAAACTGTGCACTCTGAAAGAAGCCTATGAAAGTGGATTGATTGTTACCCCGAAACGTTCATTTGGCTTACTGGAAGCCATAGCTTTTAATCTATACAATCCCACTAATGGATGCTTCGTTGATCCCTTCCAAATGAATCCGGATATTATAAAACGTAAAAAATTCACTTTGGCCGAGGCAATAACAGCTGGCCTCATTGATCCTTCGTCGACAGTGGTAAGAAATCCATCAACCGGTGAAATAATACCATTAACAGGGGCCATACAAAATGGTCTAATTGACGCCCATGATGGACGTATATGTGATCCAGCCGATAGTAAAAATAATATGGATTTGGTGAAGGCATCCGAAAAAGGTTTTCTGTTGGCCGCTGAGCAAAGGGTAAGTTTTGAGTTGGGCTTTCTTGCTCTCAGTCCCCCGTTCTCTCTCTCACTCTCTAAGCAATGTCCACCATGCTCCCAAAAACAAATGCTTTCTGTCTTTATGCTATTTTTACTACGTGTATGCTCAGTATATACATATATTTTTTATTATTTTCATTTTCTTCATAAACCTACAAAAGTCGAAATTTTCTAAATGTATTCAGCTTGTATTTGATATTGTTATTTATTTTTGGCATGTTTACTGTTATTTCTATTTCTTTTTTTCTCGATGTTTATTTCTCCCTTTCAATCTTTTTTGTTTTTTATTTATTATATCTACTACTGAATATTAATCAATTATTAATTGGCTCATTCAAAAAAAGATCCTATGTTTTAATGGAAACTACAAAATTATTTTGGAATATTTCCCCTATCACTTCATGATTTTCTTGATTTGTATCATTTCCTACCTTACCAACTGATGTCAGAGCATGGTGTTCTTAAAATGTGTTTCTCTGCATTTCTTCTTTTTTTTAATTAAGATGAAACCAATATCACACAAATCAGTCAAACAATCACTACTACATCAGCGTCCGTATAGCAATCAGAATCACATGCATCAGACCTACTCTATATACTTTACACAAATTTGATCACATCATTGTCATATGCCTCCTTGGATGCTGTGCGTATCATACATTCTCCAACATAAATGTCGTCGGCAAAGATGAACAAAACCAAACCAATTATATATACGGGAACATTTTGTGTCGTTTTTTATTTGATCGAATAAAAATACACAAAGTGTGTCTATTTCTGGTTCTACATACATACAACATGCATATACGAATAGTATATAAACAAAAAGTAATATAAAACCACACATATTTATTGTAACCAGGCCAGGTATTTTCTCATATTTCCCCCTCAACATTCCCTTTCTTGAACTAAGATATCTTTTGGTCCCGATGTGAGAAGACATAATCTCTCTTTGAAAACAAATAAGTCTCCTCTTCCTCTATATGGTCCCCTGGCATGTGAAATGGAATTTGCTATAACACTATCCTGGAATATCCCACTTTCTTCTTGAAAGAAGAAGATCTTCATACTAGCATTGTTTTGGTATATTTAGATTTAGACCACCCCACCCCCATAAGTTTTCTACTTCTTCATCTTTTTCAATACAGTTTTCCATATTCTATTTTTGGTTAAGAAATATCCTAGCATAAGTATATTCATCATTTATATTGATTTTTTATATCTATTCTCTATATAATTTCATTCAAATTGATTTTCTAATTTTTCAGATTTTATTTTCCAGTTTCAAATATTTGTTGTTCTCTTTATTATTTTGTAATTTAAGTGCTTAATAATAACTCCAACCGAGCTAACCAAGCAACTTCTAACTTAACAAATCCAAAACAAAAAATGGTAGTTTGGTGTCTTAACCTCATAGCATAAATGTAGTTAGTAAAATGACGTAAAGTAGTTGTAGTTATTATATTTAATGGTTTTGTTGTAGTTGATAGTCTAAATGTATATTTCATATATTGCTGTTATTATTGTGGTGATTTACTCAATGTTTTTTTTTTATTTTATTTTGTGTTAAATGCTTTATATTTTACTTTGGCAATGAAGGCCTGTGCTTAGCATATCCAATGGGAGAAGATAAATGCTTTTGTACATACATACATTTTGGCTTAAACGCGCTTCATACTCCGCATTTCTTTTATATACAAATATATTACATACATATATATTTTGTGTTCAAAAGTTTGCAAATTATATTTAGGACAATATGTTATTTTATTTATTAGCTATTCTTCCTATTGCATTAAAAAAAAAACACTTTTTTATAATTTTTTCACTCTCTAGGTAATACTGATATTTTATTGAGATTTTACTAATCTATTATTATTATCACACTTTTATACATATATACAGCAAGCCGTATTTGAAAAGTTCAACATTTGCGAAGAGAACGTCAATGAATTGCTCAAATGGGTCTACAACATTGAACACAAAATTGCTACTGTTGGCGGTCCCAGGGAGAAAATCGATGAACTGCGTAATCAAATCAATGCTCTGAAGGTAAATAATTAACACCGCTTATCTCCTTATTCTTCTCTGCTGCAAACTGGTTCACATACCGATATCATAAAATACATAATTATTTTCTTCTTTTCTTGTTAAACAGCAAATTAAGGACGAAATCGAAACCCAACAGCGTCCAGTTGCAACATGCCTTGAACAGATTCGTCAGATTGTGTTAACTGGCGGTGATGTGTTATCTGCACCAGAAGTTACAACACTGGAAAATGCCGGCAGGGAATTGCGTTCCCGTGTGGATCGTGTTAACGATCGCACAGTTCGCCTTTTGCGTCGCCTTGAAGCTGGCCGTGACGAACTCACAAAATTGCGTAGCGAATTGGATATTTTCTCGGAATGGCTACAAACTGCACGCCGCACCTTGGAAGATAAGGAACGTGCATTATCTGATCTGACACGTCTCTCGTCCCAGGCTGAATCTGTAAGAGAATTTGTCAGCGACGTTATTGGCCATCAGGCAGATCTTCGTTTCATTACCATGGCTGCTCAAAAGTTCGTTGACGAAGGCAAAGAATTCTTGGCCATTCTTAATGATTTCAGAACATCGCTGCCTGAACGCTTGCCTCATGTTGAACCTTTGGCAAGTTCTGAAAGTCCCATCCGCCAGGAAGTATCTCTGGTCTCGGCCCAATATAAGGACCTCATGAATCGCGTCAATGCTCTGCAAGATCGTATATCTGGCCTCGGTGGCCGTCAACGAGAATATCAAGATGCCTTAGATAAGGCTAATGAATGGTTGCGAAGCACCCAACCTCGTGTGAGTCGTATTATTGCTGAACCCATTGCTGGTGATCCCAAATCGGTCCAAGAACAAATGAATGAAGCCAAGGCCTTGCACAATGAACTACTCTCAAATGGCCGTCTTGTTGACAATGCTCAACAAGCCCTAGAAAGTTTACTATATACCCTGGGTGGACAACTTAGTCCCATGGAAATAAATCAGTTAGAAGTTCCCATTGCAGATCTCAAGGATAAATATCAAAAGCTCCTCGATTCATTGGGT
This sequence comes from Musca vetustissima, assembly GCF_032173495.1. Lineage (NCBI taxonomy): Eukaryota > Metazoa > Arthropoda > Insecta > Diptera > Muscidae > Musca > Musca vetustissima. Next base: position 32,908 of record NW_026880682.1, on the reverse strand, counting down.
GAACACTGTAAAACATTGGACAAGACTTTGGTACAGTCTCAGGGTGTACAAGAGGCTCTTGACAATCTGGGCAATTGGGTTAATCAGGCCGAAGATAAATACAAACTTCAGTTGAGACCAGCTTCATTGATTAAGGAACGCCTGCAAGAACAAATAAGAGAACACAAAGCGTTGTTGGCAGACATGCAATCCCACCAGGCCAGTATCGACAGTGTAGAATCGTCCGCCAAGCATCTGATGAGCACGGCTTCCAATGCTCGCATTGCCAAAAAGGTTGAAACAAACCTCAATGACGTAACAAGCAAATTTGAAAAATTGTTCGACAAGGTCGTTAAGCGTGGTGAATTCCTTGACGATGTTTTTAATCGTTTGTGCAAATATTTGGACGAAATCAGTGGAGTCGAACAGGAAATTGTAACGCTGCAAGATGCTCTCGACAGTCGTGACACAAGTCTACTGTCAGCCGAAGAACTGGCACGTCGCATGCAAGAACTTTCCAATCGTAAAGAATCTCTAACTCCGGCCTATGAAGATTGCATTCGCAATGGCAAGGATCTAATCAGTATTCGTGATGTTACGGATACAAGTGCATTGAGAGATCGCATTAAGGCCCTCGAGTCGCAGTGGCGTAACATCAATGTCAGCTTGGACGAAAAAGCAAAATTGTCCAAACAGAAGGCCGAACACCAAGTGGCATACGAGAGCCTTAAAGACCAAGTGTTGTCGTGGTTAGCAAGCACGGAAGCTCGCATAACAGGCCTAGCTCCAGTGGCTGTTGATTTGGAGAAAATACGCCAACAAAATGACGAACTCAAGCCCATTTACAAAGACTATAGAGATTATGCGTCCACCATTGATAAAATCAACGACATCGGTTCGCAGTACGATGCTCTGATCCGCCCTGAAAGTCCTGGACGTAAACGCTCGACATTCAGTCCTATTAAACGCGTCAGTCCTTTGCGCCGCATGTCTGGAGATGCTCGTAGTCCTAGCCCCACGAAGGGGGGTATTCTGTCGCCACTATCGACTGGTTCCAGTGGATTTGGTAGCCGCAGATCCTCTCAAGATGGTTTCCAACTTTCAGAACTATCTCCAGTTCAGCAGCAACTAAGCGAAATCAATAACCGTTACACTCTGATTGGCGTCCGAATCAACGATCGTCAAAACGAGCTCGACAACATGAACGAAGAGGTGCGCAAACAATTTGAAAACCTGAAGAATCTGGCTACCTTCTTGGAGCGCATTCAACGCCAATTGCCCAAGGAGTCTGTGTCGAATAAGGACGAGGCAGATCGTTGCATCAAACAGGCACGCAAAATCCTTGAAGACATGTACGAGAAACAGAGTCTGTTGGACACGACAAAAACCCAAATTAAGGATATATTGAGACGTAAGTCAGACGTTCCTGGTGCTGATCAATTACGCGTAGAAAACGACAACATTGTCGAAAAGTGGAAGCAACTGAGCGACATATGCAAGAATCGTATTAATTTCTCTGAGAAATTACGCGACTTCCTGGACACCCATAACAACTTGAAGAACTGGTTAGACAGCAAAGAACGCATGCTAACTGTGTTGGGTCCAATTTCATCAGATCCTCGTATGGTTCAAAGTCAAGTACAACAAGTTCAAGTACTGCGCGAAGAGTTCCGCACACAACAACCGCAACTCAAGCACTTCCAAGAAATCGGCCACGATGTTCTTGATCATTTAGAAGCAGACTCCCCCGACGCCTCATCTGTCAACAAGAAACTACAGGATGTCAACAGCAAATGGGAAGACTTAGTTGGTCGCCTGGATGAACGTGCAAACAGCCTGGGTGGTGCAGCTGATAGCAGCAAGGAATTCGATGCTGCTGTAAACAGACTTCGTGAAGCCCTTCAGCAAATTAGCGATAATCTTGATGGCCTACCTTCGGATGGAGATCATCAAGAGAATTTGAGAAAGATCGAAAACTTGGAACGTCAACTGGAAGGACAGCGACCACTATTGGCTGACGCGGAACAATCTGCTGCAGCATTGTGTAATATTCTCGGTGACCCAGCATCTCGTGCAGATGTCAATTCTCGCGTTGCTGCTTTAGAGAAACAATATCAGGCCTTGCAAAAGAAACTCGATACCAAGAAAGCCGAAACAGAAGCTACACTCAGAGATGGACGTCACTTTGCCGAAAACTGTTCCAAAACGTTGGGTTGGCTTTCTGCTGAGCTCTCCAATTTGGCCGAACGTTTGCTGGTATCCGCTCATAAGCCGACATTACAACATCAAATTGACACACATGAACCTATCTACCGAGAAGTTATGGCCCGTGAACACGAAGTCATCATGCTCATCAACAAGGGCAAGGATCTTACCGATCGCCAACAAGATCGTAGTGTTAAGCGCGATCTGGAACGCATCCAACAACAGTGGGAGAAACTTCGCCGTGAAGCTGTTGATCGTCACACTCGCCTTCAGACATGCATGGAACACTGCAAGAAATATGTCTCAACATCCGAAGTATTTTTGGCATGGCTAAGAACTGCGGAGGATAAGCTGGTGGATTTGACCCCGGGCGTACTGTCAAAATCCAAATTGGATACACGTTTGCATGATCTGCACACATTCCGCAGTGAGGTGTGGAAACATTCGGGTGAATACGAGAACACTAAAGGATTAGGCGAAACATTCCTAAGCAGCTGTGACGTTGATAAGGAACCCATCAAGAGCGAATTACAAGATATCCGTGAACGCTGGGAACGTCTCAATAATGACTTGATTGCAAGAGCTCAGGAAATTGAGAACTGCTCTCGTCGCCTGGGTGACTTCAATGATGAACTTCGCAATTTAGACCATGCTGTAGGCAGATGCGAAGATCGGCTGGCCGCTCATGATGCGCTCGGTGGAGCTGCCAAAGATCCAAAGCTGTTGGATCGAGTCAAAGCTATACGCGAAGAATTAACGAATTTGCAGAAACCTCTGCAATCGCTCAAGGGAATGGCTAAGGATATTTGCGCCGAAGCTCGTGCTGCCGGTGGAGATGCAGATCATCTGACCGATGATGTCGATGGTATTGCTGACCGCATTGGCGAATTGCAAAGTCGTTTGGATGACCGTTTGGGTGAATTACAATCCGCAGCGACCGCTGTTTCGCAATTTAATGAACAAATAAAGAATTTGGGAATTGATCTGAACGAACTTGAAAACGAAGTTGAGAAACTTTCTCCGCCAGCACGTGAAATAAAACGAGTTCAAGGTCAAATTGACGATACCTACAAACTTCAGACAAAACTTGAACGAATTGTCGAACGGATTGAAGATGGCGAACGAGCTGCTGATGCCTTAGTTGATGCCGGATTCTCACCAGATACTGCTCAGACCCGCGAACAAATATCCACACTGCGCAAGACATTGGCACGCCTGGACAACCGTGTGCGTGATCACAGTCAACTTTTGGAAGACACACTACGCTCCCTACAAGAATTCTATGACATGGAATCGCAAACTATGGACGACATCCAAGATATAAGTGAAGAGTTCCGTCGCATGAAGCCTGTGGGCTCCGAACTTGAACAAATCCGCCGCCAACAGGAAGACTTCCGAAATTTCAGGGACAATAAAATTGACCCATTGGCCCAAAACATCGAGAAAGTTAACATGGCCGGACGCGATTTGGTCAGATCGGCTGCAAGTGGCGTGTCCACCACTCAAATCGAAAAAGATCTTGAGAAGTTGAATGATAGATGGAACGATCTTAAAGAACGTATGAATGAGCGCGACCGACGCCTTGATGTTGCCCTCTTGCAATCAGGCAAGTTCCAAGAAGCTTTGGCCGGTCTCTCCAAATGGCTGTCCGATACGGAAGAGATGGTAGCCAATCAAAAAGCACCAAGCTCTGACTACAAGGTAGTGAAGGCCCAATTACAAGAACAGAAATTCCTCAAGAGAATGCTTCTGGATCGTCAGAATTCCATGTCATCGTTGTCGTCTTTGGGTAAAGAGGTTGCTAATCACTGTGAACCCTCCGAAAGAAACGCTATTGAGAAACAACTGCATGATCTCATGAAGCGCTTTGATGCCTTGACTGACGGTGCCGAACAACGGGAAAAGGATCTGGAGGAAGCAATGGAAGTTGCCAAACGCTTCCACGACAAGATCACGCCATTGGAGTTGTGGTTGGACAACACTGAGCGATCTGTGAAGGGAATGGAACTCATTCCAACAGACGAAGAGAAAATCCAGCAACGTATCCGGGAACACGGCAGACTACATGATGAAATTTTGGGAAAGAAACCCGATTTCTCTGATTTGGCAGATGTAGCTGGCCAGCTAATGCACTTGGTGAGTGACGAAGAAGCAGTAAATTTGGGCGAAAAGGTACGCACCATTACAGACCGCTATACAGGATTGGTGGATGCCAGCGACAAAATCGGTGCCCTATTGGCAGACTCCCGCCAAGACCTTAGACATTTGGTATTGACTTATCAAGAATTGGTGGCTTGGATGGAACGCATGGAGAGCGAATTGAAACGATTCCGATCAGTTCCAGTCTTTGCAGAAAAATTGTTGGAACAAATGGATGTTTTGGTTGAATTGAATGAAAATATTGCCAACCATGCCCCCAATGTTGAATCAACCGTGGACTCCGGAGCCGAACTCATGAAACACATATCAAACGACGAGGCTATTCAATTGAAGGATAAATTAGACTCTTTGCAGCGTCGCTATGGCGAATTGGCAAATCGTGGTGGTGACTTGTTGAACAGTGCCCAAAATGCCCTTCCGCTGGTTAAACAATTCCACGAAGCTCACAATCGTCTGATTGAATGGATGCAAGTTGCGGAGAGCGCCCTTTCCACAAGTGAACCACGTCAATCTGACGTTTTGCGCCTAGAAGCCGAACTGGTGGAAATGCGTCCCACGCTTGACAGTGTTAATTTAGTTGGACCCAAACTGTGCCAGATTTCACCCGGCGAAGGTGCTTCCACAATTGAAACAATAGTTACACGCGACAACCGTCGCTTCGATGCGATTGTGGAGCAAATTCAGCGCAAAGCAGAACGTCTTCATTTGAGCAATCAACGTGCTAAAGAAGTAACCGGTGATATCGATGAACTTCTGGATTGGTTCCGTGATATGGATGCTAGTTTGCGTGAGGCCGATCCACCAGCCATAGAACCAAAATTGGTGCGTGCCCAATTGCAAGAGCATCGTTCAGTCAACGATGAAATTTCCAGTCAGAAGGGTAGGGTGCGCGACGTAACTGCCGCATCAAAGAAGGTCTTGCGCGAATCTCCACAGAGCGAAAACACAGCTACATTGCGTGAAAAATTGGATGATCTCAAGGAAATCGTTGATACTGTTGCACAACTGTGCAGCGAACGCTTAGGAGTTCTCGAGCAAGCATTGCCTCTTTCCGAACATTTTGCTGACTCACATGCCGGCCTTACCACTTGGTTAGATGATATGGAACAACAAATATCTAGACTGAGCATGCCAGCCCTCCGGCCCGATCAAATAACCCAACAACAGGATAAGAACGAGCGGTTATTGCAATCTATTGCAGAGCACAAACCTTTACTCGATAAGCTGAACAAGACCGGTGAAGCTTTGGGCGCGTTGGTGGCTGATGACGATAGCGCAAGAATTAATGAGATCCTTGACTCAGATAACGCCCGCTATGCTGCCTTGCGCTTAGAGTTGAGAGAGCGCCAGCAAGCTCTTGACAATGCCCTACAAGAATCTAGCCAATTTTCAGATAAACTCGAGGGTATGTTACGGGCCTTGGCCAATACCGTGGATCAAGTCAACCAATTGGATCCATTGTCGGCCCTGCCACAAAAAATACGTGAACAAATCGAAGACAATGATGCTATTATGGATGATTTGGACAAACGTACAGATGCATTCAGTGCCGTTCAACGTGCCGCCAGTGATGTCATTGCCAAGGCCGGCAATAAATCAGATCCTGCTGTGCGGGATATCAAGAGCAAATTGGAGAAACTGAACAACCTTTGGAACGATGTTCAAAAAGCAACTAAGAAACGTGGCAGCTCGCTCGATGATATTCTCAACGTCGCCGAACCATTCTGGAATCAGCTTCAAAGTGTCATGAAAACGCTGAAGGATCTCGAAGAGACCTTGTCCTCACAAGAACCTCCAGCTGCACAACCTCAAGAAATCCAAAAGCAACAAGTAGCTTTGCAAGAAATTCGTCACGAAATCGATCAGACGAAGCCCGAGGTTGAGCAAGTTAGACGTCATGGTAGCAATCTGATGAACCTTTGCGGAGAGCCCGACAAACCGGAAGTCAAGAAGCACATCGAAGACTTAGACAATGCCTGGGATAATATTACCGCTCTGTATGCCAAACGGGAAGAGAATCTCATTGATGCCATGGAGAAGGCCATGGAATTCCATGAAACATTACAAAATCTCTTGAAATTCCTAACAAAGGCCGAGGACAAGTTTGCCCATCTGGGACCAGTGGGTTCAGACATCGACGCCGTGAAGAAACAAATCGAACAGTTGAAGTCATTCAAGGACGATGTGGACCCCCACATGGTGGAAGTAGAAGCATTAAACAGGTATGTTGGTACTCTATAAAATCATTAATGACCGAAATAATTTAATTAACCGTACAATCTATCTTCGATTTCCGATTTATTTGGTATAAATTCTGAATTGGCAGAGGTTTAGAAAGGCAAGAAACATACGTTCAATAAAAATTAATTTTGTTGTTTATTAATTCGTTCGTTATAGTTGTTGTTCTTTTCTGCATGATCACGTTTCTTTGTTTTGCAATTCCAGAATGCTTAGTATCCGTTTTAATCTTTACCACATACATGCAAGTGAAAAAAACTTTCGGCGCTATATCATTAAACATAACAAAAAAAAGTTTAAAGCGTATCGAAAATACTTAAAAATGATCACTGATGTATCGACGCGTAAACCAAGAATTTGAAAACAAAAACAAAAAACGGGCAAATTAAAAACATTTTTTATAATTTTTTCATGTACAACTTCTTATGCTGGCGAAATTATTATTCTCCGAATTGTGGCTCCAAAAAATATATCCAATAAATAGTTGCTATATTTGCTGTTATTCTTATGCATGATTTTCCGCTTTTCTTGTACTTCATTGTTTTTGTGTTTATTTTCTAATAATTGAATATATTTACAGACAAGCTGTTGAATTAACGGAAAGAACTTCTCCTGAACAAGCGGCATCAATTCGCGAACCATTAGCAGTGGTCAATCGTCGATGGGAAGCTCTATTACGTGGCATGGTCGAACGTCAAAAACAACTGGAGCACGCTTTGTTGCATTTGGGTCAATTCCAACATGCCCTCAATGAACTTTTGGTATGGATAAGCAAAACAGATGGTACCTTGGATCAATTGAAGCCCGTAAGTATTGCCGAAGGGGAAATGCGCCGTTCTGTTAGATATAATACATTTTATTTTTATTTTACAACAGATACCTGGCGATCCTCAGCTACTAGAAGTTGAATTGGCAAAATTAAAGGTCTTGGCCAATGATATCCAAGCACATCAAAACTCCGTTGACACATTGAATGATGCAGGTCGTCAATTGATCGAATCCGAAAAGGGTTCGTTGGAAGCTTCAACAACACAGGAAAAACTGAGGAAGCTAAACCAGGAATGGAAAATGTTGTTACAGAAAGCATCGGACAGGCAACACGAATTGGAAGAATCGTTACGTGAGGCTCAAGGCTATATCGCCGAAGTTCAGGATATTCTTGGATGGTTGGGAGATGTAGATGCAATAATTGGAGCTAGTAAACCAGTTGGTGGTTTGCCAGAAACGGCTACCGAACAATTAGAGCGTTTCATGGAGGTATATAATGAACTAGAAGAAAACCGTCCAAAGGTTGAAACTATTCAAGCTCAGGGCCAAGAATACATCAAACGTCAAAATCAAATGAAAGTTTCGTCCAGTAACTTGCAGCATACTTTGCGTACCCTTAAACAACGTTGGGACGCTGTAGTATCGAGAGCTTCAGACAAGAAAATTAAATTGGAAATCGCTCTGAAGGAAGCCACTGAATTCCACGAAACTCTACAGGCCTTTGTTGAATGGTTAAATCAAGCCGAAAAGCAATTGGCCAATGCCCAACCAGTTTCAAGGGTACTAGAAACCATCCAAGCGCAAATGGAAGAACACAAGATACTGCAAAAGGACGTCAGTACACACCGTGAGGCTATGCTACTTCTGGACAAGAAGGGAACTCATCTGAAATACTTCAGTCAGAAACAAGATGTGATCTTGATCAAAAATCTTCTAGTATCAGTACAACATCGCTGGGAGCGCATTGTCAGCAAGGCTGCCGAACGTACTCGTGCCTTAGATCATGGATACAAAGAGGCTCGCGAATTCAATGATGCCTGGAACAATATGATGCAATATTTGCAAGAAACGGAAACCGTGCTCGATCAAATAATCGAAGAAGCCACATCGTCCCAAGATCCTCAGAAGATCAAGAAATGCATTGCTAGGTTAAAGGATACCCACCGTCAGTTGACCGGCAAACAAACCCTGTACGATTCCACAATGCGTAATGGCAAGAATCTCATGGAACGTGCTCCCAAAACGGACGAAGCTGTACTCGGCAAAATGTTATGTGAACTGAAAGATCAATGGACTCGTGTATTGTCGAAGAGCATCGAACGTCAGCGAAAATTAGAAGAGGCCCTGTTATTATCTGGCCAGTTCTCGGATGCCCTAGGTGAACTTTTGGAATGGTTGAAGAAGGCCAAACAACGTCTAAATGAAGATGGTCCCGTTCACGGTGATCTGGAAACTGTTCAAGGTTTGTGCGAACACCATAAACACATTGAACAGGACTTGCAAAAGCGTGCCGCTCAAATGCAAGGCGTGCTTAAGACCGGCCGTGATCTGGAACGTACTAATCCTGAAGTTGGTCGTCAATTGGACGAATTACAAACCGTATGGGATGAAGTGAAAAGTGCTACAGCTAAGCGAGGTGATCGTTTGCAAATAGCCCTTAAAGATGCCGAAAAACTGAATGGCAGCATTCAAGCACTTTTCGATTGGTTAGATCATGCCGAGCACAAATTACGTTACGCCAAGAATGCACCGGACGACGAGAAAATATCCCGTGAAATGATGGATATGCACATTGAATTTATGAAAGATCTCCATGTGCGAGAACAACAGAAACACGAAACATTCGAGTTCGCTGAGGACATTATTGGCAAGGCATATCCCGACGCCATACCTATAATCAAGAACTGGTTGAGTATTATTGAAGAACGCTGGGAAGAAGTTAAACAATGGGCCATTAACCGTGAAGCTAAATTGGAACAACATTTACAATCGCTCAAAGATTTGGATGACACCATTGAAGAACTACTTGCCTGGTTGAGCGGATTAGAGGCAACCTTACTGAGTAAGAAAAAGTGTAGCTTTTTTACAATCACGCAGATATCATGATGTATTGTGTAATTTTTTATAGACCTGGAACGTGAATCACTGCCAGATGAAATCCCCGTATTAGAAAAACTTATTGAAGATCACAAAGAATTCATGGAGAACACTGCTAGACGACAAACCGAAGTTGATCGGGCTTGTAAACCAAAGCAGTTACCACCCGGTGCTCGTAAAATGTCAAGAACTGCCAAAACCCCTGTGTAAGTGGAGACACTGAATATGCGAATGAATCACCCTTTTGTTTGCCCTTTTTCTTTTGTTTTTGTTTATTTTTATTTTATTTTCTATTTTGTTCTTTTTTTTTCGTTCCCCCCTACAATTCAAATCTATATCATAATTTCAAATAAAAAAGTCGTGGCTCAAGTCATGATATACGTGAACAGTCACCCGATGGTACTTTGAGACGACAAAGGTTCGTTCTATTATTTCTGACAAAAAGAAATTACACAACAAAAACTCATTCATAATGCTTGATTCGAAAAAGAAATTTAATCGTCCCTTCAATTCCGCAAACGTTGCTTATCATTAATACATTAATTCATTTACAGCATTTAGCATGAATACATTACAGAAAATTCCCCCGAAATTCCTATCCCTAGTCGACATAAACCTGAAATTCTAAAATACTAAATAATATAACAAAAAAACATTACTACATTACTAGTAAAGTATACTGAAACCTAATAACATCGTTTGGCATGGTGCCTAAACGTGTTTTGTTTTAAAGCGGGTGGAAATTAATTTTAACAAAACTAAAATGTAATAATAGACTCAGAAGTTAAATAGTAGTCTAATAATAGTAATAATCTCAATCATATCAACATAGTTGGAAATCTTATGAAAACATTACAAAAATACATTAATTTGTCATTTATTTTTGCGAACAGATTAATTACCACGTCCACGTTAATCATAACAAACTACTCACATCGTTCTTAGCTTAACCCATTTGCTGCTTTTCCCTCGTTATGTTACGTTCATACATATATACATAGTGTAAACTTATTGCTAATAATTTTTTCTTTTATTTTTAACAGCTTCAAAGGTTCTCGTGATCATGGTCTTAATAATCGTAAATCAAGGTATGTAATGTTAAAAGTAATGTGTGTACATTAATTGCATGTTCGATAGTAACGTCGTTTTAAGCATTTTTTTAAGGAGGCACATGAAACTTGTTTTTCGCCGTCTCGCACATTTTTTTTTCGAAAAATATAAATCATTATTTTTATTTAAACAATAGTAATTTTACGACGTTACTATATTACATTTCATTTTATATTATTTTATATTTTTTCGCAAGAATTTCGTATAGTGTCTTGTGATTTATTTGTTTTGTTTATTTCGCTCTATGTTTGTTTTCTTAAATTTTGCTTCTTTCATTTTTTGTCTTTTATTTGTTCCTTGTATGCTTTTAATTTGTCTGACTGTTTCTGTATGCATTCATTTTTCGTACTGCTCGGCTACCGCTCGCTCATGCTATGTTTTCCAACATACAGTAGTCGCATGACACCAAGTCGTGATACACCTGATAGAGATCGCTTGCCTCACTACGGCCCCCGTTTCTCACCCAGGTAAGTAAGCATGTTGCTAACCATGTTCTTGTCGTAGCCTAAACTTTGTAGTGTTTAGTGTTTGTCCAAACATATCCTATTATTATTACGGTGATTTTATTTTCATGTTATTATTCAAATCTATTTTTCAGTTCTGTGGGTCCTGAACTTGAATTCCGTTCCACCCGAGCCAAATTGTTATGGGACAAATGGCGTCATGTATGGATGCTATCATGGGAACGTCAACGTCGCCTGAATGACCACTTAATGTATTTGAAAGATTTGGAACGAGTTCGCAACTTCAGTTGGGATGACTGGAGAAAGAGAGTTAGTTAAAATATTAACATTTTGTTTGAGTTATTTATTAAATATCACACTTTTTTTAATAACTAGTTCTTGAAGCACATGAATCACAAAAAATCTCGTTTGACGGACTTGTTCCGTAAAATGGACAAAGACAACAATGGTCTAGTACCAAGAGGCGAATTCATCGATGGCATTTTGAGTACCAGTAAGTTTATCAAAAACGCATAATTATTTTGGAATATTTGTCTACTAATCATCAACCATATAGAGAATAGTTGAATTTGTGGACTTCCAGATCTATTATTTTTTCATAAAATTTGAAATGTTTTTGTAATTTAATATTTTCATTTGTACAGAATTCGATACCTCACGCATGGAAATGGGAGCTGTTGCTGATCTATTTGACCGCAATGGCGAGGGCCTGATTGACTGGCAAGAGTTTATCGCAGCTCTCCGTCCCGATTGGCAAGAACGTAAACCACAAACTGATTCTGACAAAATACACGATGAAGTCAAGCGTTTGGTTATGCTATGTACATGTCGCCAAAAATTCCGCGTCTTCCAAGTGGGTGAAGGCAAATACCGTGTATGTTGTGTTTATTTTTGTTGTTTTTAATTTTCTTTCACTAATTCTCAGCACTATTTTTCATCATTCAATGATGGTCACACCATGAAGCGTGACTAATTTAACACGGCCTTTCATTACAACTATTACACAAACCTGTATGTACTTGTTTTAATTCACTTTTATTGTCTTTCAGTTTGGCGACTCTCAAAAATTACGTTTGGTTCGCATCTTACGTAGTACCGTTATGGTACGTGTCGGTGGCGGCTGGGTCGCCTTAGATGAATTCCTGCAGAAGAACGATCCCTGTCGCGGTAAGTTATTCGTGAACACTTATATTTATATTAAACAATTCCAAATGGTGATACGCATATTCATAGAACAAAATTTCATTAAAAAACAAAAAAAAAATACATTATTGCTTCATTATCAATTTTAGCCAAAATGCATTTAAAAATACATTTAACAGTCTAATCTACATTGTCATTATAGTAGTAATCATCATCCGACACCTTCTTTATGATTGTGACGTGATGAAATCTATCATGAGATTGTTCCATTGAACTGATTTGTCTATTTAAAATGCGATGATAAATTTGTTCAAATGGAAGTCATTGTCATAGTTAATATCACCTTTATCACCAGCCACCATCACATATCCATTATTATCATTTATATTAATTTTGTCTAATGTTTCAAAATAATTATTACAAAAATGCGGAAATGGTCATTTAACAAAACATTTTTGAAAACAATTATACAGTTTCAATCCTTGGCCCTAATGAGGAGTAATAAAACATCAATACTAAATGTCAATAAAAAGAAATAAATAAAACAAATGGACCGGGTTTGTCTTCATTAATACACACACTATAGTTATATAACAAAATAAAATACATTCCAACCATTTTCTAATTGGTATCAATGTCGTGATCATTTAATATTCGAATAAAAGCTTTATTTGTTTGTCCTTTTGTTTTTAATAAAACAAATATATTGTCATCAATTGTAGTTTTTACCAGCATTATTAACCCTGTCAAGTGCATGCTACTTTTATGTTTCATACTCATTAAATGTGTCATTTATTATTCATGTATAACCAACCACACACATACACACAAAAATATAGCCGCCGCATCTTTATTTATGTATATTTGTTTCTTTCATTTTAACCAACAACATTTCTGCATTGCTTTAAAAAATATATATACATAATATATAAGTACACTCTCTTATTTAATAAATTGTTATGGATAATGCATCAATCAATTCAGGGACAGTGGTATCTAAAGCAAACAAGAAATTTCTAACACATTTCATAGGAGATGTAACCGAAACAGAGATCTTAAAAAATGCAGATCACATTTGAGAAGAGAGTATACTTTTATATTAACAATATCTGTTGCCTAATATCGCCATAGTAAGATATGTTGTAGTCCCTTATATATTCATTTTATACAATTAATTTACATATTATTTTAATTGTTTTTATTGCAATTATGTTATAAAATAATTTTATAATTTTATTTTCTTTTTGGCTTCTTTTTTTCTTTGTTTATATTTTTTTTCTAAATCCCGTGTTCGTTCCTTGTTTTGCTATCGCAAATATATGAAATGTTGATCCTAAACATTTCTATTACATCTTTAATATGAACTCTGCAATATTTATTGCTGTATTCTATTTTCGAAACTAAAAAACTGCATTTGCCTCTAAACATGCTTTCGTGCATGTTTATAAATATGCCATGATGACTGCTAATGAAATTGAATATCGTTGTTGTTGTTATTTTGTGTTATGTCCCTTTGTCTGACAATGGGTTATTCGTCCGCCAAAAAAAAAAAAATAAAAAACAACCAAAACGAACAAATTGATAATCAAACTGAATACAAAAAATTATGGAAATTCAGCTAAAGGACGTACTAATATTGAATTACGCGAACAATTTATATTGGCCGATGGTGTCTCGCAAAGCATGGCTTCCTTTACGCCTAAACGTGGTAACAATAACAGCAACACGCCGCCCTACATGAGCTCACAAGGTCCCATAATTAAGGTAAATAGTTTTCAAGATGAATAATTCAAGCATAATGACTCTAAGCAAAGTGAATTTCATATGAACCTAATATACACAAAAAAACCAACTCATTTTATTAACACCACCCCAAAATTTTCCTGGTTAGAATGTTAGTACATAAATACATGTGTTGTTCCCATGTGCGTTATGTGTGTGTTGCGTAAGGTAAGTTTTAGAATTTTGAATATAAACATATATACGTATCCCAAGCACTCTAGCTTGCACTCGAATTGCAACAAAGGCTCAATTGTTATTTTTACCAAAGATGCCGTCTGTGTGTGTTCTTCTATTGTTATATTTTATTACTTATACTCGTATCCTGGCAGCATGTGTTTTTTTTTCTTCTTTTAATTTTATCATTTTTTGTAAAGATAAAGCTCTAAAAATTATGTTTTCAAGCGGCTATATCATAAACAAACAAGCTTAAGCAAAAGGTTATCACAGCAAAGCAATTTATGTTTTTGAATGCACTGTACAATGTACACTTTCTTTTGAAGATCACGAATTGTTCTATTTGTTATTTTTATGTTAAATTTCAAAACAAAACTCAGCTATCACTTATCACTGGAAACCCACATCTCAACGACAAGAAATGATGAAAAAAGTCATAAAAAGTTTTCAAAAAGACCCCTACAATCTACAATGGAGTTGTTTTCTTAAATGATCATTACAGCAATTTTTTAAATTCTATATTTATCCATTAAAATGTAAAAAAAGAAATAAAACAACAAAATTTGTATATTTTCTGTGAAATTATTATTACAAACAGCTGATGAACATTTGGCAGAACTTATGCCAATTTTTGAGCGTATTCGTGCACAAGAGCAAGTACCTTGCGCCTTTCCAATACATATGGGCGCCGGTGGCACCGTATTTGTACGTTGCAATAGTAGTCGTTCAGTACCATTAAGTCCACATGTAATGCATTGCCATCCAACAACACATTGGGTAAGTTACTTTTTTTTAGAGAAAAAAAAAAACTATTTCCTGTCTACGAATTCAATGATACATAACCGAAGAAGCATTTTATGCAAACTGAAAGGACATGTCTACATAAAGTCTGAAATATTTGGGGTGTAACCACAGTAGATTCATGAATTCATTATTTAATTCGATTTTTCTCGACTTTAAATGCTCGAATGTTAACCCATCTTTATTTGTCTAGGTACGTGAACGTTCCATACCAATGAACAAACAAACACGTTCATCGTTATCTGCCACAACACCCGACTCCTTGAGTGACAATGAGGGAAGTCATGGAAATGCCTCTGGACGTTATACACCACGCAAGGTAACATATACAAGTACACGTACCGGTCTAACACCAGGTGGCTCACGCGCTGGTTCTAAACCAAATTCAAGACCACTTAGTAGGCAAGGCTCCAAGCCACCATCGCGACATGGTTCAACACTATCCTTGGATAGCACTGGTATGTATAACATTTTGAAGACATTTTGACATCGACATACATTAACCGCTGATCATGTTATAGACGAACACACTCCCTCACGCATTCCACAACGTAAACAGTCTGCAGCCAGTACAATCTCTGGCACTGGCACAACTCCAAGGCCCTCTAGGCTATCGGTGCCATCGACAACTACAACGACTCGAACAAATGGCACAACAACAATAACAAGGAAAACAGCTTCCGGATCTGCCAGTCCCGCACCCACAAGGTATGTTTAGAGTAATCAAAGCTATTTTTTAGAAGAACAACATTAGAATATAAATGCATTTGGCCACGAGTCGGCCAATTCTAACATAAAATAAAGCGCTGAAATTGAAATCCGATTTAAATAAATTATTTCAATTATTATACGTATTTATTTAATATGTTTTTTTTATTATATTTTTTATTTCAAAATTCGATGAACAAACATTTTAATCCAACACATCATGGCATGTTTCCTCTCTATGTTGAAACCAATAACATTTGTATTAAACCAATTTAACAATCAAACATCATCAATCATAAAATTTGATTTGAATTGAATTGCCCTGACCTGACCTGCCTTCCCTTCTCCAACAAACAAACAAAATCACCACCTACACCTGCTACTACACCATAATTTCCTGCAACACATACAAACAACTAAACAAATCATGCGAAACAAATCAATCTTAATTCAAACTATAAACCATTAATCCAAATACAAATTGACAAACCAAAGAAACGGAGGCATGAGTAGATCATCCAGCATACCAGCACTAACAGGCTATGGTTACAAACCTAGGTAAAAATACATTAGTAATACAACAAAAAATATATATATTAATACAACATAGACAAACAAACAAAATATTCATAAGTATGCCTAAGAACTCGCTCTCTCACCATGTCTTCTATTTTAGTTGATTTAGTAGTTGTTCTTTTAAAGTAAACTAATACAATTATGTTTTATGCTTTTAATATTTAGTCGTATAGTAAAAGTAATAATTATTATGTATTCTATAATATATATTTCTCTACATTTCTCTTTATCTTTCCTACAATTTAAGCCATCGTCCATCCAAGATACCGGTCAAAGTATCAAATTCATTTGATAAGTCGTTAAGTGCTAACAGTTCGCCCACAAATTCAACAGTAAACAGTCTAAATCCTAATGTTAGCTTGGGGTAAAGCCAACAACATAATTCCACAACAATAAAAATATTTTTGTTTTGTAGCAACATTCTATATTTTTTCTATAAATATGCTCACACGCTCTAGTTACAAATATGACTATTGGCTGAAATCATTGTTGTAATTTTCCGTTTAAAACCTAAAAGTAATTATTATTTGTTTTATTATTGTTTCCTTTGTGTCTTGTCAAATTGCCCGATATACATGTGTTTTATCGAAATGTCTTGGCTTTCTTTTATTGATTTTGAAATTTGCAATGCTTGCCTTATGAAAAGATTGAATTAAAGCTTATTAAATTCTGATACTCAATTTTTCACCCTTGCTTACATGCGGTAAATTGCAGCTCTAGCAGGCCTATTCTCTTTTTTAGTGTTTAGTGGGAGATTTCTATTTACACCAACTTATCTACAAACTAAAATTGCCGCGTATAAATCTAGGTTTGAATATCAAGTACCATTAAATAATAGGGTGTGTATGCATGCGTTACAGCTTGTAATAATAATATTATAAAATCAAACATGTGATCGGTTTCAGTAGTAATTAGCTAATGCGGTAAAATAAAATAAGAATAGAGACGGGGATTCGATACAAATTTAGTTTCACATCAATGAGTCAAATTATATTGAAAATTTATATCATTTGCAATTGATACAAATACATTTGCGTTTCAATTTTAGTTATTAGGATTGTAATTTGAAGCCATAAAAAATAAAATAAATTTTAGCCTAAATCGCATAATGCAGTACAGGGTCGATTGACATCGAAAAATAATTTATATAGTTTTATTTTTTAGTTTTTCTAATTATTATTATTTTGTCATGTAAGAAATCTTAATCGAATTATTAGCACATATCGAATTTTCATATTTATACGATTGATTTTGTTTATGTAATTACAATATCTAAAAAATTTAAAAAAAAAAATTTAAGTTTCGCTTCAATTTTTCAAATATATGTTAACATATTTAATCTTATATTTTCTTGATTGATTTTATTGTTATAAATGTGTTTTTATATGAGTTATTGCATGTAAGATAAATTATCATTGTAAGATTTTTAAATGACTTTTCTCTTAATGATGAATTTATGGAGCTTAATGATGAATTTATAATTATTGTTATATATTTTTATGCATTATTCTTTATTGTTCGTTGCATGTTTACTCCATTTATATATGTTTGTCTGTTTTCCTATATGTTTATCTTTTATAAAACATATTAATTTATATGTTTTCTTTTTTCTTACCTGTTTTGAAACTCTCAATTTATAGGCGCAATGTCAGTGGCACATCGACACCTTCTGGCATGCAAACACCAAGAAAAAGTTCGGCTGAACCTACATTTAGCTCGACAATGCGTAGCAGAACATCAAGAGGAACAACGCCAGTGGAAAAACGGGAACCATTTAGGCTCTAAATTTGAATTTCTAAATACACAACTATCTATTTCCACACAACTTAATATGTGAAAATTCTAAAAAATCTGCTAACAATTTATAACACAAATATGTTAACTATGAGCACACAATCTCTTTATAAATATTATATATAAAACAAACACACACACCACGGAATTAATCGCCGTACATTGTCTAAAATGTATGCAAAAACAAAAATGACTTCTATGGTGAAACCATTTTCGCCAGATGTTTCCCCAAACATTAATGGTTTCCAAATAGACATTCAAAATAACTAGTTAATAGTTAGACATAAACAAATGAAAACCAATCAACCAACACACAAATTCATAAAAAAAAGACATCAACCTCAATAATTTGTACTACAAAATCCTATTGCTACTTTTTACGGTTTATACAAACGTATATAGACCCATACATATTTACTTTAAACTAAATTTAATTTAACTTTAACTAAAACTTAAACTATGTTCTATTTTTAATTTGCAATCACTACTAAGTTTTGTATTTAATTGAATCTATCTATCACCTACTTTATTTTTGTGTTAAAACTTTTACTTTTTTTGAAAAAAAAATATTTTTGTACATAAACAACAACTATTATAGATCAACACTCCAAGTGCTTTAAGTCAAAAATTTTGCGAAATGAAAACCATAAACAACCAAAACAAAAACATAATAATCGAATTAAAGGTATTCTCTATGTTGTAGCAAAATCTGATATGATTTTATTTGAAATCGCCAGTTCAAATAAGGCCATATCAGATTTGATTCTCTGCTCGAGTGTGCCGAAAAAAAAACAAAAATTCTCCAAATAAGTATGAATAGAAAATATAATGTTTTTGTTTAATTTTCCGTTAAGATACCAATTAATTTTATTTAATAATACTATCATTAATTAATAATTTAAAGAAAAACAAAACAATTTACTAAAAGTCATTATTGTAAGTTTAATATTATTAATACTATTTAAGAAATAACAACTTATTTTTTTGTTTTTTTATGTAATAATATATTTAAATTAAATATTTGTAAATTACTAATACTAAATTATTATGTTGTCGATTAAAAAAATGAATAATTGATTTTTTATTTTTTATAAATCACAAAATTTGAAATAAAAAATGAATAACCAACAATTTGCTGATATCTTTTCTTTTTAAATTTGGTAATAATTCAAAATAGATTTGGTTTGGCGACGATTTCACAAGAATATGTATCTTATATATAAATTTGGTGTACAAAATAACTTATAAATTAAGAACGACTGGACCAGTTGTAATTATTATATGTAATTGCAATAGGGAGTTTTTTACGAAAGAAAATTTTGAGAATTTTGCTATTGGATTTTGATTAGAACTGCCCCAAATTAAAAAAAAAACACAGAGTTTGCGTAAATTTTTTTAATTGAGGTATAAAAAAACATAATTCTTAAAGTTGGTATTCGCAAACTATTTTCATTGCAGTTGATTTTATTGTATTTTTTATTTTAGAGTATTGAGAGCCTAATCAAAGGCCATACAAAACGGTTAAACGTAGATTAATGAAATGTAGCATGTGGTGGTCACTGTACCCGAGATGATTGTTTGTCCGTAGCTATGATAACCATTGGAATGCGAGATATAAAATACTCTTGCGTATAAAGGCTTACAATCCAAACGCTTTCAAAATAGATTTTTCCGCCAAATACAATCGAAATCGATTATAACAACCGTTAAGGGAAGACTTAAATATTGGTCACTACAATTGATAGTCGGGCTGTTATTATATTAAGGGCCCCATACACTATAAATCATGCCGTCATGCCGATGAACCCCTTTTTGTATATGTGAGATTGACTAGTGTATGGCAAACTCTTCAATCACTATTCCAAAAAATCGATTTTTGTCCCAAAAATTGCATTTTGAGTCGTAAATTCAGTTGTTTTTTATTCCGTCACAATTTTATTATTTTTGTACACAACATTATTTACTGACAACTTTCAAAATGAATATTATTCACCAGATTGATAGGGGTTCATTTTCAAAATCAAAACTATTTTGATTTTCTTCATGCATTGTGTGTGTCACACCATGGTATAATAATAAAAGGTAACAGCAAGTGTTGTTGTACAAAAAACGATACAACAACCACATGGAAATTTGTTGTTGTAAGTTCTACTAGTGTCAACTCATTTGACAGAAAAATGTAAACAAACAAACAAATTATCATCAAATTATTTTTATTTTGAAAATGGAATATTTTCGAATCCTCAAAATAAA
Organism: Musca vetustissima; assembly: GCF_032173495.1. Classification (NCBI taxonomy): domain Eukaryota; kingdom Metazoa; phylum Arthropoda; class Insecta; order Diptera; family Muscidae; genus Musca; species Musca vetustissima. The sequence continues at coordinate 12,656 of NW_026880682.1, read as the reverse complement.
AATTGAAAAACATGAATGAAAATCTATCAAATTTATATTTCTATCGCTTCCACATCTTTCCTTTAATTGAGCCATTGCCATATATGTGTGTAACACATATGACAATGCTGGGAATAGCGAGTAATTCCTTCAAGAAAGATTTGCTTCCTCAAACTTTCCCAGCAGGCAGATTGAGTAAATTGAATACGGGAGCACATTAATAAAGAACAATTTCAAATAGTATGCGTTCCCAATTTTCCTGTTGGGTGATTTTTAAAAACATAATTTGTCAAATTTATATTGACACTAGTATTACGTTGGAATCAAATCAGCTGGGATTTGCTGTTACCTTTTATAATTGTACCATGGTGTCACACATACATAAATAAACTTTCAAAAAATAACACATACTATTATAAATGCTGTACGACATGATGTATAGTGTATGGGACCCTTTAAAGGTCTATCAATAAATGAAAATTTATTTTATAATTTTCTGTATAACATGACAATTAAGTGCCCCATACACTATACATCATGCCGTACAGCATTTATCATAGTATGTGTTATTTTTTGAAAGTTTATTTATGTATGTGTGACACACACAATGCATGAAGAAAATCAAAATAGTTTTAATTTTGAAAATGAACCCCTATCAATCTGGTGAATAATATTAATTTTGAAAGTTGTCAATAAATAATTTTGTGTACAAAATTAATAAAATTGTGAAGGGATAAAACAACAACTGAATTTACGACTCAAAATGCAAAAATCGATTTTTTGGAATAGTGATTGAAGAGTTTGCCATACACTAGTCAATCTCACATATACAAAAAGGGGTTCATCGGCATGTCGGCATGATTTATAGTGTATGGGGCCCTTTACACAAAACTATGTTAACTAGATATTTTGCAAATATAATATGCAAAGTAGTAGTATTAGGTAGTTCATTCTTTGTTTTCAACACCCCCACTAGATTGAACTCCTAATCCCATCAGTTCGCAGCAATACTGGTGTTTCAATCTTGATAAAGGCTTTGTAAAAATATCGGCGATCATCTCGTTTTCTTTAGGTATTCGATACATAATTTCTTATCTTCAACCAATTCCCTGATAAAATGGTGTCATATATTAATATGTTTTGATCGTGCATGGTATGTGTTGTTATGTCTCAAACTTATTGGCTCGGCTTCAGTAGTAGACAATGCCGTTGTTGATATTTCTTCGAGTTTCATGAAATGCAGCCATTTTGAAATTTGAAAATATACCCAGAAGTAGATTTTCTATCATCAAGGTCACCTGCCCAGTCAGCATCAGAAAAACATTCTATAAATTCGGTGTCATCCGTTTGACACCCGTTTGACAGCTTCCCACTGTGGTTTTCCATGTTCATTGTTATACTTTGACAGAACCCCCACTGCATATGATATATTGGGGCGACTGACCTGAGCAGCATAAGATAAACTTCCAACAGCTTCTTGATAAGGTAATTTATGGTCCATTTTCGAAGATGCCATATATTTTGTCAATTTTTTATTGACATCTAATGGTGTAAAAACAGAATTAAAATTTTGCATATTAAATCTTTTCAATACACCTTTAATGTATAATTCCTGGTCCAACCACAATTTTTTGACAAACAATCCTTAATATGTTTTTTGAATTCAAGATTATTTGAAAAAATCAATATGTCATCCACATATATAGCGACATATGTTATTTCTGTTCCGTTCAATTTGTAATATACACAGGGTTCTGTTTTAGATTGTGTTAGCCCATTTTTTTTTAAGTTTCATCTAATTTATTATTCCACATCCGGCTGGCTTGTTTAAGGCCATATAACGACTTCTGGAATTTTCATATATATTTCCTCTCTCAATTCACTCTGTAGGAAAGCTGTTACTACATCCATTTGGTCTATGTCAAGATTATGCTGAACTGCCAAGCTTAAAATTGGACGTATTGAGGAATACATCACCACCGGAGAGAAAGTTTCTTCGTAGTCTATTCCATATTATTGAGAGTATCCCTTCACAACAACGAGACACTAGGTCTATATTGCCACTTTCACGGGTATTGATGTATATTTTTTTGTGAATATTGTAAATTTGGTCTTTTTCACGGGTAAAATTGTAGTTATGATTTTTTTTTTTTTTAATTTTTAGATTTTGATGTCTGCATCTTTGTAATATTTCCATAAAGCGAAGTAAGCTTTGACGTTGTTCGATTTTAATATGATGTCGATTGATGTTTGGTGTATGTCAAGATTTTGTAGTTTTTGCAATAAGAAAAGACGTGTGTTGATGTTGATATTCGGGCATTTGAACGTAATATGATCCATAGTTTGGACGTCGCCGCAGTCACATCTGTCGGAGCTGGAGATATTTATTTTATGGAGGTGATGTTTTGTTTGGTTATGGCCAAATCTGAGTCTTGTGATGGTTGTTGCAACACTCCGGGGTATTTTAACGTACCGGAACCAGGGCTGACAGTTAACTTTAGGCGAGAAAGAGTAAAATCTTCTGCCAAAGATGCTGGTGTTCCATTTTTGTTGCCATGATGCAAGAGCTGTGGATCTGTCTTTTTGTTTTATGTCTGATGGAAATAGTGCCGGATATGAATCGACGGGGATATGGCTGGTGGCAATGGAGTCCACATACTCATTTCCCTCGATGCCACAATGACTTGGCACCCAGAGAAAGTGTATTGTAAAGGCCTCTCTGGACATAAGATACACCTCATAAATAGAAGGATGGGTGTTTTTGCTGTTTTGAGATTGAATGGCCTGAAGGACTGATTTACTATCTGTGATTATAAGGTATTTATCAGAGCCACATGTTCTGATCAGGAGTAGTGCTTCTAAGATAGCATGTGCTTCAGCGGTAAATATAGAACTTTCTTGATCCAGAGAGAAGGATGCTTCAATGTCTAACGATGACAACCAAAGGGCGCAGCTAGTTTTCTCGGAAGTTTTAGAACCGTCTGTAAATACTTTTGTATAATTGCTAAATTCAGTTTCCACAGTAATATTGAATTCATTGGTAGCGTCCGCTGCTGTTGTGCGACTTTTACAAACATTGAGGAAAGTTACATTTGGAACTAGTAGGTTGGCTTGAAGAGAAAATGTGTATTGAACGGGTCGGGGGAGTCTGATGAGATTGTGTTGCGTTCTTTTATCCTGGTATAGTTGGAAAAGCGAGGGTCTAGCATGAAATTTCTCATTATATTCCAAAATATATTTATTGGCAGGGTTTCTGCAGTCGGTAATCATATTGTTTATATAATTATTGGCAAGCAATCTGAATCTTTCCGGCAGGGGCATTACATTGGCTTCCACTTCTAGAGATTGTGTATGCGTGGAGATCATTGCTCCGAGGGCAGCTCTCAGCGCTCGAAATTGTATCCGTTGAATTTTAAGCAGTTTGTTTAGCGATACATCAAGCAGTAAATGTCCCATATACTCTATTTTGGGTCTTACTACGCCAATGTATAGACGGATGAGTTGATGTGGGTTGCCTCCCCAGGATACCCCACAAAGGGCCCGGATAATATTCATAAATTGAAATGTTGTTTTGTGTATGTAATCAATATGTGGTGCTAGACTTAACTTTGAGTCCAGCGTGAAACCCAAAAAAATAAATGTGCTTACAAATTCGATACGTTCGCTGTTAATGTATAAATCAGGGTGGTTTTGAATGGAATTTCGGGTGGATGGATTGAAGAGCATGCCTTTCGATTTCTGTGGGGACAGTTCCAACTGTATATCGTCCAATTTGTTAACTATGCAGTTAAGTGCGTGCTGCATCTTTCTTTTTGCCACATTAAGGTCTCTTTCAGCGCAAAATACAACCAAGTCATCTGCATATCCTAAAATGTCTACATCCAGGTCTTTGAATACATCATTGATGTATATGTTGAAACTCAGTGGGCTCATAACAGAACCTTGAGGAGTTACCGTAAAAGACCTTCGAGATGTACCAGTATCTGTGTCGATAATGAGTTCCTTGTATTGAAAAAGAAGGTGTACAATCGAGGAGGTATGATCACTTACTCCGAGTTCTTTATATTTTTGTATTAGTATATCAATGTTTACATTATCAAATGCTCCTTTGATGTCGAGGAATGTTGCCAAGAGAAATTTACCTTCTCTTTTTGCTAGCTGTACCGCAGACCATATGCTCGTAACATTGTCTCTAGTTGATCTATTCTTTCGAAATCCAGACTGTGCGTTGTGTAATTTATCACATGATTCAAGTTGGTGGTCAATTCGGAAAAATATCATTCTCTCAAATATTTTACGCCAACATGATATTATAGCGATTGATCGGTATGAGTGAGGGTCATCAGGCGGTTTGCCTTTTTTATGAATAGGACATATTTTGTATTTTAACCATGAGGTCGGAATGTCTCCGGATCTCCATATATGGTTATATAATGATAAAAGTTTTCCTCTTACCTCGTTATTAAATCCTTTCATATGACCGTGTCGAATGCCATCAATACCTGCAGTTGTGTCCTTTGAAGTGTTAATTGCCGCGTTTAATTCATCCATAGTAAAATCAGTGTCATTTGAAATGTTGCTCAGAGTAGGTGGTACGTTGATAGGACCGATTGGGCCAGAAATTATGTCGCAGAATTTATCTGCGCACATTTCTGGCATATATTTGCTTTTGGTTGCATGTCTGCCTCTAAATTTTTTGACAATATTCCAAAGTTCTGTGGAAGATATGTCAGCACTAATACCTTCGCACATTTCTTGCCATCCTTTCCGTTTTTCTTCTCTGAGAGTATAGAAATACTCTTTTTGGCATATTTTTAATTTTTCGTTGTTGATCCTGTTTGGTGTTTTTTTGTATCGAGCTAGCGCTTTAATAAGAGTTGCTCTTACCTTTTTGCATTTCAAGCTCCACCAACTGTTATCCGGATACTCTTTTTTGCCAACAGGTGCTTTGAATATTTCGTAAAATTTTTGAGAAAGAAGTTCAAATTTTGATGACTCCGGGCATTGTAAATATTGGTCGTCGTTAAGTATTTGAATTATGCACTCGTTAATTCGATCTTGAGCTATGTTTTTTGGTATACCGTAGCTATTTTTACAATATGTTGTATATAAGTCAATCTCCATAATTATAGCGCAATGGTCTGAACCAAGACACTCATTTAAAGTGGACCACGTTGTTATAAGAGCAATGGAAGGGCTACATATAGATAAGTCCAACGCCGAAGGAAAGCTGCTACCAAAATAGGTTGACGAGCCGTCATTTAGAAGGACAAGATCGTTATCTTCTATAAATTGAAGCATATTTTCTCCACGAATATCTGTGTTACTACAGCCCCATATTTGGTGATGGCAGTTAAAGTCACCGCACATTATTATTTTAGCATTTTGTGGAATGCGTGTGGTAATACTCATTAAGTCAGCGGTGTTGAATGTCACGTTGGGTGGAATATATGTAGATATTATAATTGTAGGGCCGGAATCGTTATTTATACAGCACGCAATTATTTCTATATTACGGTTGATAATTTGAATGTCAAAGCTGGTGTATTTTATAGTATTCTTTATAAGGATGGCAACGCCGCCACCATATGATAATCTATCTTTTCTTAAAATGTCATAATTAGGTATAGAAAAATGATCCGTAGTATCCAAATAGGTTTCCGATATGCATGCTATGTCAATCCCCGATTCTTTCAGGAATTGGCATAGCTGTGTTTTTTTATTTCTGATGCTTCTCAAGTTAATCTGTAGGACCTTCATCATGATCAAGAACATTCATTTTTTCTTTTTGAAATGATTCAAAAAGATATAAGGGTGTGCGGATCACGTTATCGGATATTGTGGATGTTCGGATGATATTTTTCAATGTGTTAGTTATAGGTTGATTGAGTTTTGTAGTGTCATTTTTGCTTTCAGCATATTCTGGTTGAGAGTTATTTTGGTTGGTTTCAATGCTTTTGGAATTGATCAAAGATTTTGGACTGAGATCCATGGACGGAGTATCCAAAGCATTGGGTGATTGAATGTCGAAATTTGTAACGGCTTCAGTTAAATCAATGGCAGCTGACAAAACTTCAGCGCTGGAAGGGGTTTGTTGAATGTTTTCTTGATGAGAATTCTCATCAATATTTTCAGTAAATGAGTCGGAAACAGGATTTTTCTTCCTTTTTATGTTGATTTTAGATTTTGATCTTAATTTTGGCCTCTTTGCGTTGATTTCCGGGAAGTCTTCTTGTGATAAATTAAAAAAATCCCGCAGAGGAGGCTTGTTGATTAAATTATTGTAACTGTGTATGATCTTTGGCGTTTTTTCCTCAGCTTCTTTTTTGGCTTTATTCCTAAGCATTGTACGCAGTTCACACTGGTTCGACCTGGCATCATGTGGTTTGTCACAGTTGATGCACTTTGGTATAGTTAAACAAGTACCCTCATGAGCCGAGCCACAGCGCGGGCAAACTTGTCGGGAGCGGCTGCAAACTCTGGTTGAGTGTCCAAACTTCCAGCATTTTTTACACTGAAGAATCCGTTCTATGAACGGTTTTACCAAGAAAAATACCTTATTTATACATACGTGTGAAGGCAGTTTATCCCCACTGAAGGTCAGAAGGACAGCATCGGAATTAATTCTTTTATCTTTGTCATCCAAGTCAGGTTTGGTAAAGCGTTTGACTTCATTTATGGTAATGTTGTCATATATGGGTCCATATTCCGCTTTATGCTTTATAATTAAGTTTTCGTATAGAAATTCTTCAGTGAATTCTGTGTCAAATGGGATTTGCACCACAGCTTTTGTTTCGCAGAGTTCATGTTGATATGAAAATCTGGCAATACTGTTGAGATATCCTGAAGGTTGCATTTTCAGATATGCGAGAAATGCAACACTGTATTTTTATGTTCCTCTTTTACATCCACTACTTCCTTCTTCTCGTTATAACCTCCGTGAAATAAAGATCTCTTCTGTCTAAGATAAATTGTATCTGGGTTTTATTTTCGCCATCACAACAGGTTATGGGCCCAGAGTCTGTGAGATCAATTTATCTTAGACTGCACATTGTTGAGAAGAAAGTTTGTTTAAAAAATAATGTCGGCTTCAACGAATTTCGTGATTGAAAAGTTGCTCGGGAGAGAAAACTACACAACGTGGGCGTTCGCTGTAAAAAATCTGCTACAGCATGAAGAATTGTGGGAAACCGTCCAAGGTAGTTACCCGGCAACTGGTTTAAATCCAAAAGTGGATATGAAGGCGAAAACAAAAATCATTTTGTTGGTGGACAAGGTGAACTATGTTCATATTGAGGATGCCGAGACATCAAAAGAGGTATGGGACAAGCTGAAGTCTGCCTTCCAAGATTCTGGACTTACGCGTAGAGTTGGGTTGTTGCGTCATCTCATTACAACAAATTTTGCAACATGCGCAAGTGTTGAGGAGTACGTAAGTCAAATCGTATCTACGGCGCATAAGTTGAAAGAAGTTGACATGCCCGTGAGTGATGAATGGATAGGAACACTACTTTTAGCAGGGTTGCCTGAGGAGTACGCACCGATGATAATGGGTATCGAAAGTTCCGGTGTTAAAATTACTTGCGACTCCATCAAGACCAAACTACTTCAAGATGTTAAAAAGGCCAACGAGAGCGGTGATGCGGCGTTTTTTACAAGGAAGAAGAAGCAACAAAAGAAAAGAATGCGATGTTTTAATTGTAACCGCATTGGTCACATTGCAGCGGATTGTCACAGTAAAAAACAACCAGACAAAAAGGAGAGTGGTTTTTGCACAGTGTATGTGGCCAAAGCAACCAATGACAAAGAGTGGTTCATTGATTCTGGAGCGAGTTTGCACATGTGTATGCGGAAAGAGTGGTTCAGTGATATTCGGCAATCTACTGTGAAGGAAGTTTTCGTGGCCAACAAAGAGAAACTGTCTGTTGAAGGTATTGGTGACATAAAGTTCAAACTCTTTGTGAATGGGAAAAAGATGGACACAACTTTTTACGACGTCCTTTATGTACCGAATCTGTCAGTGAACCTGCTATCAGTTAGCCAAATTATAAGCAGAGGTTATACAGTTCAGTTCCAGAATGACAAGTGTATGATAAAAAGAGGCAGAAAAGTGATAGCCACTGCCACACTTGAGAATAACATGTTTAAATTAGATGGAAACACTGAACAGAAGTGCATGGCAGCTATCACAGATCATGTTATATGGCATTCTAGAATGGGTCATCTGAATTATGCAGACATGAACAAGACCAAGGAGCTTGTAAATGGAATTCAATTTAAAATGTCGCCCAATGAGAATTGTGTTTCATGTCTTAAAGGCAAAATGTCTCGGAAGCCATATAGACCATCAAATACCCGTACATCTGATATGCTTGAGCTCATACATTCGGACCTGTGTGGCCCGATGGAGGAATCGTCGATAAACGGAGCTAAGTATTTTTTGTGTTTTCTTGATGATTATACACGTAAAGTATTTGTATATTTTTTGAAGGCAAAAACGGAGGTAGCAGCATTGTTTGAGCAGTTTAAAGCCAGAGTGGAAAATGAAACTGGCAAACGAATTAAATGTTTACGTACGGACAACGGCACTGAATATTGCAACAAACAGCTCTCAGAATTATTAAAAAGATATGGCATACAACATCAAACCACCGTACCATACAGTCCACAGCAAAACGGCGTGGCTGAAAGAGCAAATCGCACAATAGTCGAAAAAGCGCGCTGTATGTTATTTCATTCTGGTTTGCCGAAGAAGTTTTGGGCCGAGGCTGTTGCAAATGCCGTTCATGTCATTAATCGCTCCGTTTCTGCCGCTATTGCAAAAAATATACCCCAAGAACTCTGGACCGGTAATAAAGTTGATTTGTCACATCTTCGAACATTTGGATGTCGAGCTATGGCGTATGTGCCGAAAGAAAAAAGACGAAAGTGGGATGCAAAATCCAAAGAATTAATCTTTACTGGCTACTGCGAAGAGACAAAAGGTTACCGTCTACTTGATCCCAATACTCTCATTCTCGTCAAAAGTCGTGATGTAATATTTTTAGAAAATGAATTCTGGCGAGATAAATTAAAGGCTGCGGAAGATAATTATTGTTTTTATAAAGAGAAACACTCAGCTGCTGTTGGTGATGGCACTGTTGATGATGGTACTGTTGGTGATGGCACTGTTGATGATGGTACTGTTGGTGATGGCACAATTAGTGATGGGACTTTTGGCGATGGCAACGTTGATGATGACGTATGGAATTACAGTGATGATTCACAAGATTTTGTCGAGTTTGATGAGACGATTACCAGTGATGATACAGATGTTCAACTGGTAAATCAACAAAATAGTGATGAAACTGTTAGACGTTCCTCACGAACACCAAAACCAATTAATATGAGTGATTATTATATGTATGCAGTGGAGGTTGGTGGTGTTGAAGATCCATTTACAATACATGATGCATTTAAAGACGTTGATGCCAAACAGTGGAAACAAGCAATGAAAAGTGAGTACCAGTCTTTAATGCAGAACAATACATGGACGTTAATGGACTTGCCGCAAGGAGTGAAGCCAATTAAAAATAAATGGGTGTTCAAAAGAAAGCGTGATGATTGTGGAAATGTGATCAAATTTAAAGCAAGATTGGTCATAAAGGGATGCTCTCAAAAGCCAGGGATTGATTTCCAGGAAATTTATTCGCCTGTGGTGCGCTACACATCTATACGCTACCTGTTGTCAATTGCAGCACAGTTTAACCTAGACATCGAACAAATGGATGCGGTTACAGCCTTTCTTCAAGGAGACTTAGATGAAGAAATATATATGGAGCCACCGGAGGGTATTAAGGGCGATTTTAAAGGCAAACTCAACAAGGCAATATATGGGCTTAAACAAGCAAGTCGCCAATGGAACAAAAAGTTAGACGCAGTTTTGAAAAGCTTGAATTTGCAGCAATCGGAGATGGACCCATGTATTTATTATAATATAAGTGGCACCAACATATTTTTTATATCTGTATATGTCGATGACATATTGATTTTCTCCAATAATGATGAGTTTATGAAGGCAGTGAAGAAAGAGCTGCAGAGATCGTTGAGTATGAAAGATTTGGGTGTAGCAAAGAATTGTGTTGGTTTACATATAACCAGAAATAGAGAGAAAGGTGAAATGTATGTTGACCAGACCATGCATGCCAATGAGTTTTTACGTCGTTTTAACATGGAAGAGTGCAAGCCAATTTCCACACCGTTTGATGTAAATGTAAAATTGAAGAAACCGGAGGCTGGATCAAGAAATCCAGACAATTTACCTTACCAAGAGGCCATAGGATGTTTACTCTACTTGGTGCAAGGATCTCGACCTGACCTGGCATATTCCGTCAACTATTTGAGTAAATTTAATGATTCCTTTGATAAAACACACTGGTCAGCCGTGAAAAGAGTTTTCAGATATTTGAAAGGGACCAAAAATGCTACATTGGTTTATAAGAAAAATGATAATGGTCTTCAGATAAGCGGTTTTTGTGACGCTGATTATGCAGGGGATATATCAGATAGACGATCATGCACTGGATTTGTTTTTATGCAGCATGGTCCAATTAGTTGGAATAGTAAGAGGCAAGCCACAGTGGCCTTATCAACTACAGAAGCTGAGTACATGGCGATGTCTGCAGCAGTGCAAGAAGCAGAATGGCTTCGGCAGTTGCAAAAACAATTTTTTGGTCATCTTTGTAAAGATACGGTGCTGTTGCACTGCGACAATAAAAGTGCTATAAATTTAGCAAATACAGAAGCTTATCATGGGCGCACTAAACATATAGACGTGCGTCATCATTTTATACGAGACAAGATCGATGATGGATATATTGTTCTTCAATACGAAACGTCAGAAAATATGGTTGCAGATTTCTTAACGAAGCCTCTAACAAAGGACAAGCATGTGAGGTGTGCCAATATGTTGGGTCTATTTTTAGTATAGCCAGCTTTTAGTGGAGGTGTTGATATGAAAATCTGGCAATACTGTTGAGATATCCTGAAGGTTGCATTTTCAGATATGCGAGAAATGCAACACTGTATTTTTATGTTCCTCTTTTACATCCACTACTTCCTTCTTCTCGTTATAACCTCCGTGAAATAAAGATCTCTTCTGTCTAAGATAAATTGTATCTGGGTTTTATTTTCGCCATCACAACAGTTCACTTGGTATGAACACGGAGTATCTCTTGCGGAGATCTTCATCAGCAACTATTTTGTTTATGGTGTCGCGGTCGTTACATATAATTTTTATTTTTCGTTTTGTAACGAAGTGCGTCTCCAAATTTTCAAACTTTGAATGAAGTTCATCTGCAATTTTCATCGTTGGGATACTTTTTCCATTTGGATATCCCTGCAAAAGAGCAACATATTCCGGCAAATAGGTTATGTATTTTTTAATTCTTGGAAGTGGGTATTTATACCCATCTTCAAGGGTTATTTCATTGGCCTTGGGCCAAACCATGTTTAAATAGATGCTTTGGATTATAAGAAAACCGAAGAATTTGCAAAAATTATAATTTTCCTATGGTATTTGGATTCTTTTTCTATCTTTTGTTTGGCTGTCAAAGTAAAGTGCAAAAGAAAAACAATCATAAATCGAGTTTTGCTCAAATAATGCTCGATATGCATGCTATGTCAATCCCCGATTCTTTCAGGAATTGGCATAGCTGTGTTTTTTTATTTCTGATGCTTCTCAAGTTAATCTGTAGGACCTTCATCATGATCAAGAACATTCATTTTTTCTTTTTGAAATGATTCAAAAAGATATAAGGGTGTGCGGATCACGTTATCGGATATTGTGGATGTTCGGATGATATTTTTCAATGTGTTAGTTATAGGTTGATTGAGTTTTGTAGTGTCATTTTTGCTTTCAGCATATTCTGGTTGAGAGTTATTTTGGTTGGTTTCAATGCTTTTGGAATTGATCAAAGATTTTGGACTGAGATCCATGGACGGAGTATCCAAAGCATTGGGTGATTGAATGTCGAAATTTGTAACGGCTTCAGTTAAATCAATGGCAGCTGACAAAACTTCAGCGCTGGAAGGGGTTTGTTGAATGTTTTCTTGATGAGAATTCTCATCAATATTTTCAGTAAATGAGTCGGAAACAGGATTTTTCTTCCTTTTTATGTTGATTTTAGATTTTGATCTTAATTTTGGCCTCTTTGCGTTGATTTCCGGGAAGTCTTCTTGTGATAAATTAAAAAAATCCCGCAGAGGAGGCTTGTTGATTAAATTATTGTAACTGTGTATGATCTTTGGCGTTTTTTCCTCAGCTTCTTTTTTGGCTTTATTCCTAAGCATTGTACGCAGTTCACACTGGTTCGACCTGGCATCATGTGGTTTGTCACAGTTGATGCACTTTGGTATAGTTAAGCAAGTACCCTCATGAGCCGAGCCACAGCGCGGGCAAACTTGTCGGGAGCGGCTGCAAACTCTGGTTGAGTGTCCAAACTTCCAGCATTTTTTACACTGAAGAATCCGTTCTATGAACGGTTTTACCAAGAAAAATACCTTATTTATACATACGTGTGAAGGCAGTTTATCCCCACTGAAGGTCAGAAGGACAGCATCGGAATTAATTCTTTTATCTTTGTCATCCAAGTCAGGTTTGGTAAAGCGTTTGACTTCATTTATGGTAATGTTGTCAT